>NC_136623.1:6898370-7070870 GCF_933228915.1 Telmatherina bonti | reverse complement strand
GGCAGCCAGAAGCCTCCATGATGACGGACTCGGCTGAGAAAACAGGTGATTAAACGCCGGCGCGGACATGGAAGTGGGTTTGGCAGCAGCTGTAGATGAGTTGAGCTCACGTTTGTCTTAATCTCCTCAGATCCCCCCCACACGCTGGGACAAGTCATCAGCAAGTCCAAAGCAGTCATCCATCTAGAAGGTGAGTTTCTGCTTTCAGACCCGCCGGTCTGAGGTCTGCTTCCTCCTCCGTCAGGAAGCCGAGGCTTTTGTCAGCTTTACCTGGTAAATAACCAGCAGACATAGAGAGCTGTCGGTTCTGTTAATGTAGCAATGATTCATTTTAAAGTGTCTCCCAATCACTGCTTCAGTCTCTCTCCAGCTGTTTACGTCTAACCTGAACAAAACGTAGAGAAAGACGACGGTTTAGTGAGTTTAGCAGGATTTTATGATACAAATGTGTCTTAATCATCATTTTATCTCTTCTTTCTGAGCCATAATAAGTAGAAAATATGGAGTTGTGGTTCATTTACGTGACTAAATTGTAGAAAAATGTCAAAAGCCTCTCCTGGCCAAAGGCGAGAGAAGGGCTGAAGCTGTGGTTAATTTCATGAGATGTAACGGTAGAAATATGTCATAATCATCGTTTTCATCTCTTTCAGGCTTCTTGCTCGAGTCGAACCACAAGAGATACAAACACTGCAGTTCTAGTCTTCTAGTTTTAACAGGATTTATTGTAGAAATGCGTCTAAGTCGTCTGTTTCCAGCTTTGCAAAAGGAGACAGAAGTTATCAAGATTTAACGCACAGTCTCTGTCATTGTTAGCGGCGGGAAAATCCAAACGAAAACGGAAAAATCTGGATTTTTTTTGTTTGCTTCACAATTTTAAAATCGATTTTTTTTAACAAAAAAATCTTTTTTTTTCAAATAAATATAATCCATTAGAAATTTTTTGTCATTTTTATTGATTTATTTATCTTTTAACTTGTCATCTTGGGCATTATAGCAGCAGAATGATGGTCTGGATACTGGGTTGTTTTTTTCTGACTAAAATTAAGAAAAATAACGAGCAAAAAAAAAGTTTTATACATTTATTTTGTTTTTAACCTTCAAAAATCAGCAATATCAAATAATTGTAAGAATCGCAATTTAAATCGAATCGTCACCCAAAATATCGGAATCGAATTGGGACAAAAGCGTATCGTCAGTATTGCCCTAGTCATTGTTATCATCTCTCTCATGTCTCGGCCTGCAGAGGTCGAGCGGCTGGACTTGTTCTTCATTTTGCAGGATTTTATCGCTCCTCAGCGATGGTTGTCATGGCGCCAGCTTTGTGGGACGGCAGCTGTAGGTTCCTTTAGCAGGACACGTCGTAGGAACACATCAGTCATGGCTGTCGTCTCTTTCCAGGCAACTGCGATGAAGGCGACAACCCCAAGCTGGAGTGGACTCACCATCAGGGCCAGGGCTTCGCTCAGGGCGGCTTCCTCCTGCTGCAGAACCAGATCATCATCCCCCGCACCGGCCTGTACTTCATCTACAGCCAGGTGTCGTTCAGGGTGTCCTGCAGCGACGATGAGGACGGGCTGGAGCGGCGCTTCACGCCTCTCAGCCACCGGATCTGGCGCTTCTCCAACCCCATGGGAAGCCAGGTTCCCCTGATGAGCGCGGTGAGGTCGGCGTGCCAGAACGGCCTCGGGTCCGGCCATGGCTGGTACAACACCATCTACCTGGGCGCCGTCTTCCAGCTCAACCAGGGGGACAAGCTGTGGACGGAGACCAACCAGCTGTCAGAGCTGGACACCGACGAGGGCAAGAATTTCTTCGGTGCGTTCGCACTTTGAAGACGAGGACGGCATCTGAACCGGACCATGTGGGTTCGGCTTGCAGAACTTTTATTCATCCTAACGGTGAAGTAGAAACACAGAAAATCTCCATGGAGATGGACCTCGTAGCCGGACAGGCTCCGCTCGTCTGTAAACGCCTTTAAACTGTAACAGTTTGCATTATTTTTCTACTTTAGGCACTTTTTCTTTTTTATTATTATTTATGCTGACCTGAACCTGTGTGTGCTGGACCTCCTGTGGAGCTGCAGACGGAGGTCCGGCCCGACTGGACAGCTCCTGTTCACCCCGTCATAACCTGGATGTATTTATTTGTATTTATTTGTATTTAAATAAATGTTTTAGCTGCTACAGATTACATTTATACACCTTCTGCAAATCATTTCAAAGCAAAACGAACCAAATGTGTAAAACCAAGCTGAGTTTTACTGCCAACACACACACACACACACACTGGGCGAGAGCGGTGATGAAATTCCTCCCCAGCCAGCAAATACTTCCTCTGTCAGATCACACAAGCGGAGGGGAATTTCCTACTTTTCTTTTTTCTTTTCTTCTTTCTGTCTTGCCAAGTGCTGTGTCAGGTGGAGGCCCACAGAAGCCTCAGCCCAGAGTGGGTTTTTCCCGCCGACAACGCCACCACACACAGCCACGGAGCCGCCTTCTCCTCCTCCAGCATTACCACATACCTCGTCTTCAGTCAGCTGGAAAGAGACGTGTCAGGGGGAGCACTGTGGGATCATGGGACTGCACCACAGCTGGTCCGTGTCACTCCGTCATCATCTAAAAACACACTTAAAACAAATAACAAACACACTCGGGAGCAATCTGTCTGCTTCAGCTTCATTTCCCCCACATACGTCATCTTATTGTCAAGCTTCCCACTGAGCCTTCCTTCTTTAAAAAAAAAGCTCAAAAACGTTGTTTTAATAAGGTTTTCTTCCAGGAGTTTATTTGCTCTTTGACTCCAGAGAGGAATATCACGCCTCACCGACTAAACCTTACGGAGTTAATTGCTCCAAAAAGGTCACGGCGAGCCTGAAAAACAACAAATAACTGCTGACATCTAGTGGATGGTGTAAACACACTCAGAAACCTCAAAAACACGCCTTATGGAGTGAAAAAAAAACAGATAATTTTATTCATGTTACCATATATCTGCATACACATACTCTGAAATATATTAACATTTACTATTTTTAGATATAGTGAATACAAATATCCCCCAAATCCATGTATATTAGCATATATGTGCAAGATAATAGAACATTTCTTGAATTATTTCTGCATTCATATGTTACACTTTCTGATCCAGGCGCTGCACAGTTAATAAATATGAACTATTTCATTCATCTCTGTTGACTGTCCACTTTTCCAAACCCTGAGCTACTGGAATGACTGCAACACAAAGTGGAAACGCCGTCGTTTGTTTAGCTTAAAGTGCACGCTCGGATAGATTTCTCTCTACAGATATCGACAATGAAAATATCGGACAAACTCATATTTCACCTGCTGACTGAGCATCATTGCTTGGTAACATCTGGAAATGGCTCATGAATGAAATAGAACATCCAGATTAACTGCTGAAAAAGATACTTTCCATCGTTTTTTTCCTTGTTTAAAGGCAAAAAGAAAAGAAAAAAGGAGCTTAATCCCCGATTGTCTGTGGGAAAACATTTAAAAAAAAAACATCTTTTTAAAACAAAAAAGGTTCACTAGAACATTGTGTTACAGATTCCCATGTATAAAATATTCTGCAAAAACTGTCATTGCTCCAAATGTTCTGCAAAAACAGGCGACGTCGAAGCCCCTGTCCTCCGTCAGACCGCAGAGACGAATGATTCAGCTGCAGGTTGTTATTACGGCGGCAGACTCCCCCCGCAGCACCGTGCTGGTGAGACGGCTTTGTGCAGTGTTGACCGTCTCCCTGTGCATCTTCTCCTACAGGATGCATTCATCAGCTGCAGCGGAGGAGATGCTGCTCTGACAAGCATTGTGCTCTACAAGACTCCCCACGCTGGAGGACCAGCCTGCTGTCATCAGTGTGCGAATGTAAACTCGGTTTTACTTTTAGAACCCAAAATCAGAAAAAGGTTGGGATGAAAAAATGTTCATAAATACAGAATAAGACGTGTGAACCGCAAATATTTCACACGATTTGGTCCGGATGAACTTTTAAATTCTAAATCTGGGAGACTGAGAAAATCAGAGTTATCAATGATAGAAGATTTCCATATTCTTCCTCCAGTCAGGATCGTTAAACCATCTGATCTGATCCCTCAGACGGACCTGCATCCAGAACCACCATCATCATCATCACCAGCTGATTAACCACATGAGCAGCTGTTACCGTGGAAACCTTACAGAGACTGTAAACCTGGTCCAGAGTTCCAGAATCTGCTTTTCTGGACTTGGAGGCATCTGGAACAGAAACCTGGACTGTGGTTAGACCAATCAGGATCCAGATCTCTGTTGGAAGAGATGGAGCAGAAGATCCAGACTTCTGTCTGGAACCCTGTGGATCAGGATTTTGTGATGGTTCGGGGGTCAGATCAGGGTTATGTGGTGGTACGGGGGTTGGATTGGGGGTCAGTCAGGGTTCTGTGGAGGTATGGGGGTAGGATTGGGGGTTTGTCAGGGTTATGCAGTGGTACGGGGGTCGGATCGGGTTACATGAGGTTCAAACAATCTGCAGTGAAGTTAAAGTAAATAAATCTTTGTGCTTTATCATCTTTTCATCCCAACATTTACTCATTTGGGGTTTTTATGATGAACTGGGACATAAGTTCTTTTTTAATTTCATGTTTTTCCTTTTTCAGTTCTCAGACAATGGGGGAAGTTATTGCTCAGGAGTGGGCTCGTCTTTCCTAAGAGAACTAAAAAAAAAACACAATAAAAATACCTGAAAATTATAATTATTCAAAAAACAACAACAATGAACCATTTGAACTTGCAAAACTATCAAAACTGTCCTCAAAAATCTGCAAGCATTCAGCATTTTCTGCTTTGATACGAGTCACATGATCACATTAAAACGTAGTTCAGTGGTTGAACCCAGACGTCCACACATGCTGCCCCCCCCCACCCCCCTCTCAGACGTTTATTTATGGCTATTTAATAATGCAAACCATCACTTCTGAGTGAAACCAGCTGCTCTTCAGGGAGGGAGCGTTGGAAAAACACAAAAAGCTGTACATTGCTTGAAGATGGAGTTCTCTCCTGAAATGTAAACAAATGAAAGAACAACAACGTCATGACAAAACAGGTCGAATCCTACACAACGATATAAACCACAATGCCGACGTCTCGTCAACAGAGACCAAACGTGGAGACGGTATAGCAAAGACACGAACACGCATGTTTCCCTCCACATGTGTAAGAAGACCTCTGGTGGTCGGGCGTGTGCTTGTGGCGCCGCTGGCTCGCCGTCGCTTCGGGGTCGAACACAGTCAGATGAAGGCCGTGAGGACGGTGTGTGAACGGTGCCCCCACCCCACTGTGCTCTACGCCCAAAAACAAGTGAAAGTCACAGTGTCTCGTTGTGTTTTTGTGTCCCCCCGTGTGGTGCACCGTGAGACTGCCTGCCCCCCGCCACGCCCCCCCGCCTCCAGCCTACTTGTACAGCAGGGGGATCTGGCTGTTGTGGCAGTGGTTGCGGCTCATCTTGCTGTCCGCCGGGTAGAGGTTGGAGGAGTTGGAGAAGGACGGCGGGAGGGAGTGATTGTCCGTGGTGGGGTTCGGGTAGCCGGGTGGGGGGAGCAGGGACTTTGGGTCCGGCTGAGACGAGGGCAGAGGGGCGTTGTGGTTCTGGTTCTGGCCGTTGGACGGTCGGCGGCGGTTACGTAGAGCCTGACGCTCAGCCAGCTGGTTGCGAAGCGCCGATACCCTCTCTTCTTTCTGCAGACAGAGAGGAAGAGGAGCGGGATGAAGATGGGACAGAAATCAGCTGTTAGCCTTCGTTAGCATTTATTTAGCTTTAAAAACTAGCATGTCACTATTTGGTTATCTGGCTTACCTGGTTTACCTGATTTATTTAGTCCTGGTTTATCTGGTTTACCTGTTTTACCTGGTCTACCTGGTTTATCTGGTTTACGTGGTTTTACTGGTTTACCTGGTTTGTCTGGTTTACCAGTTTTACCTGGTCTACCTGGTTTATCTGGTTTACGTGGTTTTACTGGTTTACCTGGTTTGTCTGGTTTACCAGTTTTACCTGGTTTAACTGTTTTATCAGGTGGGTCTGGTTTACCTAGTCTACCTGGTTCATCTGGTTTACCAGTTTTACCTGGTTTAACTATTTTACCTGGTTTATCTAGTCTACCTGGTTTACCAGTTTTACCTGGTTTAACTGGTTTACCTAGTCTACCTGGTTACCTGGTTTACCTGATTTATCTAGTCTACCTGGTTTATCTGGTTTACCTAGTCTACCTGATTTATCTGGTTCACCTGGTTTATCTAGTCTACCTGGTTTATCTGATTTACCAGTTTTACCTGGTTTATCTGTTTTACCTGTTTTACCTGGTTTGTCTGGTTTACCTGGTTTATCTACTCTACCTGGTTTATCTGGTTTACCTGTTTTATCTGGTTAATCGAGTCTACCAGGTTTATCTGGTTAACCACTTATACCTGGTTTAACTGTTTTACCTGGTTTATCTGGTTTCCCTAGTCTACCTGGTTTATCTGGTTTACTTGGTTTACCTAGTCTACCTGGTTTATCTGGTTTACCTGATTTATCTAGTCTACCTGGTTTATCTGGTTTACCTAGTCTACCTGTTTTATCTGGTTTACCAGTTTTACCTGGTTTATCTCTTTTACCTGTTTTACCTGGTTTATCTGATTTACCTGTTTAACCTGGTTAGTCTGGTTTACCTGGTTTATCTACTCTACCTGGTTCATCTGGTTTACCAGTTTTACCTGGTTTATCTGTTTTACCTGGTTTATCTGGTTTCTCTGGTTTACCTAGTCTACCAGTTTTACCTGGTTTATCTGGTTTACCTAGTCTACTTGGTTTATCTGGTGTACCTGGTTTATCTGGTTTACCAGTTTAACCTGGTCTAACTGTTTTACCCGGTTTACCTAGTCTACCTGTATTATCTGGTTTACCTTGTCTACCTGGTTTATCTAGTCTACCTGGTTTACCAGTTTTACTTGGGTTATCTGGTTTACCTAGTCTACCTGGTTTATCTGGTTTACTTGGTTTACCTAGTCTACCAGCTTTATCTGGTTTACCTGATTTATCTAGTCTACTTGGTTTATCTGGTTTACCTAGTCTATCTGATTTATCTGGTTTACCTGGTTTATCTAGTCTACCTGGTTCATCTGGTTTACCAGTTTTACCTGGTTTATCTGTTTTACTTGGTTTATCTGGTTTACCTGTTTAACCTGGTTAGTCTGGTTTACCTGGTTTATCTACTCTACCTGGTTTATCTGGTTTACCTGTTTTATCTGGTTTCTCTGGTTTACCTAGTCTACCTGGTTTATCTGGTTAATCTAGTCTACCAGGTTTATCTGGTTAAACACTTATACCTGGTTTAACTGTTTTACCTGGTTTATCTGGTTTACCTAGTCTACCTGGTTTATCTGGTTTACCTGATTTATCTAGTCTACCTGGTTTATCTGGTTTATCTACTTTACCTGGTTTATCTAGTCTACATGGTTCACCTGGTTTACCAGTTTTACCTGGTTTAACTGTTTTACCTGGTTTATCTGGTTTACCTAGTCTACCAGTTTTACCTGGTTTCACTGTTTTACCTGGTTTACCAGTTTTACCTGGTTTAACAGGTTTATCTAGTCTACCAGTTTTACCTGGTTTAACTGTTTTACCTGGTTTATCTGGTTTACCTGGTCTACCTGGTTTATCTGGTTTACCAGTTTTACCTGGTTTCACTGGTTTACATAGTCAACCTGGTTTATCTGGTTTACCAGTTTTACTTAGTCTACCTGGTTTATCTGGTTTACCTAGTCTACCTGATTTATCTGGTTTACCTGGTTCATCTGGTTTACCTGGTTTATCTTGTTTCCATAAATAAAGTTTGATTGATTGATCTGGTTTACCCAATTATCAGAAAGCTAAGTAAAATATACAACTGAAATCAAATTAAAAGTTGAGTCAGAATGAAAAAGAAACTACATAAACTCCTAAAAGGAAAAATTACTCATTAATTTGTGTCTTTTAAAGCAGAAATTATCAGTTAAGTTATGAAATTAAACAAAATAAAATAAAATAAACCATAATTTAAAAAAATTGATCAAGTAATTATTAAAAACATAAAAATAAATAGATAAATAAATAAATAAATAAATAGCACTGAAAAATGAGGTAAAAACAGAACATATATATATATATATATATATATATATATATATATATATATATATATATATATATATAATAGATAAAGACAAAACAAGTTCAAAACCAACAAAATAATATGAGATAAAATAATCAATGCTGAAATAAAATAAAGTTGGATAACAAAAAGAAAAGAAATAAAAATTTAAATGAACAAAAAGGTAAAAAGAAACTAAATATAAAACAAATAAAATAATTAGTTTGAAAAAAATGTGCTAGCAAAAACAGAAAAGATAATCAAAATTTAAAAAGAAACTAAAGTTAAAAGGATATTTTAAGATGACAAAACCAAATAAAATCACACTGAATAAAATTAAACTAAAAGGGAAAACAAAATAAAATTCAGATTACTACAAACAAAAATATTCAACCTAATAAAAACAAAATAGAATAAAATAAAGCAGACTTGATGTCTCTGAGTGTTTAAAGAAAAACAACAACAACAAAAAACCCATCAGGATTCATTTGCATGGAAGTCTAACCTCAGGTAGGACATGACCTCATTTTAGAGTAACTAACAGATCCAGCTTATATAGATCCAGGACATTTATTTAGCTTTGTTGGAGACATTCAGAATATTTTTGTCCTTATTGTCATTTAAAACCTGGATCCAAACTTTTAAAACCTTTTCCACTCATCAGACATATTAAAATATTTGCTTCAACCAGCAGCTTTAGACAAGCAGCATCACTGTTTGAGGAAATAAAATGTTAAGGTCACCTTTAGATGGCACCAGTTAAAGTTACTCGGCACTTCTTTTACAATCTACTCTTAACTGTAATGTTATAACAGTAATGTCACCCAGCAGCTGAAATGCTTCACCTCCTGGATGATCTTCTGCAGCTCCCTGTTCTCTCGCTCCAGCTGCCTGGACTTCTCCTCATCATTGTTGTTGGTGGATGATCCGGTCTTCAGGGTGTCCTGCTGCTCCGACTGCCACTCGCCGCGGGTGATGAGTCGCCGCATCTGCAGAATGGAAAGTTAGACAAGAACCCAACCGGACTGATGTGAGCCCACAATGAACAATGCATCTGCAGAAAACACCTTTTCCAGCCTTTTTCACCAAATTAAACCTGATTCTTTTCCAACACTCGCCCTGGTGACATCCAGAAACAAGCTAGCGAGCAAACCGCCATGACGGTTCTGTGATTTCCAGCTAATGAGGCTTGAGTTTCTGCAGCTTCTCTCTGCAGAAAAAAGTGCTGGCAGACGTGTGACAAATCTCACTTTGTCTCTCTTATCACCACAACTCTAACAGTTCACAGCAGCTCCAAATGTAGACGCGGGTTTAACAAGTTAGCATGCTAACGCTAAAGCTGCTAACTGGCGCATCAGATGCACAAGCTAAACTTTCCTCTTGTATGTCTGACCTTTACTGTTTCTGCTCTGTGATTGACAATGTGCGCATGTGTGTTTGTGAGTGTGTGTGTGTGTGTGTGTGGGGGGGGTTCAATCACCTTGGGAACAAAAAGCACCACCAGAGTGATGTAGGCAGAGAAGACGATCGCTAGAGAGGCAAAGGCAAAGGAGGCATCCTGCTGTGAAGACAGGATCATAGTCACCGGAGCCGTGATCAGGCACAACACCTGCAGCAGGAGAGACAAGCAGAAGAAAAAAAAGGAGTTGGAACAAAGAGAGAGGAAGAGGAAGAGGATGAGAGGAAAATCGCATCTATAAAAGCATTAGGCATCTGTTTATCATTCCGGGAGGAGCTCCCATGTGAAAAAAAAGCATTAAAAAGTCATGACTGAAGTGACTGACGGTCTCCGTGTTGTCGTCTTATCAGAGCCTGAAGCTCGCTGCTGAGGAGCGAAGAGGAAGGACGTCCCCAAACAGACGCCACTACGTGCACACCGCCGCATTAAACGGCCTCGCGCCGCGTGATGAAACGAACACGCAAGCTGCACAAAATGCTCACATAAAATGAGCATGAGCGACAGGTTCATTTTAAATCTCTTTATTAGTTATGCCTGCCAGTGCTGAAAGCGTAAGTTCTGTTTTCATCTGTCCCAGAATTCGTAAAACCTAAATATCACAATAAACACTGGTAAACGCCTTTATTTTGGAAAAACTTTTCAAATATCATGAAAACATTTTACGCCCTAATGAGATGGTTTTTCAGACATGTTGATATAGATGTATATTAAAAAAGTGTCATGTTCTTTTTTTTCGCATTTTTGTGTTCAGTATGCATGGACAGGGGAGCAGACGGAAATCTGTTTACGAATCATTAAATAGAAAAATCTAAACTTCATGTTCAATGGCAAACAGCTCAATGCAGAATTTTTGAAGAATTAGAAAGAGAAATGAGGGGGAAGGACTTCGAAAAGCCGTGGAAAACCCTGAAACGATACCGGGCACAGCCGCAATTCTTGTAAAATCTTGTGGTGTAGTGACATTTTTCAAGAACTGCTGCTTATGTGCTAAATGCCACTGAATGGAAATGCCTGCAAATCACAACTGGAGTTTGTCAAAATGTTGTTTAACTATCGCTTTACATTTATTCCACTTATTATAGTTGTTCTTTGTGGTGGCTAACTCAGTCGGTAGCTTTGACTCCAGAAAAAACGTGGATCTCACTTAGAAATATGTGCTTTGACTTATCCTGTCAAAACTCTCATTTTAAATTAGATTTTTTTTTTTAACATATGAATGAATGGGATTTTGGCCAAAATAAGCCAAAGATGAGCCAAATTATCCAAAATCCAGACCACTTTGGAGACGTACAGCTCAGCCATAATTTCAGCCAGAAGCATCGTTCAAAGTTTAAGGAGGTCGCGAAAGACATAACTTTTACTGTCTGAAAGGGCATTTTCATACCTATTACACAACGGCCGGTTACGTTTTAGGAAAAATCTGAAAACTAGCCAAAATCCGTCTCAGGCCTAGAATTAGACATCTGGCCCAAAAGATGTATCTGAAAATCTCTCAAACGAACGTGTCTCATGCCCAGTTTTCCCTGCACAAACACAAATTATATATGAAAACAAAGAAACATGGAAACCAAGTTGGCAACCTCAGCATGGAAAAAGCTGTGACTTACGGATTTGGAGCTATGGAGCTCTAAGGATGCGTTCACATCGGCCTTTTTGATCCAAATCCGAGTCCATTTACTCAGAAGGCCACTTTATTTGGGGAAATGGGAACGCGTTAAACAAATTTTGATTCAGACCAAAGAAACAGACTTGGTCCACCTACAAATGCAGATCTTGGTGCGTTTCAAGCGGATCAAATACAGAAAGGGGACTGCATGTGGTGTAGCATTGCATTGTTGGTAAATACACTGCGATGGCACTAAGGGTCCTCTGCCTCGTCTGGTGTTCATACTGCGTCCACTGTTGCAGTGGATTTCTGCAGGATACTTTCATAAGACACAATAAAAACCCAAATCTTCACACAGGTCTTGTCCTCTCTTTTACTAAATATTAATGCAGCGCCACCTCTGGTGGGAAAATATTTGAATTTTCCAGGCGAGACGACGCGCATGCCCCCACCATGATGGTGATGGTAGGAACCGCCCACCAAGCTTCAATTCAGCTCTTCAGAAACCTACTGGTGACGTCACGGAGGCTCCGCCCATCTTTTATATACAGTCTATGTTTAAATTGGACGTCAGAGATTCAGTGTCTGTATACACACACACCATACATCATACTGCAGGTGTGTCTACATGTCAGTCTCTTCACGGCCCCTTTCTCTGCTTGTCACCACAGGTGCTCTGTCTTCGTAAAATGGCTGCCACACTGGGGCGCGGGGAGTAGCTGCATCGGCTCAGGTGCTTGTTGCAGACACACTTTCTCTTTTAGTGACTGACTACAATCCTTCACATGAGAGAGGAAAAATGTCTTTTTTCAACATCCATTCCAAAGTAGCTTGGTGTCAGGATCGTCAGGAGGTGGCGGCGGATGTTTGTCTAAAGTGGCTTTGGTGAACATAATGGCTTCTATTTCAGCGTAAAGTGCATCCTAGGTGCCCCCATTTAAGATGATTCACTGTATCGGCAGCTGGAAAACGTTTAAGACGGACGGCTGCGTCTACCGCTCTCCTTCGGCAGCCAATCGACTTTGTTCTTAAATAAATCTATGCAAGTGAGAGGCGATCTCATGGACGCACATGCTGGAAAGCTCCCAATCTGCAGCCTTCCTCACATAAACGATGCTGAGCAGTAACTCTGAAGTGCATTGCTGCAGCAGCACCAGACTGAAGCACAATAAAAAGTTGGTTTGTAATGATTTTCTCCAAACAAATGCCTTTTGAGATAAACGTGTGACTATGGAGGGAGAGCGGTCTCAGTTTGAGCCGGCAGTGTGATGGTTGGAGCAGAAATTAATCTTGCGGTTTGCATTCTGCAGAACATAAGAAAATCCACATTTCTGCGCCTCTCTATGGTTCCCATCAATCTTTAGAGCAGCGTTAAACCAGACCAGGAGGTGTTTGAAGCTGTTGTTTACAGGCAGTTATCCTGACATGTATGAAAATAAGGCAAAGGAGAAATCATGTATGTTTAACGAAAACTGGTCTGGTTACCCGTTTGGCTCGTAAATGGGCTGGAAAGGTTTCCTTTAGAGAGTGATCACGGAGGAGCTGGTGTAGATTAACCCCCCCCCCCCCCCCCCCACACACACACACACACAGATATACTACAGCCATTTTCTGCAAAAGAGTAATGAAAACAAACTTATTGCTGTCTTTATTGTTATTCAGCGTGCTGCAGGCTGCAGAGGAAGCAAGGCAGCAGAGAAATCAGATAGCCAGAGACGGGAGTTTAGGAGTGATGGAGCTTCTCTTTGGACTCACAGCTACGTTGTAAATAGCCATCCCCACGGCCCGGTGGTCATTGATCTTCTCTGTGGAGACAGACTTGGTCTCGTAAGCCAGAAAAATGCCCAGCAGCAGCAGCAAACCCTTATAGCCGTAAACGACACCTAAAGGAGGAGAGAAAACACAGACAGAGGAGGGAAATGAGCTGATTGTGGTGCAAACAGAGACAGACATGATAATGTGAGGATGTTTAATTGAACATGGAAGTTCTGCAAGGCAAAATGTTTTAGGTTTTTACAAAAAACTATTAGAGATTAAACAGCAGAGGGAAAAATACTATAGGGGATATTCAACAATCATTTTCTGTTTAAAGCATTTATACATATATGTGTTATTGTTGGACTTCAAGCTAATAATCTGACTCTAATGATGTGTGATACCACTGATATCCTTCCTGAGCCGATACCACACAAAATTCTCATTATGACGAGATACACTAACAAAACCTGCAGTAAATCGAACAACTGGTAGTTTTTTATGTATTGATGATGACTTCTCCTTTTTCCGCAGGTCTTCCTGAATACATGTTGATCTGTCTTTCCTGTCGTCTCCACCCCAACCAGTCTAGGCAGATGGCTGCCCTCCCTGAGCCGGGTTCTGCTGGAGGTTTTCTTCCTGTTAAAAGGGAGTTTTTTCCTTCCCACTGTCGCCTCGTGCAGCCCGGGATGGGGGATTGGATCGAAGTCATGATTCAATGTAATCAGTTGGTTTCTATTAACTCTGCTATTTATGAATTGGCCTGAACTGATGTAATCATAAAGTGCCCTGAGACAACATTGTTGTGAAGTGGCGCGATGCAAATAAAGCTGAAATTAATTAAAAATCTGGATTGAGTCTTGACTCCCAACAACAACTTTGTAATAATTCAGTTACAAACAATATTCCTTGTGCAATAAATCACTAACTTTGAGCTTAACTGCTGATTAAACCAAACAATCTTAAGATGGAGGAAATGACCATCCATCTATTGTGACAGTTCTTTAACCAGGTGTCGGTGGGTAGAGCGTCTTCCCACCACCTTTTAGTCCGGTTTTACATTGGGTGAACATTAGCATGTAAAACGTTGATTAACAGTTGAAAGTAAATGATTATTTCTGTTAAAAGGCGATAATTTCTTGGGCATTAAGGGTTAATGGTAATGGGAGATCTTCTGAGAGTAGCTTTAGCTCGATAAGCTGACTCGATAAGTGCAGAATGTCAGAGATGGAGCTCGTTTTTACTCTTCAATGAATTTTAAAACAGGCTCTCCATGAATTTTCTATGTAAAGGTCAACTGGTCAGTTTGCTGAGTCCCAGCGTGAACATGCAGGAGCATCTCAGCTCTGAATGCTCATCAGGAACAGAAATCTGGAGTGTTGAGAAAGCTCATAAGACTGTTCTGAGATTAACAGGTTTATCATCTTATCATGTTTTTATTAACGAGCTGAATTTTACTTCAATCTGTTTATGTTTAAAGAATTGATTTCTAGTGGCCCAGAAGTGTACAAAAGCCATAACGCTAAACAATTAGCCACAACATAATTAGCCACAGCATAATATGTTGTGATGTTACTAATTGTGTAGTGTTTGGATAATTGTGTAGTGTTGAGGCTAACTTTGTAGTTTTGTGGATGATTGTGCAAGGTTGTGGCTGATTTTGTTGAAGCTGATTATGTAGTTTTGTGTCTAATTGCGTTGTTGCTAGCTGTACAGTGCTGTGGTTAACTGTGTAGTCTTGTGGCTAACTTTGTTGTTCTGCGCCCAGCTGTGTAATGTTGTGATTAACTGAGTTGTAATGTGGCTAATTATGTAATGTTGTAGCTAACTATGTAGCATTGTAACTAATTGTGTAATGTTGTGATTAATTGTGGAATGTTTGGCTGGTTGAGTAGTGTGGCAAATAATTTTGTTGTGGCTAATTGTGTAGTGTTTAGCCAGTTGTGTATTATGTCTCATTGTTATGTGGCTAACTGTGCACTGTTGTGGATAATTGTGTACTGTTTAACTAGTTGTGTGTTTTTGTGGCTCATTGTGCTGTGGCTAATCATGGAGTGTTGTAGCTAACAGTATAGTGTTGCGGCTAATTGTGTAGTTTTGTATTTTGTGGCTCATTGTGCTATGGCTAATTGTGCAGTGTTGTGTCTAACTGTATAGTGTTGCAGCTAATAGTGTAGTTTTGTGGTTAATTGTGTTGTTGCTATTCATACAATGCTGTGGCTAACTATAAAGTCTTGTTGCTAACTTTATTGTGCTTTGCCCAGCTGTGTGATTGTGTACTGTTGTGGCTAAATTTATTCCGTTTAGATAGTTGTGTATTGATGTGTAGAGTATTGTAATGTGTGTTGTGTATTGTGTGTCATTGTTTTGTTGCTAACTGTATAGTGTTGTGACTTATTGTGTACTGTTTAGATAGTTGTGTGTTGCTGTGTCTCATTGTGTTGACGCTAATCATGCAGTGTTGTGGCTAACTGTATGCTGTTGCGGCTGTTGTAACATTACGGCTAACTGTGTATTGTTGTGGCTAAATGTATTCAGTTTAGATAGTTGTGTATTGTTGTGTAGTGTGTATTATAATGTGTGTTGTGTAGTGTGTATTATAATGTGTGTTGTGTATTGTGTCTCATTGTTGCTAACTGTATAGTGTTGTGACTAATTGTGTACTATTTAGATAGTTGTGTGTTGCTGCGTCTCATTGTTTTGTGGCTAATCGTGCAGTGTTGTGGCTAACTGTGTATTGTTGTGACTGTGTACTATTGCGGCTAATCGTGTACTGTTTAGATAGTTGTGTATTTTGTGGCTCATTGTGTACTGTTTAGATAGTTGTGTATTTTGTGGCTCATTGTGTATTGTTGTGGCTAACTGTGTATTGTTGTGGCTAATTGTGTATTGTTGTGGCTAATTGTGTATTGTTGTGGCTAACTGTGTATTGTTGTGGCTAATTGTGTATTGTTTAGATAGTTGTGTATTTTGTGGCTCATTGTGTATTGTTGTGGCTAACTGTGTATTGTTGTGGCTAACTGTGTATTGTTGTGGCTAATTGTGTATTGTTGTGGCTAATTGTGTATTGTTGTGGCTCATTGTGTATTGTTGTGGCTAATTGTGTATTGTTTAGATAGTTGTGTATTTTGTGGCTCATTGTGTACTGTTTAGATAGTTGTGTATTTTGTGGCTCATTGTGTACTGTTTAGATAGTTGTGTATTTTGTGGCTCATTGTGTATTGTTGTGGCTAATTGTGTATTGTTGTGGCTCATTGTGTATTGTTGTGGCTAATTGTGTATTGTTGTGGCTAACTGTGTATTGTTGTGGCTAATTGTGTATTGTTTAGATAGTTGTGTATTTTGTGGCTCATTGTGTATTGTTGTGGCTAACTGTGTATTGTTGTGGCTAACTGTGTATTGTTGTGGCTAATTGTGTATTGTTGTGGCTAATTGTGTATTGTTGTGGCTAACTGTGTATTGTTGTGGCTAATTGTGTATTGTTTAGATAGTTGTGTATTTTGTGGCTCATTGTGTATTGTTGTGGCTAACTGTGTATTGTTGTGGCTAACTGTGTATTGTTGTGGCTAACTGTGTATTGTTGTGGCTAATTGTGTATTGTTGTGGCTCATTGTGTATTGTTGTGGCTAATTGTGTATTGTTGTGGCTAATTGTGTATTGTTGTGGCTAACTGTGTACTGTTGTGGCTAATTGTATAGTGTTGCAGCTAATAGTGTAGTTTTGTATTTTGTGGCTCATTGTGTTGTGGCTAACTGTGTATTGTTGTGGGTAATCGTGTAGTTTGTGAAAACCATCAAATCTGCTTTTAAACTCATAAAACAGAAACATGCAGATTTGTCACCATCTGGGACGTTGCTGACTAAACATCTTCTGGTGTAAATTTTTGGGTACAATAACGAGAATAAAAGGCTGAAATGTGCCTGCAGGCTGAAAAAAAAGAAAAAACTCAGAATAAAGAGAAAAATCACAGGAAAAGAAGATCTGTGACTGACTTAGTTTCATACATCCTGAATTTAAAGCGTCATCTTTTCTTCTTGAGAAGGGAAAATGCTATGGGGCACTGGCCCAGTTTGTGACCCACATTGTTTGAATTTCAGCACCATTATACTTTCATAAGAGCCTCCACGCTTAGAGAGACAGACAGTGATGGAGAGAAGCTGCGTGGGCAAAGAGAAAGGAGGAAGAAAAGCTGCAGAGAAAAGGTGGAATCAAACGTAAGTAAGGGGGCGGCGGAGGCTGAGGGCGGCGGTGGAAGGCTGTGATGTGAAGCCTGTTTAATGCAGAGCGAACGGCGTGTGCGTATCTTCATATGTGTTTGCATATGTTCACATGTGTGACGAATATACCGAGCCACGTGTTCATCTTGTCGGAGCTGCAGTGCTCCAGCACCGGCTGAATCAGGACATCCAAATCTTCTTTAGGGGCCTCCTTAGTGAACTCCTAGTGGGGGGAGATAGAGATGGGGGGAGAAGGAGAGAGAAAATAGAAAGAGTGAGATAATAAGAAACGATGACACAGCAGCACATTGGAGATGGAGGTAAAAATGCAGAGTAAGCATAAACCCCATTGACTGCAGGGTTGATCCCCTCCAGTTCAGAGGTCCCTCCCGCCAGTCACATATAAATGACTGGATCAAAAATATCAGCTTTCCAATGAATATAAAATACAGAGATTTAAAAATCCCATATAAGGTTTGACTGTAGTTAAACTTTTTTTATTCTTTCAGGCGCTGAATAGACGCAGAGAAAACTCCAACATGCGCATGACTGAACTGCATGAGCATCACTGCATGCACATTTTCACCATTTCAAAGACTTTATGTTTAAAAATATGTATTTATCTGCAAAAATCAAAGGACAAACACATCACAAACATGTGAGGCTTGTGGTTCAGATATTTTCTACTATATAGACTCTCTGATTGTGTCTTAGTTTGATTTATTTCTGCCAAAACAGATAAGAAACTTAATTTATAAAGCCCTTTTCAACCACCATGACTGGGACGATCTCCATGGCAACGACCCTGCAAACTGATGTGGCATGGCTCCCGATGTGGAGGATTGCCATGAGGAAAACATGAAAACGTAAAAAATATTAAACCTAAAAATATCAAGAACAATAAAATCCACATAGAACAATGAATACAGAAGTAAAAAGATATGTATACATTTTCATTAGGGCTGTGACGATATGCTTTTGTCCCGATTCAATTCGATTCTGATTGCCGCCAATTCGATTTAAATTGCATTTCTCACAATTCTTCAATATTGCTAATTTTTGTAGATTAAAGGCAAAAGAAATGTATAAAACTTTTTTCTTCTCTCCTCTTTTTTCCGATTTCAATCAGGAAAAAACAGCACAGTAGCCAGACCATCATTCTGCTGCTATCAGTCAATTTTATATTCATATTTATATATATATATTTATTTTTATATATATATATATATATATATATATATATATATATATATATATATATATATATATATATATATATATATATATATATATGAACAGACTAAACTAAAAACAACTTGGAGAGTGCAAACCTCTGCCAAGGACAATGAAAGAATCCTTTAAAAAATTCCTGGATCCAAACGGTGATCCGGATCACCGCCAAAATTGAATCAGTTCTTCTTTTTAACATTTCCAACAACTTCTGAATATTTAATAAAAATCCGTCTATAACTTTCTGAGTTATCTTGAACACAAACAGACAGACTAACAGGTGAAAACACAACCTCCTTGGTGGAAGTAATATAAAAAAAAACAAAAACAAAAAACAATTCAGCTGTAAACTGTCCACAGAGAGAGGAACATGGACGTTTATCTCCACATGCAGTTTACAGGAACACTCAGAACGTAGAAAGACAAATGTTAGCCTGATTAAAGCATTCCTCCTTGGTTTGTATTCAGTGTTTCACTTAGCACATACACACACAGATGCAGATGAAGGCAGACGTCCTCACTGCGCTGTAAAGCCTATCAGCAACAATAGATTCTGCACAATTTCATTTTATGAAAGGAGGGATTCACAGCGACAAACACGCTGCAGTTACCGTCTGCTTTTAGGGGTTTACAGCGTGTCTTAGCTGGATCTTTTCATTTATTACTGCTGGTTG
The DNA here is from genome assembly GCF_933228915.1 of Telmatherina bonti. NCBI lineage: Eukaryota > Metazoa > Chordata > Actinopteri > Atheriniformes > Telmatherinidae > Telmatherina > Telmatherina bonti. The sequence goes on along the minus strand of NC_136623.1, from coordinate 7,051,771 downwards.
CAGCTTCTGGAGGCAGCTGTTTGCAAAGAGCTCTGAAAACCCACCATCTGCATCCAGCTGCTGAACAGAGTCCAGGCTCGGAGCAGATACTTCCCTGAGGTGCTGGAGGAACTAAACACTGCTAAAACTAGAGAAAACCTGGGATTTTTATAAATGGAATGCTCCAAAAGTCCCAAGAGAAGCAAAAAATTAGCATGACAGTCCTTTGTTTTTGAGTTAATAATAAATATTAATTAATGATGGATGTAAACCTGAATTCAGCATGACTGGAAATCCTGCTCCAGTCCTATGAATGGCATCAAGGCTACATACTAATATCGACAGAGATGCTGAGCTTATTTAATATCGAATCGAAAAATCGAAAATCTGGATTTTTTTTGCTTCACAATTTTAAAATCGATTTTTTTTCAGATAAATAGAAATAATCCATTATAAAATATTTGTAATTTTTATTGATTTTATTGATCTTTTTACTTGTCTTCTTGGGCATTAGAGCAGCAGAATGATGGTCTGGCTACTGTGCTGTTTTTTCTTGATTGAAATCAAGAAAAATGACAAGGAAAAAAAAGGTTTTGAACATATTTTTTGTTTTTAATCTACAAAATCAGCAATATCAAAGAATAGTGAGAATCATAATTTAAATCAAATCGGCACCCAAAAAATTGGAATTTAATCGGGAAAAAAGCATATGGTCACAGCCCGATTGAATATACCTGCTTCATGACAACAAAAGGCTAACCCTGCTCCACACAAGTTGCTCTAAACACAACCCATCATGGTAATTACTAACAATTACTTCAGCAGTTGTGATGAAAAAAATCCATTTCTTCATCACAACTGTGATCTGAAACTCAACATCTGCATGTGTTGAGCCTGTGTTGCCATGGCGATGATGGAGCCAACTCTGCTGTATTTATAGCTTCTGATCGTTTTTAACTGCAGTTCAGTCTTTTGGATATTCTCGTCGTGACTCTTGTCTTCTCATTTCCACCTGTTTGGTTTTTCTCACGACGACCCCCCCTCTCCAGTGCATATGTCATGCTCCTGCCAGATATTTGCTGTTCTTTGTTGCATCTTAACAGCCCTGGCTTTGTTTCCCGCCTGTTCCTTTTGGACTCTGCCCAGCTGTGCGTTGATTTGAACGCTTCTGGCTGTGTTTGATTCAGTAAAGTTTTCACTTGTCTCCTGAGCTGTGCGTGCATTTATGTCTTCCATCTACAAACCAAAGAATTAAAAAGGAGATGAAGAATAAACCTCCTCTTTAATCTACAAGCAGTTTTCTGTTTCCTGCCAACCGGAACAGTCGCAGCAACATCTTTTCTGCTATACACAACTATCTCAGTTTACAGCTGCTGAATGTTTATTTCGTTGTGGGAAACTTTCAAGCTGAGGTTTTCTGCTTCACATAAAGCAGCGAATGGTTGATAACTGGAAAAAGTACAGATGCTGGATACACATTTCTGCTACAGCAGAAGCTGAAAATTAGCCTGACAGTCCTTCATTTTGGAGCTAATAATAATATCCCAATAATGATGCAGATGCACCTGAATGCAGCATGACGGGAAATTCTACTGAAATACTTAAATCTGTTTCTTTAACCTGTATGAAACTTTATTTACAGTCACAAGTGCAAAGAGCTAATTTATAGTGTCATTACTACGGTGGCCCAGAAGTCTTATAGCAATACAAAAGCCACGACACAGAGTATGAGTGGCACCATTAACATTGTGAGAAAACCCAATTGAGTTTAGAATAGAACTAAATTAATGTTTAAACTATCTTTTTCATTGTCAACATGAATATTGAAATCACCTAGTATGAGTTTATCAGTAGTCAGCACTAACTCAGACAAGAGATCAGAGAAGTCCGTCGGAAACTCGGAGTAAGGTCAGGGTGGGCGATACACTAATGCTAAAAGGAGTTGTTTCTGGAATGAACAAGGAGTATGGTCGGTATTGCACTTAATGGATGATAGGGGGAATTTTCTTAGCCTTGCTGATTTCAGCCGTAAATTTCAAATTGTTTGCTCAGCCCAACAATTCTCCAATATCATTAATGCAATCCCACAAGCCCTTGTCCACACCATAAAAGGTTCTCTTCTGTACACACAATTTTGCCCTCGCTTGTATAATCTAACTATTCAAGGCTGCCCTTTTGTGGATAAAAAGTGTAACAACAAATTTCTCAGAACCACGCTAACTCATGAATGCTTCCCCTTACCTCTTAGGAGACGGAATTTAGTGGAAGCTTTTACCAGTCAAAAAATTAAAAAGGTTAGATGTGATTATATCAAGTTCCCTATCAATTTCAAAGCAAAAGAAATACATTTTAAAACCATAAATAATATCTATCCTTGTAAAGAGTTCTTAAACTCCAAATTTAACTTTGGCGACAACAAGTGTGTCTTTTGTGACAACAATATTGAAACCTTGGAACATTTGTTCTTTGATTGTACTTTTACTAAAATTTTCTGGGACTGCTTTGGCATAATGATTTAATTGTCTCTTCTCTAAATTATACTGATATTCAGTTTTGGCTTAGAAAACAAAGATAAAAATTTCACTATCAATAACCTGATCATTTTAGCAAAATTTTTTATACATAAGTGTAAATTTGGTAATGCTAAACCATTTTTTGTGGTCTTTTTGAAAGAAGTTGGCTGTCTTGCAGAATCTTTAAAACTCTGTAAAACTAAAAAGGCACTGTGGCTTTATGATAATTTAATGAGTCTATCTCTTGACCCTGTACCACCATGAAGAATTGGCTTTCACTTTGCTCTTTTTTTTATGTTTGTCTGTTTTGATTTCTTTTTATATGTTCTGCACAATAGGATGTTCTTTTGTACAAAGATGTCTTGTATGCCTGCAAGCTTTTTGATATCAATAAAAAATAAAAAAAAATTAAAAAAAGGAGTTGTTTCTCTGAATTCCATTTTGGATGAGATAAATTTAACGTCAGGAATTAAAAGGATTTACAGTTAGTTTTGAGCCTAGGACTAAATAATAATTCTGACTGAAAAATAGCTGCAACGCCTCCTCCTCTGCCTGTAGTTCTAGGAATGTGAAAGTTTAAATAGTTAGCTGGCGTAGCTTCATTAATACTAACATAATCCTCTTGCTGTAACCAGGTTTCCGTAAGACAGAATAAATCAATGTGGTGATCACCTATCAAGTCATTGACTAATAAAGACTTATTTGGGAGGGATTTGATATTCAGTAGGCCACACTTTATTGTCTTATTTTCAGATTTTATTAGATCCATTGTTTCTATTTTTATGAGGTTTTCACGATTAACCCCAGAAGCGTTTTTGTGTTGTTTAATTCTTATTATAAATCAGGCTGGAAACTGACATGCAGTCCACTTCTGGTCCACACAACTCCTAAGTGAGCCATTGGTGCCAAAACTAGATCTGATTCAACCCACGTGTGTGTCCTTTAAAGCGTTACCTATCCCAAACGCTGCTTTAGAACCAATAAAACAAAGTCACTACGGCCGCTTTAAAGCTTCACAGTCAAAGTTAATTGTCCATTCAGAAACACCATAGCAGTAATGGTGGCAGTTGCCATGTATGCGGACCTACGTAAGCAGATATAAATGCTTCATCGTATGAGAATAAAGACATTTTTTAATTTTCATGCTGCACTTTGAGTGTTTGGTTCATGATTTTCATTGTTTACATTGTTCCATTGTTCACAGACGTCATTTCATTGACGTCTGTGAAGAAGACGATATCCAGCCTGTTTTTCTCAACCGGCTCTTCGTAAGGAAGAAGAATGAAAATTAAAGCTGCAAACGGCATCCATCGAGTCCGAGCCTCATGCTGACCCCTCTACCCTAACTTGTCACAAAGCTTCCTGGTGGGTTTGAAGTCCATGGTATGGTAAAACAATACACATACAGTGCTAAATGGGCGTAAAAGTCAAGATGACGAACACCATGTTGCCATGGTAACAGGTGCTCAATGGCCTTTTTTGCTCGTCTTGGGATGTTACACATGTGTGCCAGATTTTGTAGCACTAGGTCAAAGTAGACGTTCGGGACCCTCGGGATCTGCCAAATATGAATGCTTTCAATTTTGGTGCAGATCAGATGTATTTCTGCAAAGATATGAGTAAACCGTGTTTAATGACGAGAAGGCTTTTTTCCATGGGTTGCCACGGTAACACTCTTTCTCCGATTGGAAAGATTTGAATAACTGGTCCCCATCTTGTCGCCAACCTTCTGTCCAAATTTGGACCCAATCGCCTCAGACTAGTTCGTTCAAATACGATGCGCCCAAATTGGAAAAAAATGGACAAAAAAATGGTCATAAACGCCAGGATGGCGGCCACCCTTTTGCCATAGCAACAGGTCTACGATTGAGTTTTTTGGTCGCCTTCAGGTAGTAGACGTGTACCAAATTTCGTCGTCCTACGTCAAAGTAAACTTTTTTGACTCCATTCTAGGGGCCATTTTTGGCGTTTCTAGGGGGCGCTGTCGAGGCATTTTTGCATTGTATGCGGACCATAGGTTATCAAAATTTTCGCCGGGCTTGAGTTGTGTGTCAAGTTTCGCAACTTTTCACGGGGGCTAAGGGGGTCAAAATTGAGCGAGTTGATCTGAGAACAATAATAATAAACATTACATCAACACTAGGCTCCTGCCATACTTCGTATGGCTCGGACCCTAATGAAAGAACAATCCTTTAACCAAGACACTGATGATGGCGGCTGCACACTGGGTGCGAATGGTCAGCGTCCCTCGTACCCTACCTCCCTCGTGATGTGCAGAGGATCCACGATCTGCCAGATCATGAGTGACAGGAAGTCGATTGCCAGCAGCACTCCAACTGTTGCGTAGAGTTTCCATGGCTCCAAGGGTTGCTGCGTGAATGTCAGCAGAGACACACAAACACACAAACACACAACAGTCATCACTATCCAAGGGCATCACAAGCTGGTCCGCAAACAAAGACAAAGCACCCGGACAAATAACACGACAGGCGTCCTTGTGATTTCTGGATGACCGGGCGCCAATTGTCTTTCTGAATGTGTGTCTTATGTGTGTGTGGAAGTGTACTTTTAAGGACTGTGTGTGTGTGCATCTGCAGGCGACACACAGAAATCTGCAGCGGCTATATTTGTTCTGCCACCTGAAATCATCATCTAAACACACACAGACAACACTGCGTTTGTGTGGACGGTGTCCAAAGTGTCCACTCTGTTATTCTTAACTGCAGCTATAAGAGATGTTACTGAAAACAGGCGATAAAAAAAACGAGCCCCCTCTTTATTTCCTTCCTTCTCTTTGCTTTTAATTTACTGGTTTCCTCACAACAACTCCAACACATTCATGCATGAAGTGTCTAAAAACGAGACGAAATAAAGGACGAAACACATTACACAGTCATGGACGCCGCTTCTCTTCAGCTGCATGAAGAATGAGCTGAAAAGCAGCCATCATGACCTCCATTTGGGGAAGTTTCTTTAAAACGTGCACACACACAAGCTCTCTGGCAAATTGCCCTTCTGCGGACATGAAGGGAGCTGAAAGTCAACCTGATTCGATGTGCTTTGGCTCCAATAATAAACCCCCCAAAGGTTGGATTTCTGCATAGAACTTTAATACTCATCCATATTCATAAATATTCCATAAATGGCTTAATCTCTTATTCTTCTGATTAGCTCTTAGAAATTCCCACAACACATCGCAGACTGGCAGTATCTCACTAGCTGCAGGATACACTATCTTCGAGAGGCGGCAAACACATAAATATGTACAGATGCCATGTTTGCAGAGGAAATTTGATGACGTGGAAAGCAAATAGCTGCAGCTGCGTGCGCACGAGTACAGTGTTTATGTCAGACGTGACCACAGACCGAATGGAAAAAGATAGAAGGAGCTACTGTGGAGGTTCCTGAAGAGCTAAACTGAACATGTGGTGGGCGTTGGTGTGCCGTCACACCAGGAAAATACAAAAATGGGCAAAAATGTGGAGCTGAGAGGCGGGTTGTGGATGATTGACACCAATCAAACTCCAAGCTGCCTGTAGCTAAGAGCTAACCAAGCTAACCCTGGGCTAATAAGAGCTAACTGGCTAACGGAGGTAGGTAGGCTAAAGCTAAGTGGTGCTCAACCATTCATTCATTATTCTAATCGCTTAATCTGATGAAGGGTCGCGGTGAACACCCTGGTACACCCTGGTAAGCTCGCCTGTCCATCGCAGGGCGCCAAGTGGTGCTGTTAACTTCTACTTACCTGCAGCTAAGAGGTAAAAGAGCTAACCCGAAGGTAAAGAGAGCTAACCAGCTAACAGAGGTTGGTATGCGAAAGCTTGGTGTGCTATTAGCCTGTAAACTCTGTCAATCAAAAGGACATGCCTGTAATTATGCCAAATTTCAAGATTTAATAACTTCTAAATGGATGGGTTATAAAAGATATACATCCCCCACAATTGTCATGAAGGTAAACATGACATAAAGTTTTTGTTCCAGGCTGTAAACATGTTTATTTCTCCTGTAAAGTTGGTCTTTTTAACATTGGAGTTTATGAGGATTTGAGCTGTTTTGGAGCCCCTAGTGGATGAGGGAGGAACTGCAGGTTTTGGCTTTTACTCTCAACCGCCGAGGGTTGCTGCTAGGACACGACAGACACCTGCGAGCAGTGCTAAAGCTGTCCTGTTAGAGGCTTATGCCACCAAGAAACTGTTTTTTATCAGCCGACGCCACACAGCCTGGACTCTCTTTGACTCCCATATCTGCTGGCTGGGCTTATCCCATCCTCCCTCTCCCCTCGGCATCCTCCCTACCTTCTTCTTCTCCTTCTTCTCGTCCTTCTTAGTGAAGAGGGTGTGAACCCACCATATCTTGGTGAACATGCTGCCGTATGCCAGGCTGAAGCCGAGGCCGAGGAGCCATAGGCGGAACTGCAGGAGAGGACAGAGGAGGAGAGTGACAGTAAAAAACTGAGAACCAACCTAAAGAAATAAATAAAGCTTTCATTTATTTTCAATTTTTTTTTTTGAAAGCCTTCTTCTCATCTGCATATTAATCTGTCCAACAAACAAACAAACACAACAGAAACTTCTCCGTTAATATTTTTATGCTACTATTTACCTACAGTCCTCACAAAACCAACTCAGCTGGTTTCTGGCGGCACTGCGTGAAGAAAAACCTCTGTGAGTTGTCTTGTACATGAAATGTCAAACACAAATAAACCTGAAATCCCTTCTTGGGTTGGAGACCACAGAGGACCAATTATAACTTTTATTTTCAGTCTGGACTCGCAGAAAAAGGTTCTTAATGTCTGGAGGCTGTTTACTTTTTATTTTGCTGCTTGAACCTCCGTACCACCACAGAACCCTGATCTAACCTCGTACCTTCACAGAACCCCGATCCGACCGCTGTACCACCACGGAACCCCGATCCGACCCCTGTACCACCACAGAACCCTGATCTAACCTCGTACCTTCACAGAACCCCGATCCGACCGCTGTACCACCACGGAACCCCGATCCGACCCCTGTACCACCACAGAACCCTGATCTAACCTCGTACCTTCACAGAACCCCGATCCGACCGCTGTACCACCACGGAACCCCGATCCGACCGCTGTACCACCACAGAACCCTGATCTAACCTCGTACCTTCACAGAACCCCGATCCGACCGCTGTACCACCACGGAACCCCGATCCGACCCCTGTACCACCACAGAACCCTGATCTAACCTCGTACCTTCACAGAACCCCGATCCGACCGCTGTACCACCACGGAACCCCGATCCGACCCCTGTACCACCACAGAACCCTGATCTAACCTCGTACCTTCACAGAACCCCGATCCGACCGCTGTACCACCACGGAACCCCGATCCAACCCCTGTACAACCACGGAACCCCGATCCAACCCCTGTACAACCACGGAACCCCGATCCAACCCCTGTACAACCACGGAACCCCGATCCGACCGCTGTACCACCACGGAACCCCGATCCGACCCCTGTACCACCACGGAACCCCGATCCAACCCCTGCACAACCACGGAACCCCGATCCGACCGCTGTACCACCACGGAACCCCGATCCGACCCCTGTACCACCACGGAACCCCGATCCGACCGCTGTACCACCACGGAACCCCGATCCGACCGCTGTACCACCACAGAACCCTGATCTAACCTCGTACCTTCACAGAACCCCGGTCCGACCGCTGTACCACCACGGAACCCCGATCCGACCCCTGTACCACCACAGAACCCCGATCCGACTGCTGTACCACCACAGAACCCCGATCCGACCACTGTACCACCACGGAACCCCGATCCGACCCCTGTACCACCACAGAACCCCGATCCGACTGCTGTACCACCACAGAACCCCGATCCGACCACTGTACCACCACGGAACCCCGATCCGACCCCTGTACCACCACGGAACCCCGATCCGACCCCTGTACCACCACGGAACCCCGATCCGACCCCTGTACCACCACGGAACCCCGATCCGACCGCTGTGCCACCACGGAACCCCGATCCGACCCCTGTACCACCACAGAACCCCGATCCGACCCCTGTACCACCACAGAACCCCGATCCGACCCCTGTACCACCACGGAACCCCGATCCGACCCCTGTACCACCACAGAACCCTGATCTAACCTCGTACCTTCACAGAACCCCGATCCGACCGCTGTACCACCACGGAACCCCGATCCGACCCCTGTACCACCACAGAACCCTGATCTAACCTCGTACCTTCACAGAACCCCGATCCGACCGCTGTACCACCACGGAACCCCGATCCAACCCCTGTACAACCACAGAACCCCGATCCAACCCCTGTACAACCACGGAACCCCGATCCGACCGCTGTACCACCACGGAACCCCGATCCGACCCCTGTACCACCACGGAACCCCGATCCAACCCCTGTACAACCACGGAACCCCGATCCGACCGCTGTACCACCACGGAACCCCGATCCAACCCCTGTACAACCACAGAACCCCGATCCGACCCCTGTACCACCACGGAACCCCGATCCGACCCCTGTACCACCACGGAACCCCGATCCGACCGCTGTACCACCACAGAACCCCGATCCGACTGCTGTACCACCACAGAACCCCGATCCGACCACTGTACCACCACGGAACCCCGATCCGACCCCTGTACCACCACGGAACCCCGATCCGACCACTGTACCACCACGGAACCCCGATCCGACCCCTGTACCACCACGGAACCCCGATCCGACTGCTGTACCACCACAGAACCCCGATCCGACCCCTGTACCACCACAGAACCCCGATCCGACTGCTGTACCACCACAGAACCCCGATCCGACCACTGTACCACCACGGAACCCCGATCCGACCCCTGTACCACCACGGAACCCCGATCCGACTGCTGTACCACCACAGAACCCCGATCCGACCCCTGTACCACCACAGAACCCCGATCCGACTGCTGTACCACCACAGAACCCCGATCCGACCACTGTACCACCACGGAACCCCGATCCGACCCCTGTACCACCACAGAACCCCGATCCGACCCCTGTACCACCACACAACCCCGATCCGACCCCTGTACCACCACAGAACCCCGATCCGACTGCTGTACCACCACAGAACCCCGATCCGACCACTGTACCACCACGGAACCCCGATCCGACCCCTGTACCACCACAGAACCCCGATCCGACCCCTGTACCACCACAGAACCCCGATCCGACCCCTGTGCCACCACACAACCCCGATCCGACCCCTGTGCCACCACACAACCCCGATCCGACCCCTGTGCCACCACAGAACCCCGATCCGACCCCTGTACCACCACAGAATCCCAGTACGACCGCTGTATCTTTGTCTTCTGACATTTAGACTTTACAGCGTGGTCTGGACCAGATCATCATCACAATCCCTCCGTTTGGCATCAACTCTTCTAAAATCGTCTTTCTGAATGGAAACTACTCCGTCCTGAAAAACAGACCTGCTTTAGGAAATGAAGTGAATCTGAAGAGACTAAACACCTGATGCTGTTTTTCTTAACATATTTCACATCTCAGCTGTTTCTGATTTGGGTTATAAGAAAGTTTCTCACGTCTGCTGATGAAATCATGCAAAACAAATCCAACTTTACATGAAACCATGAATGAAATAGCGAGTGAAATTTAAGTCAGTGAGGTGAAACATGAAATATCCTGGACATAAATATGAAAGCAGATGTGGTAACGACGAACCAAACAGTCATGATTAATAATTTACATTATAGAGAAACAAACTACAGAAACGTGTGCATTTTCAGATCCTTGTTTTGCTTCCTCTTCACTCTCCAGCCAGATTTATGAGCCCGTCCACTGGAGCTTTTCCAGCACTTTTGAGCGGGTTGCCATATTTGTCTGCCAGTTGTTGGCTGCTTTCCTCCTTTCTGATCTTCTCATTATGTTGTAACGACGGGAGAAAACCCGCCGAATTATATAGATTTATTTTCTCTGTAACTGGACTAAAGGCATCGCGTAACCTCTCTAAAGGAGGTTATCGTGTTCTTTTACGCCACATAAAACTGGAATTTCCTTGACTGACATGTTGTTTGATTCGCAGCTTCTGGCGCTGCTATGATGTTTTATTCTAGGCCCAGAAAACGTGGAAGTTGTGATGTTTATGTCTTTTTCAGGCAGGAATTGGGGGCACAACCAGTGGAAAGCTAAATCCACACCGCGGCGCCTGCAGCTGCCCGGTCAGCTCAGCAAACATCTTTATCGGCTCCTGCTTTGTCCTATCTGGACTGGACCGTCGGAGTTAAAGGGATTATGGTGAGAAAGATATAAAAACATAAAAACCCATGAAACTGTAAAAAGTTCCAGAAAAATACTGCGAGTATTCCCAGAGATATTTCATATGAATCTGCCAGTTACATGAAATACAGATTGTTCCTGAATGCAGCGTTGCATTCAAGTCTTGTCACGTCTCGTCGAAGGAAACTGTCTGTAAACATCACAGCATAATAAGTGTCAGATGAAATCAATCTGACAACGACAACAAACATATCTGATCCAATGCAGGAGACATAGAGACACTGTTGGACATGTGAGGAGAGGAAACAGAAACAAATAGAAACATATTGAGGAGAAGGAAGGGAAGATTTGGTAATTCCTCAGCCTGAAGCCTCTTAAAGTTCATTTGGACGAAGAGCACAGAAACGTAGAAGGATGAATAGTCATGTCCGTCTCCTAGTTTGGTCCAACGAGCGTCACTTAAAGCAAGAAACACAGCGATACCACTGGAAACCACCAGGGGGCAGCGTTGATTTGTTACCTAACATGCAACCAGAAAAATTACTAAACTGGAGAAGAAGAGTAAAAAGAAAAAAACACCAAATTAAAAGCTCCTCATGAAGAAGTTTATAACAGCAGAAAACTTTGTGGTTTATTTCTTCTTCTGGTGTTTTAGGACGGTTTTAGATAGCTTCATAGCGGCACGTTATCGCTACCAAACGGTGGACTCTGAACTCAGCACTGCCCTCTGGTGGAAGGACCGACTTTGCAACCATGGCACCGTAAAGACTTATAAAAGTATCAGGACGATGTACGACGAAGTTTAAAACGGACGTTTATGTACGTAAGGAAGCAAAAATGGGCTTTTAGACAAGATTTGTTTTCTGTTTTCTGGAGAAGCTCAAAGAAAAGTCCATGAAATAACTTCTTTAGATGTTTCTGTCCAGATGATCCCACAATGCTTCAGTCATGTCAAGGTTCTGGTTCTGAGGAGGATCCGTCCCGCCATCCGACCTGGTTCCACTCATCTTCAGTCCAGTTCTTGGGTCATGTGACCTGTTCTGACAGCCACGTTTCCATGGAGACCATTTCCGATGGGGTTTCAGCTAGCAGTAGATGGATCATCTGAAGGTCCAGGTGCAACTCTCAGGTCCTGGTTCAGGCCTTTGCTGGATTTCAGATCCTGTTAACCTGCTGTAGATAGTTTGCTTCAGTCCCGTCTCTTCTTCTTCTGTCCTTTACGTGTCCAGTTTCCTCAGAACAAACTCCACGCTTTGTCTTATCTCTGCTGTTTTTTAACAATGTGGGAACAAAGATCCTAAAGATCCAGTTAGACCGGATCTTCAGGATCTCTGAGATCCAGTTAGACTAGATCTTTACAGTTTTCTTTTGTCGACACAACGCTAGGCTGAAAATGAGTAAAAAAAAGCAGAAAACGTCCAATAACAATCGTTGTCAGACCTTCAGAAAGCTGGAGAACATCTGATGAAGACCACTTTGAAAGTGCTTAGTGAAAATATGAAGAAGAGGACTGGATCAGGACTCTCCTGCAATAAATCCCACAATTTATTTACTTATTCCAGAATGTTTAATCAAGAATATTTGCTGTAACTTGAACAAAAGACCTTGTTGTCATCCGCAGGGAGGAGGAAATAACAGACAGACGGGGGAAAAGTTGGACACAAAGAAAGTTGGGCAGAGCAGGAAAGGCTGAAATGAGAAAAAGGTTAAAAAAAACTGGCTAGAGGAGGGAGGGGGGAGGCTGCAGGGGTGAGTAAAGCATGAGCCCACGAGAAAGGGTCGGGGAAGGTGAAATACAGAGCAAGTGGTAGCAGCAGAGAGATAATATGATTTTGAGGAGATGGCGAGATTGCAGGAGCAGAAAAAAGATCAGACGGAGCAGAAGGTCAGCAGCAGAGAGGAAGAGACACCAGAACAAAGCCGGACGGCCACAAAGAGCAGAGGAAGCACAGAAATGGAAATGTCCCCGAAACAAAGGCTCAGCGTGGCCGACAGAGATGCACTCCTGTTCCTCGTTAGAGCGGATTGGCAGGAAGTCACCGCCATGCCGTCATTAAACTCCATCTGCGTGTAAACTGCAGACAGGAACATGGCGGCAACTAAAGGTGGGCTAACGGTAACCTCACCGCCGGAGGGACGTTTAACACGAGCAAACGCTGGAAATGAAACGTGCAAAACAAACAAAAACCTTCAACTAAACACAAAGAATCTGCATGAAAACCAGCCGAGACCCAAAAGTCCAAATCGTCACCCTGAATTTAGAGGAAGTTTGCATGAAATGATGCAAAAAACATCCAATATTTCCTGTTTGTCAGAGTCAACATTTCACAGCTTAATCAATCAATCAAAACTTTATTTATAGAGTTTTTTCATAAACCACAAGGTAGCGCTGTACAGGTTAATAAAATAAATCAACATTAAAAGCTTGAATAAAAAAAACTGTTAAATAGACAATATATGACTAAAAAAAAGTCAGAAGCTGGAGGGGATGAAATATAAATGTGACGAGTCATTCACAAACATGGCCATAAAAAACGGCGACCCCCCCCCCCCCCCCCCCCCCATCTAAAGCTACGTGTCATGTGACTTACCTGGCAGATCATATGATCAAACTGTCGTCTTTAGCGTGACTGAAACATGACGTCTCTTTTTCTGCTTTTATCCTCCGACTGCTCTCAGTCCATCAGATATCTCATTATTTTACTTAAATTCACTCCTTTTGAATTAAATGGGTTTAAAAATGCAGCGAGGTACTTCGTTTAGCTTCCAGACCCTCTCCATAAAAAGGTTTTAGTCACTTTTTTTAGTTTGACATTTGAAATTTAATTTCAATCCTTTTAAAAGTAAATAATGAAAATGATTTCCATGAATCCTGCTGGATCAGACATGCAGCCTTCATCCTGCCCTCTGGCTCTCCTCTAACCCCCCCTCCACCTGAATCTTCCTCCTGTTACCTGGCAGACGACGGGGAACTGGGATTGGTTGATGTGGTGACGGTCAATCCCCAGCGGGAACACGGCGGCCAGCGCCATCATGCAGCCCACCGCCGTCATGTTGTTCAGGTACGGCTGAGAGTTCTGGATGTATCTGCAACACAAACGCAGACAAACAGCAGGTGTTAGCGGTGCTGCTTGTCTGCAGAAGCGCCACCGCTCTGCTGCTCCTTCGTCCAAACCTGCTTTTATTTTCTGGCTGTTTTTCAGCCTCAACGACGGAGAAACTCCACACCGTCTCCGTGCAGACTAATCAGAGCTGACAGACGGCGACTGCAGCGGAGCAACAGGAGCATTTCATGTAAATTTAAACAAATATATGGAAGCACATTAAAGAGCATGTTGCAGGTTAGAACCGCCTGAAATCAGTTTGTAGAAAGATATTGCTGAATAAAAACACATATTAATACACTAATTTAGCCTGTTGGACTATTTTTTGTTTGAATTTTACTACTGCAGCTAAAACTGCAAGACAGGAAGTGGCGTACGTAAAGGGAGACGGTGTTGTGCTGAAAAAAGCCTGAAAAGCCTCCAAACGAAGGAAGCGCAGTAACAGCATCTCACCTGTAGATGGAGTGTGTTTATTATTATGCTTAGACTGACGTCACCCGTAGGTTTCTGAAGAGCTGAATTGAAGCTCGGTGGGCGGTTCCTACCATCGCTATCTTGGCAGAGTCATGCGTATCGTCTCACCCGGAAAATACAAATATGGGCAAAGAGGCGGAGCTGAGAGGGGGGCTGTGAGCATCATGGTGGATGATTGACATTGAGCGAACTCCGAGCTGCATGACGCTAAGAGCTAACCAAGCTAACCTGGAGAAAATAGGAGCTAACCAGCTAACGGAGGTAAGTGGGCTAAAGCTAAGTCACGTTGTTAACCGGCTAAAAATTGCGATTGTTCTACGTTCTTCTTACTTGAAGCGGGAGATCATGTACCTGTCAATCAAAAGGACACGCCCCTAAATATGCTGAACTTCGAGATTAAATTACTTTTAAACGGCGTGTTAGAAAAACTTTCATTCCCCCCACAGTTGTCATGAAGGTAAACCTGACCTATTAAACTGAAAATAGATGTTTATTTCTGCTGTAAACATGTTTATTTCTGCTGTAAACATGTTTATTTCTGCTGTGAAGTTGGTCTTTTTAACATGGGAGTCTATGGGGATTTGCTCTGTTTTGCAGCCCCTAGTGGATGAAGGCGGAACTGCAGTTTTATTCACTTCTGCATCGGCTTCACTTTTAACCGCCCGGAGGCTCCGTCCATCTTTCATATACGGTCTATAGTTTATACATGGAAAATATACGGCAGGTCTGAAAGGAACACATTTGGAGAACTTGGTTGAATCTCCTGACACATCTGCAGGTCTCAGTGTGTCGTGCTCCACCTCTGACTTTGTTTTTGCGCTTCTTAAAGTGGACTGATCGTAGAGAGGAGCCCTGAATGCTGGATGAGGGTCCTACAAACAAGCTGGAGCCAGCCAAAGGTCCCCAAAGGAGCCAAATCTGCCAACATAAAACACTCTGATAAGCTCGGGGACTTGTGGGACGTTAAACTACTTTGACCTCGGTAAAACATGAAAATACACCGGTGAAAAGACAGAGATCTGCTTGGTTTGCTTCACAGATGTATTTCTCTACGGGACCCTGTTTGTCTGGGAGTTTGTTCAAGCTGTAATAATAAAACCCGAAACGTTCATCACACATCAGCATTGCTTCTGTCTGTCGCAAGAGGAAGGTTATTTCTGTTCGGTCTTCTTTCTCACACACTCACTTTCACACTCGGAGTGTGAAGACGGTGAAAGATCAACACGTGTGGAGCAGCTGGAGCTTCACGCAACACGTCGTGTCCATTTACTTCCTCACACGCATCCAACGCTCACTTCCTGTTTGCATCAAAACCATCGGCGTGAAGGAAGACGGCTCAGTGGATTTCATTCATAATAACTTTAAATAACTCAAAAATCAATTCAAAAACTAGAAAATCCCAGCAAGAGATCAGACCTGCAGCCGATGTTCAGGTCCTTCATCCATCTTATATGGATCCATTTCAGATTCCAGATCCAAAGTGTCTCGGCTTGGGAAGCCCATTTGATTTAAATTGTGATCCCTCAGAATTGCTGATTTTTATTTAGCTTTTTAAACAGCAGATCAGGTGAAAAAGCTGCAGGTTTACAGACTCCATCACGATCCAGAGTTTATAAATAAAAACATCAACTGTGTGTCAGATTTTAAGATTTATTCAGCAGCAATAAATCTGAAGCAGCTGTGTGACGGCAGCATGAGCTGCCACACAGTAAAGGTCTGGTAACTTTCTTTTTTTTTTTCTCAATTAGTTATGTAAACACTTTAAAGATACTATTATCATTTTTCATATTTTTATTAGCTGGGTTGACAGGGGGTTAACCAACTGGGTGCACACACTTAGTTAACTTGTTTTGTCACTTTGTTAATCTGCTTTCAGTTAATATAGTTTCCTTTTGAGTTGCCAGTTCCTGTGTGGAGATCCCAAAGAAAAGAGTCCTGGCTGCACTGGAGCTCCTTAAATCAGGCTGAGACCTGATTGGGCAATACCATCTTTTTTTAGGAGGGAAGTGTAGGAGGGGTTTAGGTTCTTCTATTGATTGTTTATCAGTTGTGTTTTGCATTTTTTTTAGGAGTCTCGGATTGTTTAGTTTATTGTCTTAACAGGTTACATGTAACACTATACTAATCAGTTAAGTTTATGTTATAGTAGGTATAGAGTATTGTATCTCCCGCCCCCCCCCCCCCCCCCCCCGTGTGTTAAAATGACCCGATCAGCGAGTGTATATATGTGTCCCTGTGTGTCTGTCTGTGTTTGAGTTCCTTACATTAATGCCTTTGTTGAAGTTTGTTTCTTTGACCTCTTTTATGGGCCCAAAGTTATTGCACTAAAAGATTTATTTTGATATTTTTGTTAAATAAATTTAGACATTATATTTTTCTAAAAGAAATTCCTTGTGCTTCTCTGGTTTTTTCGGCTCGGTCCCTCACAAGCTGTTGGAACTTCTACTGTTGTTCCAGAAGCTGGAACTGCATATAAAAGTTCTGGTTTGAGAGTCTGCTGTCTTCCTGCTGCGCTACGTTTGGCTGTTAGCTCTGCATTTAGCTCAGGACGGCGTCTTGCTAGGTGGGCTAGTCGTGTTGCCGCAGTACGCCACATGTGCATTACGGAGTTTACAGTTTTATCTCTGCTCATTTAGCAGGATGTCCGATGTTCCCCGTCTTCTGTTTACGTGTTTTCCAGAACAGATAAAACGTCACGTTACTTGACGGTCGAAGGCAAACATGTCGCCCCCTGCTGGAGAAAAGCTGTAACTTCTCCATCTGTCATCCGAACATAGAAAACATTTAAAATAGAAATGAAAAAAAAAAGGATTTTGACCAAAACAGTCGTATTACTCCCAGCATGCAGCGTGTTCAGTTGAAGAAAGGTTAAAAAGGATTTGCATCCCAGCTGGACTGGAAGCGGCTTTGTTCAAACTGGGATGATTTGTACTCACCGGACGTTGCCGTTGTAGATGTTGAAGGTCAGACAGACGATGCCGAGCAGGATGCCGAGACCAGCGAAGACGGAGACGGCTGCAAACAGCTTTTGAGACAGGAACCTGTACTCCTCTGTCACCACGGTGCGGTCAGCCGGGGGCCCGGCACCTGCACAGAGAGCGGAGCTTCAGGTCATCATCTACGCTGCGAGGGTCGTCCTGACCAACAGGAACCGAGCATTTCAGCTCTCATTTGTCCCCCAAATGAAAACAAATGACAGACTGTAAAATCTTTACAAGACCCCGAATTATCTGCTGTTTTCTGTTTTATTCAAGCTTCGAGGTGGATTCCTCCGAAAAGTAGAGAAAAGTAGAGAAAAGTACCTCATGTACCCGAAGACCTGAGTCCCATTAACGGCTTTTACTACCAGACTGATGATGTTTATTATTTAAAGAGGAAAATCGATTAAATCAGTCTCATTTTGCAGCTCATTCTTTCTTTCACCCTGATGTAAAGCGTTCAAAAGGGCAGAAATAAAAGAAGGAAATTAGAATTATATCCTGCAAATAAACAAAAACTTTGTGTTTGTTTGTTGAGGTTCAAACAGAAATGTTTATGTCCATCAGAGCAGCTTCATGAAGTAGCTGATGATCTGACTCATCATATGTCTCCATTCATTTCACAAACGTTTGGATTAATCAGCCATATGATTTAGCTCGTATCTCTAGTTATAGTTGAAGATATAGCTTATTGTTTATCTCTCTGTTATTTATCTTCAGAGTATAAACAACCAGAGAGACATCCAGAGTAGGATTTATTTATTATCTACACGTTTCCTTTACTCTCTCATGTTAGTTTGTCTTGTTGGCATCAAACGAAACGCAAACTGTTGGAAGTTTTTCTAGATTTTCTCCAAACATTCATATTTCACAACAACACTTGTGTTTCTGTGACCTTGTTGTAAACAAACTGCTTTACGTGACCTTGTGAAAACCTCAGCATGTTTTAAAATGCATGAGCAGCAGCTGGGCATAAAGAAACCTTTAAGCTGCCAATAAGCTTCTGCAGACCGGCTCTTCCCAAGCCCTCGTAGCTCCAGATAGCAGGTCCGCCTCTGTTGGTTTAACAGCGTGTGAAGACGTCAAGCTCCTTGCAGAACACTGCCAAGGTTAAAAGCCACTATGTGTGCAGACCGTTTGGCATGCCGAACTTTCCCTCTCTGTGTGACAGCAGGGTTGGAACTTCTGTCTGTAGGTCTGCTTCACAGTTTTCAGGCTCATGCAGTGAATCAGTGCAGCAGTATGAATAAATAAGGCTTGTAGTCAGAAAAACAAGCTAACGTTGCTTTTTCCCCCAAATATAGAAGAACAATGATGTTCCAGCCTTAAAAAGCTCTGTAACACACTTAAGCAGCCACTTTTCCACGCAACAATGATGTTCGTCAGCGTGTAAAGGCACGGTCTGATCGCGCTTCACGCACACGCTCGCTGCACACGCTCCACGTTGTCAGGGCAAGAAGACATATGATGAGGTAAATTATTATTCAGCACCACAGCTGAGCATCTCTGCCACAAAAATGCAGCAATCTCATAAACACATTCGGAGGGTGAAGATTTCACGTGTAAGAGGAAGCAACGCTGTCAGCTTGCAGCTTGTCGGATCAGGACGAAGCTTTTCCCAACACATTTACAGCTGTTCACCACTGCTGAATATGTTAAATATATCACCGCCTATTTTCTGTTCACTTTCATTTTCCCATTAGTTTTCTTTTATTTATCTAAGATTTCATTCCATTTCTCGATGCTCACATCTTACAGGCACCTTTTCCTTCTTATATGTTTGAGAAAAAGACTGTGGATCCCCAAACGAACCTTTCTTATCATTCAGGGATTTGGGTCCAATCCCTTCCCTGAGTTTTCCCACAATGTCTTTCCAGGATGGAACAAAAGTTGCATTTCCACACTGATTAAACTATCGGCACAACTTGTTATGAATCAGTCTCATTTCTTACAACCTTACTGGTATAAAACACACCGTCCGGCCGAAGCACCGAGCTCCATGACCACCGTCAGCTCTGGTTCCAGCAGGCTTTTCTGTGTCATCGTCTCGATATATATTCCCTTCCAGTGTTAATCTTTCACCAAGATCCTCCATAGGGTTCGGGTCTGGACTCTGTGTTGGCCAACTCATGTGTAAAAAGGATGTTTCCTTTTCCCTGAACCACTCTTTCACAGTCTGAGCTCCATGAATCCTGGAATATGTCCAAACAATCATGAAACCCAGACCTGCGCCCAGATCATAGACTGTATATAAAGAGATGGACGTAGCCTCCGTGACGTTAAAAAGACCAAATTCACAGCAGAAGTAAACATGTTTACAGCCTGGTAAAAGAATCCATTTTAGGTTTAATAGGTCAGGTTTACCTTCATGACAACTGTGGGGGGAGTGAATTTTTTTCTAACTCGCCAGTTTGAAAGTAATTTAATCTCAAAATTCAGCATATTTAGGGGCGTGTCCTTTTGATTGACAGGTACCCGATGTCCGGCTTCAAGTCAGAAAAACGTAGAACAACCGCGGTTTTTAGCCGGTTAACAACGTGACTTAGCTTTAGCCCGCTTACCTCCATTAGCTGGTTAGCTCGGTTAGCTCTTAGCTACAGAAAGCTCGGAGTTCGCTCGATGTCAATCATCCACCATGACGCTCACAGCCCCCCTCTCAGCTCCGCGTCTTTGCCCATATTTGTATTTTCTGGGCGAGACGACACGCATGCCCCTGCCAAGATGGTGATGGTAGGAACCGCCCACTGAGCTTCAGTTCAGCTCTTCAGAAACCTACGGGTGACGTCACGGAGGCTCCGCCCATCTTTTATATACAGTCTATGGTTACCGCTACCAACCGGTGTCAAAACGTGGAGGAACTGACTTGAAAAACATCACAATGTAAAAGACGTATGAGGACGGAGAAGTATGACACGTACAGTGTAGGTACCAGATCTGCTCAGGCTACACCTGCCGATGACGTAACACTATACTCCTTAAGAGTGCAATAAGATGCTGGCCTCTTATCAACAGATATTTTTTGCTTTTATTTAACATTTAAACATGTTTGCCCAGACAAATAAAGCTCCTTCTGAATCTGAATCCATTTTATTATCATGGCTACTTTTCAGCACATAGCAAACGTGCTTAAACCAGCAAAAAGTGGAGATCGCCCTTTCAATGATACATCTAATACAGATGGAAAAAAAAAAATCATTTGGATTTTATGTATAACTTGTTAAATTGTGAATAAATAGTGAACATATTAAGTAAAAAGTAGTCACGAACATTAATGTTAAGTCACACTGTTAATTTTAAGTGTGTCATTTTTTTTATGGCGGCCTTTCCGCTCCCGTTTTAGGTTCCAGATCTGACCACCCGAGCAGATCTGGTACCTACACCGGCAGCAGAAACAGGCCATCCAGTGAGATGCCGGTTTGGGAGTGTTGCTGTTTGCGAGGTCAAGACCAGCGAGTACAAATTAATCTTTTGTTTTCATCAGAATAAGGACAGTATTTTGTTAGTGTTGTTAATGTTGAGGAAATAAGATGTATGAAATATTGTAACCACCATAATATTGATGTAAGTTAGTGAAGGATATGTAGACGGGGACACACAGTATAGCTGACCGCAGATTCAATAATGAAGAGTTTTAGCAGCATCAGTGTCACAAATCATCTTAAAGGGTTTTTATTTGACCTGTAATCCAGAGTTTTGATGAAGCAGAATCCAATCCAATCCAATCCACTTTATTTAAAAAGCATATTTTTAAATACAGAATGTTGCAAAAGTGCTGCACAGAGTCGAATATCACAAAATAAAAATACAATGAAATAATAATGTTGTTAAAATAATAAGAACAGGTAAAACAATTAAAAATAAATAAATACCCAATAAAATAACTAAAAAAAGAAAAATAAAACAACTAAAAGACACAGAGGACTATGCAACTCGCACAGTGTTAAAAGCCAAAGAATAAAAGTGAGACTTAAAGGACTCCACTGTGGAGACAGCTATGAGATGGAGGGGCAGAGCGTTCCAGAGTCCAGGACCGACTATGGAGAACGCCCCGTCCCCTCTAGTCTTAAGCTTCGTCTTAGGCACCAGAAGCTGGGACTGGCCCTGAGACCTCAAAGTGCAAACTGGGGTGTAAATTTGGAGGCATTCAGTAATGTATTGAGAGGCCGGTCCATTTAATGCTTTAAAAACAAACAGTAAGATCTTAAAATCAAAAGGTACAGTCAGCCAGTGGAGAGAAGATAAATCGAGGTGATGTGATCATGTTTTCTGGTTCCAGTTAAAAGTTGTGCAGCAGAATTCTGGACGAACTGCAAGCGTGAAAGAGTGCGTTGGCTCATACCTGCATGAAGACTGTTGCAGTCGTCCAATCGAGAAGAAATAAAAGCAGAACTTGTTCCAGAAAATGAAGAGATAAAAATTCACTTTTGATAAAAGATGATGGTGATAAAAACTTGAGTTTAAAATGACATTGACCTGTTTATCAAGCTTAAAATCACCGTCCACTGTACCGCCAAGGCTGGTGAAACTTGGAACGCAAAAAAAATTTTGAAGGAGTCCCAAGTCAACGGGGGAGTTGACGTGGGAACAGCAAGATCTCAGACTTTTCCTCTTCTAATATCAAAACATTTTGAGCTAACCAATCCTTGACGTCACCAAGACATTTAAGTTAGGATATCAGGAGGCAGAAGTCGCTTTTGGAGATTGACATGTACCATTTGGCAGTCATCAGCATAAAACGATATGACACACAATGCTTTTTGAAGATTTCCCTGAATTAATGTTGGTAATTTTTGAAGAGACTGATGAAACTCTATTGTTTTTTATTTCATAATTCCCTCCGATGGCTCATAAGCGCCGAGCCCAAGGTCATTCACTTCGCCCTTTGCATTGCAAAGCGGCTCCTGACTGGATTAGTGGACATTTTTTTCAAGTGGAAATGCAAAAGAAGAATAGCCTGGGGCGTTAGGGGTTAAAGAGTGTGTGTGTGTGCGTGTGTGTGTGTGTGTGTGTATTAACCACCAAATTATTCATGCGTGTGTAGCTTTACACCAGAAGAATTCCTCAGTAAGGCGGGTTCAAAGATGGGCAGATGGACAGGGAGTCTCTTTTTACACTCAACAGCCTCTGACTATCTGTCTGCTTAAATCTGGGGGTGCCTGCAAATCCTTCTGTTGGAGTGTATGAGTGTGTGTGTGTGTGTGTGTGTGTGCTCCTGAGTATGCATATGCAAATGTGGACTGAATAAATCCCATACGTATGTATATCTACGCACTAAGCATGAGTGAACATGCTCAAGAGGATGCCCACGAGTGCCAGGAGGCATTTCTGCATGCATGGGGGTGTGTGTTTCAGTGTGTGTGTGCTTGTGAGGCAGAGCGAAGTGGAGGGAGTAGAGTGTGTGCATGTCAGAGGGGATGCAGAGCAGGAGTGTCAGCGTGGCGTGAAGCTGATGTGTCAGATGTAAGAGTAAAGTGTCAGAGAGTCGTCCCTGTGGGGTGTCGAGACGCCCATCACGCTCTGTTTGGATGCCTGTCACCGCCGTCGCACAGCCGGAGCGAGGCTGCTGACTGGAAGACATTTTTAATATCCAATAGAATCCACTCTGTTAGCTTGCATGTTGTCACGCTGGCTGCAGTGTGAAGGTGGGAAAAAAAAAAAAAAAACAACACCTAGAAGTGTGTTATCATATCACTTTACAGCGGCTGGCAGAGCTAAATGCGATCAACTTTTACTAAAGAACATGCAAATTAAGAGGACGTCATCGTTCGTTTCAGGGCATTTGTGCTGCAAATAGATTTGGCATCAGTAGACAGAAGACTGCGCTGCAAAAAAATCATCAATGCAAATGCTGGAACACACACAAATATAGCACAAGAATAAAACAACAGCTTACAAGTCATGCACAACAAGAACAGAGCAGAACAAACCAGACGAAGAAAAATATATGAAATGCAGAAGGAAGCTGCCAAAAAATCCCCAAGAGCCACATCGCAGACTCTCCAGGCATCAGTTAGCAGGTTAAATGTTAAAGCTTATGACAGAACAGCGAGAAAAACTGAACCCGTGTGGCTTGTTTGGAAGGGTAGCAGGAGAAAACCTCTTCTGTTTATTTAAACTGAAGAGAACTTTGTGACACATCTGGTTTGAGTCTTATTTGAAAGACAGAGACAACTTTGTGTATACAGTAACGATAAATCTGTGGAGTTCCACACAGCTCCATTTTGGGGCCATTGCTGTTCAGCATTTTCACCACTAATCAAGATCATGATAAACTAAATATGTTACCATAGTTATTCTGATGTCACACAAATCTACATAACCATCTTACCAGAAGAAGATTGTCCGATCCAAACTCTGATCAAATGCATCAATTAAATTAAAGACTGGATGTGCCAGGAGTTTCTTCATTTTAGTTCAAAACAAGCAACAAAAGTTCTTGTCTTTTTATTTAATGTCTCTTGAAAGCATGTATGAAATGTGACATACTAAACTTGCCTTACCTGAAGTCATCATGACTTTCGGTTGCAAAGCTGCACCTATACAAGCAGTAAGACCTTATTCACCAATACCTTTTACAAATCTTCTTAAACTTCCTCTAAAGTTTCGTTTTACAAAAACCCTCCATCAGATTCATAAACATGCTCATAGACCATGCAATTGTTAGTCTCTTTCCTCCTAAACTAGTGAATTACTTTGCAAGTAAACACACGGAAATGTCCTTTAAAGCAGTGATTCCTAACCTTAGCCTATACTTGGGCCTCCAGCACCACCTGGAGGGCCTCGAAAAGCTTTTCATTTTTGCATCTACGGGCTGATCAGGGCCACAGGACAACATAACTTATCAACTAAGTACAAGAAATATAACTGTCATCCATGAGATACTCAGTTGCAATACAGCTTTCCATCACTTAGTTGCGGTAATGTGCCAGTTAGTTATTCAACATACTCTAATGAGCAGAAAAAGACTTGGCTAGCTGCTAGCCTTTAGCAAAAGTTATGAAGAAGTATATATTATAAAGAAATGAAGACTAAAATGGTCCCAAAAGGCAAAAATAATATTGCTTAAGAATAACCCAGCTCATTAAATCTGGTAAAACCGAGAGGTTTGTACAGAGTGGTAGCTAAAGCTAGAAACAGCTAGCTAAAGCTAGCTAACGTTAGCTAACGCTGTCCATCACAGAAGCATCTAGAAGCCAAACAAGCAAAAAGACGGAGACGTTTTCTCCATGTTATTGACATAGTAAAATATCAAATTTAGTAGATTTTGTGTTTCTTTTATGTTTATAAGCACAATTTTATCTTGAAAATGTGCTTTTTGTGGCTCAATTTTGTTCCTTGAATTATCAGTCTGTTTGGCATCTTGGATTTGCAGCTTCACAGACTTGTGACACATACTATTTTTTCTATCATGTCACATTTAACAAGTTTCTAACTATCTAACCAGAACAGTGTTTATGTTTGAATGGACCACGGACCAGTTTGTACTGGAAATGTTGGGACCCATTTGGTCATGAGACGGATGGGCCATGTTCAGAGACAGAATTTAAAAAAACACAAACAAATGCATAAAAACAAATAAATAATAATAAAAATGTGCATGTGAAAACATGTTGGTCGTAACTGTTGAGGCGACAATGTGGTTATAAATAATCAAACAATGAGATTCAACTCATTTACAAGCAGCTTTACGTACAAATGGTAAATTAATTACTCCTGAACTTGGACAGCAGCCTGCAGTCTGGTCCCATTAATGCATCAAAATGTGATGTAGATCTAAAAAGGAAAGCGGTACACCATAGCCGAAATTTCTCCTGACATAATGAGGCAGTTTGTAAAGCAAAGTACCTCCTGCTGAGTCCAAACACACCCAGCATCCTTTACAGACGCAGTGATGATGGAGCGACTGGTACATCTGATTAAACAAAACCGGCAGGCCAATCTGAAGGTTGGTCTGAGGTATTATTTACTAGGTGACCGGAGCTGAACCTTCTGCTCCTGATAAAATTAATCATTATAAAACCAAAAGTAAATTTATATTGTAAAAGTCCATGTTCCGCAGGTGGATCTGGGAGTCCCAGGTGAGATGGACAGTTATGGAATGATGTTCTTGTGGTTGTGGAAACAGATGTATCAATGGTTTTAGTTAAAGCACCAAAAAATGTAATTCATCTTCACACTGACTTTACTTTTATTGTTGAAATAAATGAAAAATAGTTCTTCATTTTCATACCGTCACAGAACCCTGATCCGACCTCCATACCGTCACAGAACCCTGATCCGACCTCCATACCGTCACAGAACCCTGATCCGACCTCCATACCGTCACAGAACCCAGATCCGACCTCCATACCGTCACAGAACCCAGATCCGACCTCCATACCGTCACAGAACCCAGATCCGACCTCCATACCGTCACAGAACCCTGATCCGACCTCCATACCGTCACAGAACCCTGATCCGACCTCCATACCGTCACAGAACGCTGATCCGACCTCCATACCGTCACAGAACCCTGATCCGACCTCCATACCGTCACAGAACCCAGATCCGACCTCCATACCGTCACAGAACCCTGATCCGACCTCCATACCGTCACAGAACCCAGATCCGACCTCCATACCGTCACAGAACCCTGATCCGACCTCCATACCGTCACAGAACCCAGATCCGACCTCCATACCGTCACAGAACCCAGATCCGACCTCCATACCGTCACAGAACCCTGATACGACCTCCATACCGTCACAGAACCCTGATCCGACCTCCATACCGTCACAGAACCCAGATCCGACCTCCATACCGTCACAGAACCCTGATCCGACCTCCATACCGTCACAGAACCCTGATCCGACCTCCATACCGTCACAGAACCCTGATCCGACCTCCATACCGTCACAGAACCCTGATCCGACCTCCATACCGTCACAGAACCCAGATCCGACCTCCATACCGTCACAGAACCCAGATCCGACCTCCATA
Organism: Telmatherina bonti; assembly: GCF_933228915.1. Taxonomy (NCBI): domain Eukaryota; kingdom Metazoa; phylum Chordata; class Actinopteri; order Atheriniformes; family Telmatherinidae; genus Telmatherina; species Telmatherina bonti. The sequence goes on along the minus strand of NC_136623.1, from coordinate 7,025,463 downwards.
CCGTCACAGAACCCTGATCCGACCTCCATACCGTCACAGAACCCAGATCCGACCTCCATACCGTCACAGAACCCAGATCCGACCTCCATACCGTCACAGAACCCTGATCCGACCTCCATACCGTCACAGAACCCTGATCCGACCTCCATACCGTCACAGAACCCTGATCCGGTCTCCATACCGTCACAGAACCCTGATCCGGTCTCCATACCGTCACAGAACCCTGATCCGACCTCCATACCGTCACAGAACCCTGATCCGACCTCCATACCGTCACAGAACCCTGATCCGACCTCCATACCGTCACAGAACCCTGATCCGACCTCCATACCGTCACAGAACCCTGATCCGACCTCCATACCGTCACAGAGCCCAGATCCGACCTCCATACCGTCACAGAACCCAGATCCGACCTCCATACCGTCACAGAACCCAGATCCGACCTCCATACCGTCACAGAACCCTGATCCGACCTCCATACCGTCACAGAACCCTGATCCGACCTCCATACCGTCACAGAACCCTGATCCGACCTCCATACCGTCACAGAACCCAGATCCGACCTCCATACCGTCACAGAACCCAGATCCGACCTCCATACCGTCACAGAACCCAGATCCGACCTCCATACCGTCACAGAACCCTGATCCGACCTCCATACCGTCACAGAACCCTGATCCGACCTCCATACCGTCACAGAACGCTGATCCGACCTCCATACCGTCACAGAACGCTGATCCGACCTCCATACCGTCACAGAACCCTGATCCGACCTCCATACCGTCACAGAACCCAGATCCGACCTCCATACCGTCACAGAACCCAGATCCGACCTCCATACCGTCACAGAACCCTGATCCGACCTCCATACCGTCACAGAACCCAGATCCGACCTCCATACCGTCACAGAACCCTGATCCGACCTCCATACCGTCACAGAACCCAGATCCGACCTCCATACCGTCACAGAACCCTGATCCGACCTCCATACCGTCACAGAACCCTGATACGACCTCCATACCGTCACAGAACGCTGATCCGACCTCCATACCGTCACAGAACCCTGATCCGACCTCCATACCGTCACAGAACCCTGATCCGACCTCCATACCGTCACAGAACCCTGATCCGACCTCCATACCGTCACAGAACCCTGATCCGACCTCCATACCGTCACAGAACCCTGATCCGACCTCCATACCGTCACAGAACCCTGATCCGACCTCCATACCGTCACAGAACCCTGATCCGACCTCCATACCGTCACAGAACCCAGATCCGACCTCCATACCGTCACAGAACCCAGATCCGACCTCCATACCGTCACAGAACCCAGATCCGACCTCCATACCGTCACAGAACCCAGATCCGACCTCCATACCGTCACAGAACCCTGATCCGACCTCCATACCGTCACAGAACCCTGATCCGGTCTCCATACCGTCACAGAACCCTGATCCGGTCTCCATACCGTCACAGAACCCAGATCCGACCTCCATACCGTCACAGAACCCTGATCCGACCTCCATACCGTCACAGAACGCTGATCCGACCTCCATACCGTCACAGAACCCTGATCCGACCTCCATACCGTCACAGAACCCTGATCCGACCTCCATACCGTCACAGAACCCAGATCCGACCTCCATACCGTCACAGAACCCAGATCCGACCTCCATACCGTCACAGAACCCTGATCCGACCTCCATACCGTCACAGAACCCTGATCCGACCTCCATACCGTCACAGAACCCTGATCCGACCTCCATACCGTCACAGAACCCTGATCCGACCTCCATACCGTCACAGAACCCTGATCCGACCTCCATACCGTCACAGAACCCTGATCCGACCTCCATACCGTCACAGAACCCTGATCCGACCTCCATACCGTCACAGAACCCTGATCCGACCTCCATACCGTCACAGAACCCTGATCCGACCTCCATACCGTCACAGAACCCAGGTCCGACCTCCATACCGTCACAGAACCCAGGTCCGACCTCCATACCGTCACAGAACCCAGATCCGACCTCCATACCGTCACAGAACCCTGATCCGACCTCCATACCGTCACAGAACCCAGATCCGACCTCCATACCGTCACAGAACCCTGATCCGACCTCCATACCGTCACAGAACCCAGATCCGACCTCCATACCGTCACAGAACCCTGATCCGACCTCCATACCGTCACAGAACCCTGATCCGACCTCCATACCGTCACAGAACCCAGATCCGACCTCCATACCGTCACAGAACCCAGATCCGACCTCCATACCGTCACAGAACCCAGATCCGACCTCCATACCGTCACAGAACCCTGATCCGACCTCCATACCGTCACAGAACCCTGATCCGACCTCCATACCGTCACAGAACCCTGATCCGACCTCCATACCGTCACAGAACCCTGATCCGACCTCCATACCGTCACAGAACCCTGATCCGACCTCCATACCGTCACAGAACCCTGATCCGGTCTCCATACCGTCACAGAACCCTGATCCGACCTCCATACCGTCACAGAACCCTGATCCGACCTCCATACCGTCACAGAACCCTGATCCGACCTCCATACCGTCACAGAACCCTGATCCGACCTCCATACCGTCACAGAACCCAGATCCGACCTCCATACCGTCACAGAACCCAGATCCGGTCTCCATACCGTCACAGAACCCTGATCCGACCTCCATACCGTCACAGAACCCTGATCCGACCTCCATACCGTCACAGAACCCAGATCCGACCTCCATACCGTCACAGAACCCTGATCCGACCTCCATACCGTCACAGAACCCTGATACGACCTCCATACCGTCACAGAACCCTGATCCGACCTCCATACCGTCACAGAACCCTGATCCGACCTCCATACCGTCACAGAACCCTGATCCGACTTCCATACCGTCACAGAACCCTGATCCGACCTCCATACCGTCACAGAACCCAGATCCGACCTCCATACCGTCACAGAACCTTGATCCGACCTCCATACCGTCACAGAACCCAGATCCGACCTCCATACCGTCACAGAACCGTGATCCGACCTCCATACCGTCACAGAACCCAGATCCGACCTCCATACCGTCACAGAACCCAGATCCGACCTCCATACCGTCACAGAACCGTGATCCGACCTCCATACCGTCACAGAACCCAGATCCGACCTCCATACCGTCACAGAACCCTGATTCGACCTCCATACCGTCACAGAACCCTGATCCGACCTCCATACCGTCACAGAACCCAGATCCGACCTCCATACCGTCACAGAACCCTGATCCGACCTCCATACCGTCACAGAACCCTGATCCGACCTCCATACCGTCACAGAACCCTGATCCGACCTCCATACCGTCACAGAACCCTGATCCGACCTCCATACCGTCACAGAACCCTGATCCGACCTCCATACCGTCACAGAACCCTGATCCGACCTCCATACCGTCACAGAACCCTGATCCGACCTCCATACCGTCACAGAACCCAGATCCGACCTCCATACCGTCACAGAACCCTGATCCGACCTCCATACCGTCACAGAACCCAGATCCGACCTCCATACCGTCACAGAACCCAGATCCGACCTCCATACCGTCACAGAACCCTGATACGACCTCCATACCGTCACAGAACCCTGATCCGACCTCCATACCGTCACAGAACCCTGATACGACCTCCATACCGTCACAGAACCCAGATCCGACCTCCATACCGTCACAGAACCCTGATCCGACCTCCATACCGTCACAGAACCCTGATCCGACCTCCATACCGTCACAGAACCCAGATCCGACCTCCATACCGTCACAGAACCCTGATCCGACCTCCATACCGTCACAGAACCCTGATCCGACCTCCATACCGTCACAGAACCCTGATCCGACCTCCATACCGTCACAGAACCCTGATCCGACCTCCATACCGTCACAGAACCCTGATCCGACCTCCATACCGTCACAGAACCCTGATCCGGTCTCCATACCGTCACAGAACCCTGATCCGACCTCCATACCGTCACAGAACCCTGATCCGACCTCCATACCGTCACAGAACCCTGATCCGACCTCCATACCGTCACAGAACCCAGATCCGACCTCCATACCGTCACAGAACCCTGATCCGACCTCCATACCGTCACAGAACCCAGATCCGACCTCCATACCGTCACAGAACCCAGATCCGACCTCCATACCGTCACAGAACCCTGATCCGACCTCCATACCGTCACAGAACCCTGATCCGACCTCCATACCGTCACAGAACCCTGATCCGACCTCCATACCGTCACAGAACCCTGATCCGACCTCCATACCGTCACAGAACCCTGATCCGACCTCCATACCGTCACAGAACCCTGATCCGACCTCCATACCGTCACAGAACCCTGATCCGACCTCCATACCGTCACAGAACCCTGATCCGGTCTCCATACCGTCACAGAACCCTGATCCGACCTCCATACCGTCACAGAACCCTGATCCGACCTCCATACCGTCACAGAACCCTGATCCGACCTCCATACCGTCACAGAACCCTGATCCGACCTCCATACCGTCACAGAACCCTGATCCGGTCTCCATACCGTCACAGAACCCTGATCCGACCTCCATACCGTCACAGAACCCTGATCCGACCTCCATACCGTCACAGAACCCTGATCCGACCTCCATACCGTCACAGAACCCTGATCCGACCTCCATACCGTCACAGAACCCTGATCCGGTCTCCATACCGTCACAGAACCCTGATCCGACCTCCATACCGTCACAGAACCCAGATGCAAAGACTATGAATAATATTTACAAACTTAAGGACAAAAATGTCTGCCAAATTATTTAATGATGATTTTGAGCTTGTTTCTTTTTTTTTAAGTGAACAGTAATAATAATTAATTTGAAAATTATTCTCTAAAATTAAGACAACACAAAATAAATTATTTATATTTTTCTAGTCATCAGATTTTACTGTCCTGAGTCATTAACATGTCCATGATAGATTTAAAAATAATCCCCCGCCACCTAAAATTTACTTTGAGGAAAATTATCTAATTTTTTTTCCATGAAAAACCCAAATAAAACAGTGGCATCAACTCATCAAACTGGCATTTAACGGGCTAAAATCCTCTAAATTGTTGATGTTTCACAAGTTTAGATCAGCGTTGAAGTTGTTTATAAAATTTATGCAGAAATAACTGAATAGAAGACATATCTGTTACATCTGGTCCTTAGAAAACTTTAAAACAGCACAATTTATCATTTCATCTAACTCACCGTGAATTGGTTTGTACAAATAAAATACATTCAGTCATATTTCTAATAAAAGAAACGATTAAAGGATGTGAGAGCAGGGAGTGTGTGTGTACATATGTGCATGTCAACTGTCCATTCAGTCTTTGAATTTGCAGCATTCAAACCCTCCTCCGTCCTTGATGAAAGAATCGGGACAGGGAGTTGCCATGGAGACCTTGCTCCGTAACAGTTGCCACAGCGATTAGATGAAGCACAGAGCTGAAGTGGTTGTTAGGGCGACCGTGCAGAGTGAGAAAGTGAGGCGGGGAGGCGTCTGGTAAAAACACGAGGGGGGTGGGGGGGTGGGGGGTTAAAGTTAAAAACTAGCGTTTACTCCTCCCTGTCAGCGTGCAGCGAACCGAACGCCGCCCCTCAGAATCCAACAGAAAACTTCCCCAAACTGAGCCGGCTTCAGAGACGTGGGGAGTGTCACGTCTCCTTGACGACGTGTCGGATGGATGTGTCCTTATTTAGTAAACAGTAAAGAAGAAAAGGAAGCAAACAGATTCCATCTCAGCGGGGGCAATTAAACATATTGTCATGCATTGTAAATAAAACTCACCTCTGACACTTCAGAGGCAGACTGGCTTCGGTTCAGCTGCTCTAACCGCGAGTAAACAACGAGTCACGTTGCAGGCATGGGGGTCACCTGTCCCTGGGCACCGATGCTGACCTGGAATCACCACCTCCAGGAGGCTCGCTTAAGCCTTGGAAACCCTTCATTTCCTTAAAAGCCTAAAAAAAAGGCGCCTCTGCAGGCATGAAGGATTGATCAGTGGCACACTCTGTCCAGACACAAGTATGTCACCTCTCCAGAGAGGAGACGGGCCAGTAAACAGCCACAGTAATGCTGAAGCAAATCAACACTAACAGCTTTTCACAGCCAACTAGCAGAACTTCCAGCAGAGGTTCTGCTCTGTGTGGCCTCAGCTGCAGCTTCCTGGCTCAGCTTGCACTTCATTAAACTGTCTTATTGTATATAGGTTCATTAATTTGTCCCACTTATCACCACAGAGTGCAGCAGCAGCGTATGGAGGTCATTAGCATATACCTCCGAACCCCTCAGTGGCCCGTCGCAGCGTTTACTGACGGCTGCAGATTGCAGGGAAGCTACGACTGATGGATCAGCCGCTTACTCAAACCTTTCATGTCTCATCTGTCCAGGACACGTTGAAGCAGGAAAAGATTTTCCAACCTGTCTGTGATCTCAGGCAGGTTTCATAAACAGCTTCACCCCTCCTCACTGATGCAGTCTGATGCTGCGAGGCTACAACTCCTTCGCTGATACGACAGAAGCCGCGGAAAGACGGCAGCTTGTCATTTTTCACTAATTAGCCGACGGCTCACGGCCTGTTGAAGAGATTTAAACTGTGAAACATCCATCCGCTAAATGAAAGGCTGCAAAGTTCAAACACCACTGATGTTTTGTGATATTACACAAAGAGTTTTTAATTCTACATTTTTTTTGGTTATTACAGCATGGATGATTATAAATCAACATTTCCGAGCTGCAGAATCAGAGGGATGGTAACTGTATCGCTAAATGTTTTCATCTACTGCCGTGTTAGCAAATGAAGAAGAATTAATCATTTTTTCAATTCTGCTTTATTAGTATTATTAGTACAACACCACTTCACAACCATGTTGTCTCAGGACACTTTACAGACACATCATTTCAAGCCAGTTCATACATATCCTATAACAGAAACCAACTGATTGCATCGAGTCATGGCTTCAATCCAATCCCTCATCCTGAGCTGCACGCGGCGACAGTGGGAAGGAAAAAACTCCCCTTTAACAGGAAGAAAAGCTCCAGCAGAACCCGGCTCAGGGAGGGCAGCCATCTGCCTGGACTGGTTGGGGTGGAGACGACAGGAAATTAAAAAGAATTGATCTTTCTGCTGTCAAGGTCCAGAGGTAAACTAAGCATCAACCGATCAGCTGTAATGACAGAAGACACGATGACTTGATTAAGTCCACATCTAGACGTGGTGAAGACGGCTTGAGCATCACAATGAGGACCAAAGAGGATTTAAGTCACTTTGAACACAACAACAGAATCTGCAGAACATCATCTCTGAACACACAACCCGTCCAGCCTGGAAGCAGATGGTCTCCAGCAGCAGAAGACCACAGCGGTTCCCTCCTGTCAGTAAGAACAGGAAACTGAGGCTACAATTCACACAGACTCACCAGAACTGGACAATAGAAGATGGAGAAACTGGTCTGATGAGTCTCCAGTTCAGCTCCACATTCACATGGTAGGATCAGAATCTGCTGGAAACATCATGACAACATGGATCCATCCTGCCGTCAGGATCAACGCTTCAGGTGAACCCGCCCAATCCCAGGCAAAGCTTCTCATCAAGTATGAAACAAGCTTAATGGTGTTCGGAACATTTTCTTGTCCCACTTCGGGCCCCGTAAGCCCGGTTTCCACCGAGTGCTTCGGTTCGGACCAGTACGGTCAGGTTTGTGTGTTTCCATTATAAAACCATCCCCTGCAACCAACCAAAGCGCACCATTTCTGGGCCTCCTTCAGTTCTAGATACATAGAAAATAGTTCTGTATGGTGAAGGTGGAGCGGCCGTCACAAGACACAGTTCACTGATTGGTGGACAGAAAAACATCACCGTCCACAACGAAGCAAGCAAGAAACGAACACAACGTTGTCACTCAGTCCACGTTGGACAGATACAAGGACACTAGGGGCGGGAAAATCCAATCAAAAAATCAAGTATCAGGTCTTTTTGCTTCACAATTTTAAAACTGATTTTGTTTTGTTAAAAAAAAACTTTTTTTTAAAAAAATCAATACAAAAAAATCCATAATAATTTTTTGTCATTTTTAATGTTTTTATTGATCTTTTGACTTGTCTTCTTGAGTTTTATAGAAGCAGAATTATGAATCATTAATGTTTTGTACTTTTTTAAATTTGATTTTAATCTTCAAAAATATTGAAGAATTGTGAGAATCGCAAATAAAATAAAATCGGCACCAAAAAAATCGGAATCGAATCAAATTGGGACAAAAGCAAATCGTCACATGCCTCAAGGACACAGGTCTGGTCTGGAACTACAAACTGTTCCAGCTGTAGTTGCTTGAAGTGTCACATTTGTTGTTGTGGAACTCGTGCGACACCACGATAGGCACTCGGTCTGAGCTTGCAGTGGGAGCTTGAACTGGCTGAACTGGTCTGGAACGTGCTTACCAAACTGCTAAGTGGAAACGGGTCTTTAGTACCAACATGACATGGTTTAACCTCCACAGCCTACCTGAGTCCTGCTGCTGACCATGTCCATCCCTTTCTGAGCACAGTGGAGCATCTTCTGATGGAAACTTCCAGCAGGATGATGCACCATGTCACAAAGCTCACATCATCTCCACCATGAGTTCACCGTACGTCCCTGCTACTGCATGACTGAACCAGTCACGCTGCAGTTTCCATGGACAGGTCTGTTAACACTTTTAGTTTTATGGTTTTGTTATAAAAATGTCTCCTCGCTTCCAGTTTCCTGCGAGTTTTTCCGATTTCGGCTGCGTTACGCTCCTGGCCGTAAGCTGAACTCTGGACTTTAGACTTTCATCAGTGTTTTTGTCTTGCATCTGCATCCCCTTCTCTCAGGAATCACCACCTAAAGCGGATGGGAATAAAAAGACTACTACTCTGTCAGGCTCACAACTGATCCCATGATATGTTTTTATATTCAAACTGTAAACACACACGATTTCTGCTGTGCATGGAGAATAGATGTAACCTCATATCCACTATTAAAATGCAACTCCTGCCATGTTTTGAAGGTTGCTGAGAGTGGCACATTCAGTGGAGATGCAGTGATTAACCTGGATGTAGCATTCATCTCCATAGCATCTCCTCAGTTTGAAATATAAAAAGTAAAGTTGGACTTAAAGTGCTCAGAAAGGTATGTTCCTGTTGAGTTAACAGGGATTTTTAATCTGTTTAACGATCTGCAGCGTTCTGAAGGTGTTTTCTGTTTGTTAACAACATTATGAAACATTCAAGCAGAAAAAAGGCTCCTAACTCAAGATGATCCTCCCGAGAACCCCAACCTCAACATTACTGAAGCAGTGTGGAATGATCTGAACAGACATCCAAAGAAGAGGTTTGGAAAGTCCTTCAAGGAGCCTGGAGAAGTATTCCTGAAGACTATGTAGAGAAATGAGAGACAGCTTCTCTAAGAGGGTTCAGACCATAGAATAAAGAAGAAAAAACTGCTCATTTTAGGCCTTTTAAGGAGCACAAACCACCTGTTTCAACCCATCACTGCACCTATTGCTCTTGTCTTGGCAGTATTTCAACAAATAAGGAGTGTCTCGAGACTTTTTGCAACATAGTGGCTGACAAGCAGCGTGTAGAAAACTGAAAAAAGTACAGTTTGGCATACTTTCACAGGAATGGAAACAGATAAATAAAGGAAAGAGGCTACCCTTGTAGCCAGCAGCTCGGTCACAGGGGAAAGCTGGTCTGTGTGATTACAGCTCATGTGTCTGGATGAAGTTTCAGCTCAGACACTGCAGGCATCTAAATGGACATATATCTGACAGTAGTCCCAGTTTTAAGATCCGCAATAAGCACAAACTCAGTCTTACCTATCCAAACATCATTGCCGAACCAGGAGAGGTTCTTCTGAGAGCTGTCGTAGTAACCAATCTTCTTATAACTTCCTCCTAGATGTCCAAGGAGACAAGATAAGAAAAAAGCTGCTGAAGAAGCCTGATTGATTATCAACTTCCTGTTGTAAATGTGTATTAATACCTCTTGGATAACAAACAAGTAAAAGAAACGAGGGACGGAAAGAAGGACAAAGACAGAAGAAGCAAGAGGAGAAGAAGGGGAAAAAGCTTATGTGGCAGTCTTGACCAGGAATACTGATGAGGTCCCGGAGAGATTCAGGGATTCGAGTCAGGTCGTCACATTGTGGATGTCAAATTACCTCGACACCACAGCAGGAAATAGGAGACAGAATGTGAGGGGAAAGGGGCAGGATTATAAATTTTCATCCTTTAGGACGCCAATGAGAACAGAGGTAGAAAATAATCCTCCGCCTTATCCTGCGCGGGGAAACTCATTAAGTCACTGGTGACAAATAGGATGCCATTTCCAGAAACAGCTTAAAACGGAGGCTTGTGCTCAATTAGAGCGAAGCTTTGAGTCACCGCATTTCTGCGTCAAGCCCATTTGCATGAGCAGTTAAAGGACGGTGAGCGCAATACCACTGAAGGTCACGGGAGCGTCGCTAAATGGAGGCTGTTCTCCACATCGGGGTTAAAGCAGCTGTCGACACACAGCAGAAAAATGTGCTTTTGACATTTGTTGTCCCTTTCAGACTCTGCAGTGGGAGGTGTGGGAGCGCTTTACCTTGCAGTTGTTCGATAAGGGTCATCGCCATCCTGGAACCCTGGGCGTCAAACACCACCTGGCCCTGAGATGCAGAGGAAGTCAAAAGCAAATCAGTAAAGCGTGTCGGAGTATTTTCTCCTGAAAATCAACCAACACATACCGACAATGAGTTTAATAACATATGTTATGCATGGAAACGTTCAAATATTGGCTAAATGGTTGAATTTAGCCAATTAAAAATATAAATCTCCAAGTTCAACCATCCATCCATGCTCCTGTTCTTGCCCCAGGTGCAGTCGGAGGGGCAGCCTTAATTACAGACACCCAGACTCCCTGTTTTCCCAGTTCATCCCAACCAGCTGAGAAACGTAAGCATTACATATTTTTGCAAAATAAAGCGATTTGCAGGTGTTTCCATTGGACGGTGTTTTGTACATAAGCCTCAGTTCTCGTAAAATCTCATCTGGCTCACATGATTTTACGAGAATTATGGCTCATGCAAGATGCCACGTAGCGTGATGTTGGTTTTCTACTTGCTGCAGAGAATTTGCTACGTCTACCTCATTCTCTATTCCAAAACTCTGAAATTCACTATTGTTTGTTCCATACAAACAAAAATGAACTGGTCACATGACCTCCCATGTCATGTCCGGGGACATGTACATGCGAAAAAGTGTTTCTATTATATTTTTGCGATATATTTTGCTACCAAAAGTCTAAAAAAAAACACTTTGAGAGCTTAAAACCTTTTTAGCAATATTTCCATCTTTTTTCGAAACATAGCTGTTTCCATTAGCTTTTTTTTTATGCCAATATTTAGTTTTTGTGTAATTCTAGATGTAGTAGAAACACACCTATAGTCTATTCAAGATCTTCCCTGAAAGTCTCCTACTGGTGCGATGTAACTGGAAAACCTCCCCATGGAGGAGTCCTGATCAGATGCCTGAGCCGCCTCATCCGGCTCTTCTACTCTGAGACCCTCCAGGATGACTGAGCTCCACGCCGGCGGAGGAAACCTAGTTGTATTTCTGACCTGAAGAGAACATCCCCCCTTTTATTCAGCTGAGGTCTTAGATTTGGAAGTGCTAATTCTCATTTCGGCCCCTTCACACTGGGCTGTGAATCGCCCGAACGAGAGATGGCGATCACGGCCCGATGAAACCAACAGAGTCACATCGTCTGCAAAAGGCAGAGACCTGATCCTGAAGCCACTGAACTGGATCCCCACAACACCTCTAGGATCCTCAAAACTTTGTCCAAGTTATTAACAGAATGAGCGACACAGTTTCGTTCATCTCCATACGTAATTTAAGGGGCTTATTAGCTCTCCGTCACTTGATGTAGAAAACAGATCAATAGCACTTGAAATACCAATATTTTCTGTGATGTCTTTTCATCATATCTTCTTCATTAACATGAAAGTAGTTTTCTTTGCCACTCAACAATCTGGTAATCATCACACCTCATCTGGCAGCTTACCAACAAACTCCTCTTTTCTTAAAGTGTGCCAAACTAAAAATAAAACTTTCCTTTTACATCTCGGTATAATTTAGCTCAGGTTTACAATCTAATGATGGTTTGCTTCACTTGTATCGACAGCACCTTTGCTTGTTGTGGGTTCACAGCGGCAGCTCGCAAATGAAAATGTCACACTTGTGATCAATAGCAGACCTTTTACCTGTTGAAGAAATAATCAAGAGGAAAAACCTGTCCATCAAAGAGCCTTTAAAGCCAAATGTCATTTCATATCTTAGCCACTGAAGAGCAGATCTCCAATCCATATCAAAGACTTAAGAATCATAAACTTTCCCCATAAACTTGGATGAAAATTAAATCTTAATCTGTGTTCTACAGTAAAAGGTTTATACTCCATCTACATAGAGCACACAATTTTCTTGTCATCTTTCAGTTATCTGCGCTTACCGAAACTCCTTCAAAGGAGCTTGTGTTGAGCGCTCTGTAGATCTCTGCAGTGATGTCGTGGTTGTTGTAGTTAAAATCCTCCAGACGACGGCCTTTGGCTTTCAGAGGTGCCACAGTCTTATTGAGAGCAAGAGCCAGAGCCCAGACTGCATCGTAGGCTAGAGGGGCCTCCTGAAATCCACCGGTTTCTTCCGGGTTTTTCCCACCAAGACGAGACATCAAGGCAGCAATGAACTCCTGGGATGTCTGGTACAACAACAACAAAAAGAAAGAAAGAAAGAATTAAAGAAAAGGGGAATATCACAGAGGAGTCATTTTGAAATAAAATTACACTTAGCTATTTACTTTATTCTTTATTCAAATCAATTAAAATATATTTAAATCCTCAAATAATTTTGTTTCTCGTAAAACTGAAGTCTTTTTAGCACAAACTTTGCTTGTAACAACAGTCTTAGCAATTAGCTATTAGGTTGGCTAAAATGCTAAATTGTAAGGACCTGAGAACCAAATAATTTAAAAGCTGACTTGATTGGCACTTCTGCATTAGCATCTAGTTTTGAAGATAGTTTTGAGCTAACTGTGTGTGTAGCTTACAAATTTAGCATTTGAAAACCACAAAGTTAGCTGAAGTGCTAATTTGCCTGTCACTCTGGTGTGGCTTTTAGGGTAGCATTTCACCTAAACATGAAGTTACCTCAAATGCTAACTATGTGGTAAGCTAAAATCAACACTGACTTAGCGTTTAAGAAACCCCAAAGCTATAACTGATTGTGCTAAACATCTGTATTTTCCCAGAAGATTTATGTGAGCTAACCACAGGTCCATTTAAGCTGCTTGGTTGAGCAACATCTACCTTGAAGGGTTTAGAGATGCACAGAGGCAAACAGAGTGCTCAAATGCTCTTAAGAAGCACACTAAGTTTTTGGCTTTTTATTAACATAAAAGCACTTTGACATTCATTGACATTCAGTGTTGTGCCAACTAAGTTAATTGCTTCAGTGTGGCATTTTATAAAATATGCTTCTTCACTCTCTTTCAAGAGTGAGAGGAGAAGATCAGCCAAATGTTATATCAATACAAAATCATTTTAAACTTAAGCTAGCAGGTGGTTAGATTAGTGCACACACTTCTGCATTCCCATTGGTATGTGCATTTTAAAGGGGAAACAGCATATGAGTTCATCAAAGAAATATTTTAATGGCTTTAAGGAAGGACGTCCTGAAGCAGCTCGACACAAAGCTCTTTACCTCATAATGATTAAACAAATATACTGTAAACAAAGCATGCTAATTAGCTGTGTTCCTTCTCACAGTTTACATGAACAGTGGTACTAATCCCTTTTCTTCCTTCTTGCTCACAGAACGCCAGTTTTGACTAATTCCCTCAACAAAATTCCTTCTGCAGCCTAGACTGTCACCAACAAAGACACATCCAATAACCAACCACCTGTTGCAGCAATTGAGCAGTAAAAGCAATAGTTAGCATTTATCATCACAGCTTAGCTAGCCATACACATGTTTATCTTAAGTAATAAGGCAGTTTGTATGTAAGAAATAGCATTTTTGTCCCCTTTGATATGACTTGAGAGTTTGTTTGTTTTTTAATTAAAATAATTGTGTATGATTTTTATTTGAATTCTAAATTACATAAAGGATAACACCACTAGTTTTGACATGTGAACTGTTAGGCTAGCTCCCCCTTTTTTTAAAATATGGAGCTCAGGTGAGCCAGACTGACAGGCAATTATTTATTAGGTTCTACCCTACATAGTTTACATTTCCCTTTACTATTTTTTGGCTGAAGACACAAACCAGTCCACTTCACAGGACAAAGATAATGTACCCAAAGCAGCATTTAACAGTTAGCTGCTAAACATTTCCCTTTGCCTCTGCTGTCTATGCTAAAAAATTAAGCTAGCACTAGAGGGTTGTTTCCTGGTTATTCTGGCTTAACATAACCTTGATTTGGTTTCATAAGAGTGATTATTTTGTGGTGCTAGCTTGCTCCAGACCAGGCTATCAGCCAGGCTTAGTTAATGCTAGGCTTGTTTTTCACCTCTATCCAGGAGTGATTCCCAACATAAATTATTTTTGTCCAATTTTTAAAAGATTTAATCCATATTTTCATTCATTCTGATGTTATTTGCTCTTTGTTGATTGTGCAGAAATAAAATTAAATAGCTAATCAATGTGCAGAGTTGCTTTAAAGATCCGGCTAATTATGATTTCTTGTTTACCTTTTTAGGCTTAAAATAGATTTAAATTTGATGTCCTCTATTCCAGTCAGTTTTACAGTTTTTGAACATTGCATAACAGTTCACTTTACAAACCAATACTGCCGGTAGCTATGTGTATAATTTATTGTTAATTCAGTTTCGTATGAGGTGATCCATTGCTGTATTTCCAATTCACTTTTGAATTACAACCATTATTCCCTTTACACGTAAAGTACAGAAAGGCACAGATAACAGCACAAGCTCTGCTAGCATGGCTTTATTTCATTAATGGAGACATCACTAGAGGGAAGAAAGGTCTTCTATCGTCCGACCCTCAGACTCACATTTTTAACATACTGCCTGTCGCCCAAAGCCAGCTGGGATAGGCTCCAGCTTCCCCGCGACCCGGAATTGGATTAAGCGGTTCAGAAATTTTGCTTCGCTATAACAATATAAACAACATGCAGGTTCCAGCTAAATTATTCAAAGATTCAATAACGGATCCACATTGTGGAATCATTTTGTTGCCAGCAGTGGGTCAATTCTAATTCTGATTCACTACTTCTGCTCTGGATGTGCATGAACAGTTTTGTGATGACTATGTGTAAGATTTGCAAACAGGAGATGTGAAGGAATGTCATCCTGTGTTGCATGCTGGGATGAGAAAGCCATCTCGTACGGATCATTCTCCATTAACTCGGTCTGCACACACTGTTGCCTGGCTAGATTTGCTTTGTTTGACCTTAAAGAAGAGAGAAGATGGACCTTAATTTAATCACATAGTTGAATTCAAGATCAGCTAATTAATAAGCCAGTATATTTGCCAAAATCTGATCATCCCCCGCTGAGTCTCATCTACTTATTTTGGCTAATTTATGAAAGTAAAGAAAGGATAATACTACCAGGTATGTAATGTGTTTATTTTATGGAGCCATATGTAATGAACTTTATGAGTGATTATATTAATATTTTAACATTTTGTTAATAAGATTTTACACGTCAAAGAATCAGTTTCGGGACAAGTTTGGATTTAATAGGGACTGGTCCTAAAACTGATGAGAATTATGGAACTTAAATACTTTGTATTCAACTATGAATTTACTTTGTGGAGTTTTTGTTTGTAGATTATATAAATCCTATCTTAAACAAGAATGTATGTAATCTTGAAACCTGGACATGGTGGACAAAGGTTCATTGTTTTGGATGTGGACTAGAAATGTCATGAGATGGGAATTTTGAGTTGATGTGCATGAAAACATATTTTTGAAGGGGATTATTTATCAGTAATGGTGGTATCCTGACATGATTGTGTACAAGCATAAAATTCATTGTAGCTTAAGTTCAACTTTACATTGCCTTGACTGCAAAGATATTATTTTTATGTCATCTCTTCATTAAAGACTAGCCTGATAGTTCACCAGAATAATTTAGAAATAATTATAATACCATTAAAAAAAGTAATAAATTATGAATTAGTTTATGCTTGATTTAGTTTACAAAGTACAGAAATGGGGAATGAAGTGGCTTTAACAGCATGAAGAAGAAAAGGTAAGAATAACTTTTTGCTTCATCAAGCTCAATTTCTGAATGAAGAGACATTTTTTTTCTTTTTTATTGCAACCGGTTTTAGGTTCATGAAACCTGACCAAACAGCTCAACCTAAATGTACATATAAATGAACCAGGACTGTCTGGGATATTCACTCTGTTTGGGTATGCTAGGAGATGTAGCTTCCTTTGGTTCGGTTTGATTTCACACTGCACTGTGCTGACATGCACCAAACCACCTGCTGACTAGAGGCGAGATTCCCAAGATGACCGCTCATAAAGAAGAAAAACATCACAAGAAGAAGAAGAAAGTCTGGCTGTGTGACTGGCTAAGACAGAAAACAACTTATTTACCGCAAAAAATCAATGAAGCAAAAATAAACTCGTACAAACTCGGGATTTCAGTTTTTACTTTGGTTTTCAAAGCAGAATCTGTCCGTAATGAGCGGCAGGAGAGGCAGGGAGTTATCCAACAGGGAGTTATCCCACATGTTGCTCCAACATCACTTCCTCTCTTTGGTTCACTGGGTAGTGCATTCACATTGCAAGTGAAACGCACCAGGATCCGCTTGCAAGTGAACCAACACCCCCAATTGTTTTCAGACCAGAGTTCACTTCTTTACACTGCTGCTCCAAATGAACCAGGAAGTAACCGGGATTTGTTCAATGTGGACCAAACACAAATGTGAATGCTATCTAGAGCCATGCTTCCACCAACAGGTCCAGCTCGGTCTGGTATGATACACATATTTTTATGTTTCCACAGATAAAAACCAAGAACAAATCCATAATATCCAGTCCAACCTGTCTTACTTTGTGGGACCTTTCTGTTGGTATGCCAGTCTTACTATCCGACCCTAAAGGGTGATGCTAACACACTGCAATACGTTGATTGACTAAAAGAGTCATCACTTCCTGTGCAACTCGGCAATAATAACAAAGCGGGAAGAACTCCATGTTTAAATATAGTGTTTTTTTTATGTCTAAAGCCATGTGGCAAGAGGAAATATCACAAACTGATGGATATCCACCTTTCTCCTTTAGTTCTGTGTCACATTCTTCTCCGTTATCTGGCTTATACCCCACCTACCAGGACAGGGTACGGCTTGCAGCGGAAACGCAACAAAGATCAGAGTTTACTGAACCAAACCGGGCCGTTCTGAGCCAATCACACTGGTGCAAACGGCTTGAATTCCAAGTCAAGAAAACTTTATAGGTAAGGAATCCTCAGACCTGGTCCTGTAGATTTTAGAAGTGTCTGTGCTACAACACACATGAGTCAGAATCAGACTTGTGCAGAGCGGGATGTCAGGCTGCTTGCTGGTAAAACTTCTGAAACCTGCAGGACGTCGGTCGGCAAGGGGCGGCATAGAGGTAAAATCTTGTGTTTATTCCACATCTCCACTGCCTCTTTCTTCCCACCCAGCCACTAGTGTATTTTTTAGACCCTCCTTGACCTGAAGAATAAATGAAGAAATCAGTTTAATCAGAATTAAGATGGATGTTGTTTGTCCATCATAACAAACCATAACAGATCATAATTTCCGTCCTCCCGCTGCTGTTTCTGAGGTGCCGGAGCTTCATTTCTACATATTGCCTGCTGACACCATGTATTACATTGTTAGGCAGGTCATAAGATAAGGTTGCTTCATAATTAATGAACAGACATGATAGCGACATTAATATTCATTAACTTTCAGAACTATCTGTTTCACCACTTATTCCTGCATGTTTTCCACTCTGGCTTCAGATTTACATTAGATTATTATTTTCTGGCATTTAATTAAAATTTAATAAAAGTGAGTAAATAGAAAAAAGGGGATAAGGAAGTGATAGTACTGTTTACACCTGGTAGTAGGACAAAAAAAGCATCTTTAGATGTAGAAAAATAAAAAACACAGTAACTATGTGTATGCCCTGCAGCATCGCAGGCGTTTAACTTAACATAAGAAACTGTTGATGTGCTTAACGTGCATGTGGCTTTTTATCAAACACAAACAAGCACATTGAAAGCCCTGATGCCATTCATAAAAACATCTTTGTGGGTTTTCAGAGGCCAATTAGGCCTACACACCTCCAATTCAGTTATGTCAAACTCATCTAATTGAAATTCCACCCGAGCTTCTGGCATTTAAATCTGTCACTTCCCACTGAAAGCTAGCTGACAACGCGCTGCTGCTGACCCTGCAGGATCAACACGCACTCTCAGCTCTACATCTAAAAGAAAAATGCCAATTCCAAACCCAGAAACTGAATCTGAATGGATTGACTACGAGCAGGAGGGTTGGCTGTAATTCTTATCAACCACTGAGCAGCAGCATCAACAGCTAAATCAGCAGGTAGTGGCAGGTGCTGCAGGAATATAAACAACAGCTGCTGATGAAGAGCAGGAGAAGGGAGGAGGTGGACGAGGTGGCGGGAGGAAACGGGAAAGGAGAGACTGGTAAACAAGACGAATGAAAGGACGATCCACAGCAGAAGCCTGAAGAAGGTCGAACAAAGGGAAAGACACCAGAGCGAGAGGATCACAGGAAGAAACCTGAGAAGTTAATCAGCATTGTGCAAAATAATAAAAGAAGAGGTGAAGAAAAGGGAGGCGGTGAAGGAATAATCCACGGCATTCTCAGCGGTTTCTTCACATTAAATGGATTCAGGTCATTCACAGTTCATCCACGCTATGTCATCATGGTTCTCAACACTCCTGCTTCTCCCTGAAATAACTCGCGTCTCACGGGATGCGATAAAAGAGCTCAGAAATTTACCTCCATGAACGAGCAGACAAAGAGCTCCATGTCAGAACAGAAACTGCAGCAAAGTAAATCACAGAAAGATTTCCATCACATCTGGTAGAACACGCTTCCCCTGTCCTTAACTGGATGATTTTTTATTCTCAAGCTTTTCATTTTCATTATTAAAGACAGATGAAGACAACATGTGGTTTCCAGAAGCAGCAGGAGTCCACATGCAGTCAACAAGGATGTGATTCAAATTCTCTCATCTGGGTGGGGGGGGCATGAAAAGGCTCGAAGACAAATCAACAGCAGGGTAAAAAAAACTTTAAAAATCATCCTTAGCTTTGAGAATCTGCCTCAAACTGCATAAAAACCAAAGCGAAGGTCAGACCTGGTGACCCAGAAGACTTGGTGTGACGTTCCCATGGACGGCAGCCTGGCCTGCTCGTGTGCCGCACGCCGACAGATATTTCTACCATTCCATTCACATCTAAGCTTTGATCCTCAGATGACAAAAGCTCGGCCAGCATCGCTTCTGTAAATTAAGCACCATCTCCAAAATCACATCGACTCTCTGATGCTCCAACATGGAAATCACGATCCACACGTTCTTCTTCTCCAAGTGGGCGAACCGCAGCTGTAAAGTCACGTTTAGCTGATTATTGTTGGATTTTTTATCTTCAGGGTCGTCTGTTTGGTTTGTGTTGCTGAAATCAGTAAAACTTTCCCTGAAGACGACGTCCTCTGTGGCTTCACTCAGGGTCACAGAGGTCGTCAGTGATGTGCAGATTAACCGCGACGTGCAGCAAAATCAATCATTAAAAACAGAAATCGGATTTGGTATTGATTAAACGGCGGCTTTGGCGGCTGGTGGAGAACAAACGGCTGCGATGCCTCTGATGCATCTTATACGGAACTTTTCATGCATCTGTTTATGAATTTAACATTTTCCTATATATTATCTGCATTAGGGTTGGGTATAATTAAACAACATCTGATTAATGGATCACTAAGAATTTCCCCGTTGACATAACGGTTTTATTGATAAATCTCGAGCATCTTTGGGATGGTGCTGATGTTCCCAGTGTAACAGTAGTAGTAGCAGCAGCAGTGTAACAGTTATGTAAATTAGGAGACACGTTGGGCTTTTTCTACCTTCACTGTTTTACTCGTCTATAAATACAACATTTTAACATAAAAAATGACTGATTATTCACACATTTATTGTTAATTCTCTTGATGATTGATTAACACAGTTTAATCAAATGTCCATCTCTAATATGCACAAACATGTTTTTTGGTGTTTCTTTTCAAGATTTTTAGGTTTTCTTTGTTGTTGCAAGTTGATTTTTTTTTTTTTTACTATAATTTGATTATTATGTTTGTTTTGTGACTGAAACTTTTGTGTTTAGTTTTATGTTGTGCAAAATTTGATTCTTTCCAAATGTTTGGTTTTTTTCTGGGATTTTAATATTTTGCGAGAATTTCTTTTTAATTCATTAGTTTTTTTTATCATTTGGAATTTTGTTTATTTAGTGTGTCTTGCTAGATATTTTCATTTTGTTCATTTATTTTTGCAAAATTCACTTTTTTCTTTGCCAGATTTCTATTATTTTTTTATTGTTTTGTCTTTTGGTGGTCTTCTTGTTGTATTCAACATATTCAGATGCTTCAACTGCATGATAGCATGACAACATGGCAGTGCAACGACTTCCTTAAAGTGAAACCGGGTCAATAAATGGAGAATGGCATCATACTTTCTACTTTCTACTTGGTGTGTGGCTGTCCAACATGAGAAGACGGACCTTTATTGAAAATCTATTGCTCTAAACACGGAGCCATTCATGCTTTGTTTTTATGCCTGGTCGCACAGGAAGGGACCTTTTTTCAACCAATCACAGCACTGCGGTGTGTCAAGCGCCACCATTTTTGGTACAGATCTGTCAGATTGGTAATCCAACGGCAGGACCCCCAAAAAGTAGGATGGATCCATTGATTATTAAGAGTATCCTTCTCAGTTTCTACAAATAGAAAAGCAAAAAGCTGTGTCTGACCCACACATGTTGGTGGAAATGATGCAACCTATCACCATCCAGCCAATAAGACGCCTACTGAGAACCAGTATGGATCAAGATAAACCAAACCAAAGTGCCCCAAAAAAACCGTCCTGTCTTTAGCTGCTGCTGGAAAAGAGGCAACAACATGAGATGTGTTGCATGATAACCAGAGTTCATGTATGCACCACGGTACCCGAATGTTTTCTCTCACCGTTTGATCTCATCTCTCTGTTTCAGACCAACAAAGATCAAAGTCTACTTCATATTTATTTAATATGACAGCATCGGTACTTTGGGGGTCCTCACCAGGTTGGAGACGCCTCGAACGGTCTCTGGGTTCAGCATGACGATCTCGGTGGTCACATGTCCCTCCACAGCCTCCGTCATGTTCTCCACTGTACAGTTGATGGCTGGGTCTTTGATCTTGAACCAGTTGTCTGCGTACCAGCCTATCAGGAACCACACATACTTCTTCCCGTAAAGCTTCTCTTTGAACACCTGCAGCATGAAGGGCGGGAGGCAGATATGGAGGGAGGACATAAGGGGAGGGAGAGAATGATAAATTATTCCCGCAGACGTGTTGAGCATGCTGTATCGCCGCCAAACAAGAAAATTTGTTCAGACGTTCAAACAGCTCATTACCAAAGCTCAACTTCTGCTAATAGCCAGTCGGGTTAGGTCTGTTGGGATCAATCAAGCAGGAAAACATACAAACCTCACAAAACACCTTCCTGGCTTCAGTTTCGTAAAAAAGCCCCACGATGATCCTGGCGTCCTGGCGCTGCATGAAAAGCCAACAAAACATTGCTTAGTTTCACCAACAGCAAGAATTTAACTTGACAATAGTGCAGCTTGATGTCCTGCTGGTTCGCAGGACGCCACACACGGCTGTTCAGGAGCTGATAATTAGCATAGCGCATTAATTTCCTCTATTAAATCGCCTCTATGCTAATGGCATGGTGTGCAGCTGTGAGCCGAAGGAGGAAGGAGATGGAGGCGGAGGGGGGGGGGGGACGACCAGCAGCTGAGGTGAATTTTTAATCAAAGCACCTTCAGGTTCTTGACAGCGACAGCCGGGTCGGTGAGGAAGCTCTGGCGAACGCTGATCTCAATGCCTGCCTCCTTCACCCTCTGTTCAAGATCATCCAGAGTCTGGCAGATGAAAGGGAAGGACAGACGGGGAGGGGGAGGGAGAGAGACGAGGAGCAGGTTAGACAGGCGGCTGAAGAGACGAACAGAGAGGTGACAGGTTGAGATTAACATGGCGAGACAAAAGAAAGTCCAACTGAAGGAAAAATAAAAGAAAGAAAAAGCCGTTTATGTTGGTGAAGGAAAGAAAATTCACCTTCTTTCAACTCCTCAGGCTTTAAATTGAAGTATAAACATCAGATAACAGGTTTACTCTGAGTTATTATCAAATGAAAATGAGACAAAATGCAGGATGTTTGTGAAATCCATCCTCACCGCTTCCAGAGGCAAGAAACAAGTCAGAGGCAACTGTTGCTACAGAGAGAAAAATGTTCATGACAGCTGCTGATGGGGAGACGTACGAGCTAGCTTCGTTATTAATACGTGTCCAAGGACAGTTATTAATATTCAATAAAATCTGTAATGAAAGCAATCAATCACAGGTCACCAGATCTGACCCCCAGATCCCCTGACATCAGTCTTTAGGGTGTGTAGGTCTGTGCGTGTCGGTCTGGGGAGGATTATAAGGTCATTCCAAAGTAATTGGAGTTCTTCTTGCTACAAGGAGAAATATTAGTCTCAAGATTAAAAGATGTATAAAACAGAAAATATATAAAACAGCTATCAAATTTCCCAAGACAGCCATCTATGCATGTTCAAAAAACAGAGAAACTGCAAAATGTCCGCGACCTCCATCTGGTTGCTGATAGCCGTCCTGCAGCTCACGTTAGGACTGCGGAATCTTACATTAGCTGCCAAAGCTAAGGCTGTAGGCTTAAACGTTAGCAGCTAAATTTAAGGCAGTAGGCTCAAAAATGCTAAGGCTGTAGGCTCAAACATTAACAGCTAATGCTAACAATGTTGGCTCAAACATTAGCAACTAATGCGAAGAGTGTTGGCTCAAACATTAGCAGCTAACACTAAGGCTGTAGGCTCAAACATTAGCAGCTAAGGCATTAGGCTCAAATATTAGCAGCTAAAGCTAAGGCTGTAGGTTCAAACATTAGCAGCTTAAGCTAAGGCTGTAGGTTAAATATTAGCAGCTAAGGCATTAGGCTCAAATATTAGCAGCTAAAGCTAAGGCTGTAGGTTCAAATATTAGCAGCTAAGGCATTAGGCTCAAATATTAGCAGCAAAGGTTAGGCTGTAGGTTCAAACATTAGCAGCTTAAGCTAAGGCCGTAGGTTCAAATATTAGCAGCTTAAGCTAAGGCTGTAGATTCAAACATTAGCAGCTAACGCGAAGAATGTGGGTTCAAACATTTGCAGCTAACACTAAGACTGTAGGCTCAAATATTAGAAGCTAACGCTAACACTTGGGATTTACTGGCTGTTTAAGTTTGCATACACAGCAGTGTTCAGTTACATCTGTGTATATACTTCCTACAAACAACGCAATCATGCTGCGGACAAAAACTCAATACTGAAGGTCACTGCTAGTATGACTGTACACGGCATTAGGATTCTGAACTAGTGAAATCAATATACCGGTAACGGATTGCTGTGGCATTTCAGTAACCAACAGTTTACTAATCTGTTGCTAACTAGGCACGAGACTCTGTCACTGTGCAACAGGGAACAATTATAAAAAACTTTTATAAAAATGTCAGTAGTTGTGAACAAGGTTGGAGAGGCGCTTTTCAAAACTAGCCGCAATTGTGTTTACCTCCGATCTTGTGTCTGGCTCTTGCTGACAAGTCAAAATTTCATCATGTCTGCACGTGCGGCCTACAAGTTAAAGGTACGCTGAAACCGTATGAGCATCATGATATGTATGTGGACGTATTAGCAGCATCAAGTATATCCCAGGTTTAAGACTATTAGCTCAAACATTAGCCACTAACGCTAATTAGCTTCACATTCAGATAGTTAATTTGCTATTTGTACATGTTTGTGCATGGTAATTTTTGTGCGAACACACATGAAAATTCAAACAAATGCTTTAATGCAAAGACAGCGGACTCACACATCAGTAGCTAATGCTAAGATCACGAACATGAATGTTTTGAAAATAACGGGAAGGTTCGTGTTATCACAAACCAAACACATCTACGTCATAGCTGTCAACTCTCCCGTTTTGGCCAGAAAACTACTGTATTTTCCCGTTTCCGAACATCCTCCAGTGTATTTATTTCCCTTAAATCTCCCGTATTTTGATTAAGGGAGAAAATACAGATGATATATCAAGAAAGTCCCAATCCCAGCTTGCCTCCACTCCAGGTGGACCAGCAGGAAGGAAATGAAGACATCATTGTATTTGACGTCTGGAATCGACCGGTGTACGATACCTCTCCTACTCCCACCACGACACTCTGGGTGGTTGCTAGAGAATTTCCTGCATTTTAAAATCCAGAACTTGTCAGGTATGATCTACGTGCTCAGTAAAGGCAATAATCAACTGTGTTCTAAAGTGTATGTAGACACATCAGAGCAGATTCTTACTAAATTGATCGTCATATAAACGAGTTCATTAAGTGGACTTTAAACTCATCTAGATACCAAACTAAAGTCCGTCTGTGAAGCTAATCAGCTGAAACTGGTCATGCAACAAGACAAAGATCCTAAACACAGCAGCAGATTGACATGTTGACCCACTCCACTTAAAAAACTCATTTGAGTCAAAGAACTTTGTCTTTTCACACACTGCTTCTGCATTCTGGCATGATTTTTGTCAAATAAACAACAAAACAATCAAATTTCATTAAATCCTGATACATAAAACCTTAGAAGTGGAAGAGGTACGAATACATGTTGGATAAACAAGAAAGGCTACATGGGTAGAAAATAGATTTTACACACAACTGGGGAAAAAAATGAAAAATGTGTGAAGAGAGAGGAAAGAAAACTAGCAGAACCATTAAGTTTCATTACAGGAAACATCCCAGGTGCCATGGCATCGACCGCAGCTCCTGAGAGAGATGCATTGTTTGATCAATATTTCTCACAACCAATATTCCAACAAATTACTTCAAAAGTCCTCCATCGGTCACCAAGAGAAATTGCTTGAAGGTGTACCGCTACAGAGAGAGAAAATAAAAGAAGTGCTCATAAACAAACATACAGAGGAAATCAGGCAGGCTGGGTTTCAAAACAAAGATGGAGAGGAGGATAAAAGTAAAGACAGAAGACAGAAAGAAAAGGTGAGAGGCAAAGGAGGTGAAATCACTGACTGAAGTGAAGACTTCCGTGGTCTGCTGGATGGTGGCGATGCGTGACCACCCCCACTTCTTGAAGAGCTGCACTCTGGTGGGGTTGTGGAGGGTGGCGGACGGGTGCGTGCGGAAGAAGGTGGGAAACCGCTGGCGGTTGGACAAGGCCGGCGAGCTGGAGCCGTACGATAGCTGAGGAGACACATCCAGACAAAACAAATGAAGAACAGTGACTGAGGGGGGAAGAGGAAAAAATCCATCTGTCGGTGGTAAATAGACTTCAGTCAAACTGCGTTCAAATCAAGACTGAACTGTGTTTGCTTTGATGGCGATGGATCCAACAATGGAGAAAAGAAGGCGGCAAAGAAGACAAAAAAGCATTTTCTCACGTTCATCCACCTCATCCTCACACCTGTCTTCACTTACCTCCCACTTGCATACCGAGTTATGTCAATAAACTCGGTAATACCAATTAAAACGTGGGTTTCTGCAGGACTTTTCATGTATCATGATCACATTTTACCACAGCAAATAACAAAAGAACAGCCATTTAAAAAAGAAATGTCAGGTTTAATAGGTAAGGGGTGGACTTTTTTTTTTTTAAAACTCATCCTTTTAGATGAAATTTTAATCAGGAAATTTTGCATTTTGAAATTGTGTCTTTTTGATTGACACATATTTGAAATCTGCTAGCAAGAAAGAGAGCATAGCACGACTGATTTTTAGCCAGCTAACAGCGAGCATTAGTTTTAGCCCACCAACGTCCATTAGCGGGTTAGCTCCAGTTAGCTCGATTAGCTCTTGTTAGCTCGGTTAGCTCTTAGCTACCACGTTCACAGCCCCCCTCTCTGTTTCAAGTTTCCACACTCTTGAATTTTCCTGGAATAATGACACATGAGATGCTGCCAAAATGGCAACAGTCAGATCATCTCTTCAGAAACCAAGCGGCAACCTCCGGCGGTTAAAAGTGAAGCCTATGTGGAAGTGCATAAAACTGCAGTTCCCCCTTCATCCACTAGGGGCTGCAAAACAGAGAGAATCCCCATAGACTCCCATGTTAAAAAGACCAACTTCACGGCAGAAATTAACATGTTTACAGCAGAAATAAACCTGTTTACAGCAGAAATAAACATGTTTACAGCAGAAATAAACATGTTTACAGCCTGGTACAAAAATCCATTTTCAATTTAATAGGTCAGGTTTACCTTCATGACAATTGTGGGAGGATGGAATTTTTTTCTAACTCACCCGTTTAAAAGTAATTTAATATTGAAGTTCGGCATATTTAGGGGTGTGTCCTTTTGATTGACAGGTACCAATCTCCCGCTTCAAATAAGAAGAACGTAGAACAACCACGGTTTTTAGCCGGTTAACAACATGACTTAGCTTTAGCCCGCTTATCTCCGTTGGCTGGTTAGCTCGGTTAGCTCTTAGCTACAGAAATTTTGGATTTCGCTTAATGTCAATCATCCACCATGGTGCTCACAGCCCTCCTCTCAGCTCCACCTCTTTGCCCATATTTGTATTTTCTGGGCGAGACGACGCTCACCAAGATGGTGATGGTAGGAACCGCCCACCGAGCTTCAATTCAGCTCTTCAGAAACCTACGGGTGACGTCACGGAGGCTCTGCCCAAATCTATTACACTCTGTACATCCAAACCAAAGACTGTATGTCTTTGGTGTGGATGTACAGAGTGTAATTAG
Organism: Telmatherina bonti; assembly: GCF_933228915.1. Taxonomy (NCBI): domain Eukaryota; kingdom Metazoa; phylum Chordata; class Actinopteri; order Atheriniformes; family Telmatherinidae; genus Telmatherina; species Telmatherina bonti. Next base: position 6,998,289 of record NC_136623.1, on the reverse strand, counting down.
ACAGCATTTACAGAAAAACCAACAGATTCAGACTGAGCAGACTTCTTTCCACAGCTGCAGGGAGGAGGAAGGATGCTGGAAAATGCCAGAAGAAACGGAGTTTAAAGAGAAGCCTTCTGTCAGCTGCTTTACAACTAGATATAAAATCCTTCACAGGTCCTCTTTAAAATGAGAAACCTTTCCGTTTAGAGAACCATTACAGATTCAAACAGCCTCCAAAGCTCTCGTCTCAGTCCCTGTTACCTATAGCTAGAGCTATAGGATGTTAACCACTGGGAGCGAGAGGTGGCTCGGTGATAGATGTCAGCTGTCTGGTACAATGTGGGCTCGCCACCGTAACAAATCCCCGCAGGTAAATGCAGGTAGACGAAGGAATCAATATGAAGAAATGGAGGATGGAATTAAACAGTCGGAGACAGGCGATGCAGGAGCAGCAGAGAAATATCTGGAGGCAGCAGCAGCTCCAGGAAACACATGGCAGGTAATAACATCCATGAGCCGAAGATGGGAGTTTAATGAGGGGAGAGACGTATTTACTAAATGTCTAAACGCCGTATTTAACTGTTTACATGGTAGATGAAGCATCACAGGCCTGCTGATTAATCACTACATGACATGTCCTCATACTACATATATATATATATATATATGTATATATATATATATATATATATATATATATATATATATATATATATATATATATATATATATATATATATATATATATGTATATACACATATATATATATATATATATGCAACAATGAAAAATTAGAAAGAGAAATGAGGGAGAAGGACTTCTAAAAGCTGAGAAAAATCCTCAACAGCAAGTGAAAAACCCTGACTACATGGCAACATGGCAAGAGTAAAATTTCATGTTGGACAAGGTTTTAAGAGCAGCTAAAACACTAAACACCGTTGAATGGAAACATTTGCTAACCTAATTGTAGTTTGTTATTTTATTGCAAAAAAAAATATTTTTTTCGCAAAAAACTGTACTGGAAATGCAGATTTTGGCATCAAGCATAAAAAACAGAAGGTGTGTGTATACATGTGTATATATACATACATATATATATATATATATATATATATATATATATATATATATATATATATATATATATATATATATATATATATATATGTGTATATATATATATATATATATATATATATGTATATATATATATATATATATATATATATATATATATATATATACATATATATATATATATATATATATATATATATATATATGTATATATATAGCAAATGTTTCCATTCAACGGTGTTTAGTGTTTTAGCTGCTCTTAAAATCTTGTCCAACATGAAATATATATATATTTTTATATATATATATATATATATATATATATATATATATATATATATATATATATATATATATATATATATATATATATATATATGTATATATTATGGATGTTTGAATTCAACAGTTTCACTATTATTCTCTTTTAAAGTGACATTTTATTGAAATTACGATTTTGAAAATGTATTATAATAGACTTTTATTGTGAAAAGACATAATGTCATCATTTTTTTGTGTGTTTTCACAGTTCCAGGTTTTTCATGTAATTTTACAATAGATTCATAGATCTGCAGTCCATTCAGTCTACTTCCATAAACTCATTGATACTTTGAACATATTTCAGTAAAAATACATAAAATATTACACAAAAAAAACATGATATATTTTTACCTGCGTGGCTTAATTTAACTGTGACCTCAAACCTCTCTATAGGGTGAATTAGAAGATCCTTAATGTCTTTTAGACATCTGGGGGGAAAACACAATTCCAGCGCGGTTCAGAGACCTGATCGACTCAGGTGTTCAGAGATAACAAGCCGGGGGCAAAATAAACAAACACGCGGTGGTAGGTTGGTGCTTTTTTCCTAATTTAGCTTAAAAGTGATTCAACCTCACCCAGTCAACCACAGATACCAGTCAGTTTGTGCTCAGCTCATTTCGTTTATTTCTGGTGGGATTTAATTGGCGCCGTGCTGAGAGGAGTGTGATCATTTCGCTGATGGCAAAACCTGAAAATAACCCGACTTAAAGCTATAAGTTCTTCCTCAAGGCAACGCTCAAACAAGCCTTCAGCAAATGCCACAACAAGGAAGAAACTTCCCCAAGACTAAAACAACGTCGCCTGAGTCTCGCTCCATCAGATCTCTGTGGATCAATGCCCGAACACGGCTCATCGGAGGGGAGATGGAAGATCACATTAACCCTGCGCCAATGCCAGACGATAGACAGCCCTAACTACTTGATCAGTGTCCAAAAAACGGAGGGTCCTTCTGCCTCCCTGGTTCTGTGATGAGGCTGTTTGACATGCGAGGAGGCTCCTGCAGGCAGAGCACATGCAGGAATAATTGAGTGTGGTGGTTGGAAGGTTGTGCCAGTGGTGGCAAGTAGTAAAGACAGACAGATCCCTTTGTCTGTCGGGAGGATCAGCTGCTCGAGCTGAGGCGGAAACCAAGAGTGGGTGATAGAAAGAAAGAGATGGGAGAGGAGGAGGAAGGAAGGAAAGAGAGAAGAGAGGAGGCTGACAGAGCAGGCCAGCTCCAGGCAGCGATGACAGATAACGAAAAGAGGAAAAAAGTCAAAAAGTGAGAAAGAATTCTTAATGATGAGGAAAAGGGGAGCGAGACCAGAGACGAGGAAGAAGGGCAGATGCCAACTGCGAGGACTGATTGTTCCCGATGACTAATCTCTGGATGAAACTTCAATTATGGGACAAATCTAATAAGCAGAGCGCTGTGAGTGACAGAGTGGCAGATCAAAAGGAGACTAAGCAGGAGATAAACAAAATAAACTGACTGATGAAGCAGAAAAAAAGCTCTTTAAAAGAAGACGGCAATAAATCTCATCCTCGTTTACAGAAAACATTTTTAAAAAAGCCATGAATCTATTAAGATGTTAATTTGAAGGCAAACAAAGATGCTTTGTCCTCAGCGCAGTGTGATGAAACCGGCTTGCAACGCCTCACCTCTGATTAAAGGTGCTGTTCAGAACATTTTAAAATCAATAAACATCCACAGCATTGATTAGGTGAGCTAAATACAAGTAGCGCAGCATAAAAAGTACAAAACGTCGTCACACAGATGAAGATTTATCCGTCTGTGTTACATTTACAACATCATCCTGCAGAGAGCAGATCGAGAAAACAGGACGAGATCTTTCTGCATCACCGTCTAGCTTCTCTCTGTCAGTTCATTTCCCTCCCAGTGTTCCCAGTGCAGCCGAGACAGAAACACGGGACGCGCTGTGTTGTTAGCATGTTTGTTTGGCATCAGGCTCTCGCTCCCTTCGGAGGATCAAAGCTGTTACAGAGCAACAGCACAACGTCTCATTCAGGGGAAATCTCCTTTAGCACAGTTTTAAATTAGTACACAAATTATTCACAGATGTAATTAAATGGTGTTTGCACTGGATTAGAGTTTGGTTCAACCATTGTCCCCATGTGACGAGGAGCGGAATCTGGTACAAAATTATTTCATTTCAGTCGAACTTAGATTGGGGGACTTGGCTCTGCACCTCCACCAGCAGCAGCAGCAGCTTCTAAATAAACTGGCACAATTCATCCCTTTTTTATGCCTTAAACTATGAAGACCTGACATGCTAATGCTAACGCTTACACAAGTATCTATATTACCTTTCTACATGCACACACTCAGGTTGCGCTCTCGGATCGCACTTACGGGTCCCACTCCCGGACCGCGCTCCTGGACGTCGCTCTCAGATCAGTCTCTCAGATCGCACTTTTTGATCGCAGTCTTGGGCTGCACTCTCAAATGCACTCTCTGGCCCTGTTCTCAGATCGTCCTCTTGGGTTGGCGTCTCTTGTCGCAATCTCGGGTCGCACTTACAGGTCGCGCTCTCAGATCACTCTCTCAGATCGCACTTTTGGGTCGCAGCTCTGGCAGCATTCTCAGACTGCGCTCTCAGATTTCGCTCTTTGAACATACTCTCAAGTCGCGCTCTCAGATCACTCTCTCAGATCGCACTTTTGGGTCGCAGCTCTGGCAGCATTCTCAGACTGCGCTCTAGACCGCGCTCTCAGATTTCGCTCTTTGAACATACTCTCAAGCCGCGCTCTCGGATGCGCTCTTGAAATGTGGTCCCAAGCTGTGCTGTCAGGCAGCGCTCTATACCTCTAGCACTCTCTCGCAGGTCACACTCTTGGCATGCGCTCTCAAATGCACTCTCGGGGCCTGTTCTCAGAATGCAATGTCAGGTTGCTCTCTCAGTTTGCACTCTCTATCATGCTCTCGGGCCCTGCTCTCAGATTGTCCTCTCGGGTTGCGCTCTCTTGTCACAATCTCGGGTCGCGCTCCTGGACTGCGCTCCCAGATCACTCCCTCAGATTGCACTTTTTGATCGCAGTCTTGGGTCGCATCTCTGGCAGCGTTCTCAGATCGTGCTCTTGGACCGCGCTCTACACTGCACTCTCAGATTGCGCTCTTTGAACATACTCTCAAGCTGCGCTCTCGGATGCGCTCTTGAAATGTGCTCTCAGGCCGTGCTGTCAGACAGCGCTCTATACCTCTCTCTCATGTTGCGCTCAGGCCACACTTTCATATCTCGCTCTCAGTTCGCAATGTTGTATCTCACCCTTGGCTCGCACTCTCAGACCGCTTGTCTCGAGCTAATTTGATTGGTTATGCTATTGGAGGAAATTTTTCAAAGCAGTCCATGACAGACTGCTACTAGAAAAAGACCAATGTGGGTTCATCTCATTTTACAAACGAGAAAGCATCCAGGTGTAGATCCGACCTCAAGGCCTCAAACAGCCACTAAAGTTGAACATCATGGCTACTTCAAAACCAATATAATCTTTTAATAAAATCTTTAAAAAATATCTGATAGAAAACTGTTTTCATTGTTTTTTAAAAAAAAAATTAAACTGGTGTGTTTGATTGATAAGACATGTGCATGGACCATCTCCCCCATCCCGATGTTGTTGGAGCTCTGACATGCAGAGGAAATTGTAAAAAAAAAAAAAAAAAAAAAAAAAAAAAAAAAAGTATATGGGATCTTTAAATTTCCTTAATTCAGGAGAACAGATGGAAAGTAGCCACTGGTTAATTCTGGTATATTTGCATGATTTTGTCCATTAATATTATTTATCCTTCCTAAATAAATCTGCTGCTGGGGTAGGCATCACGTGCAGAAAGTGTAGAAAGAAGGATGAAATAACGGCTTCCCAACTAAAGGATGAATAAAGATAAAGATCTTTAAGAGGTTCTTGAATAAACTTAATAAAAAGAATCCTGCAACCTCTCTAGATGCTACGGTATGTTTCAGCAGGAAGCAGGAAGCAGTATATTAAGAGCTCTGTACCCCCCCCCCCCCCCCCCCCCCCCCCAGGCTACCACTCCCCCTTTAGACAAAGTCAAGTTGGACAAACTAGAGAACACTATTCAGATTTAACCATACAGTTAATTAATAACTTGGGAACAATAAATGACATTTTTAGATATTTAGAATCACCCAGCGTGAGCAAATCTAAATATTTATCGTAACTCTGCTAAATGTTCCATTCTGCTCTGAGGTACCCAGTTAATTTAGTTTTAGCACCAGAAGTTGAGTTTACTCCCCTTATACTCTTTAGTTTGCAGCTGGTTGCTTTACTTTGTCAAGCTCCCTCCACATTTATTGCATTATGCAGCAGAGAGGGATTCAACTTCTATTTGTTTGTTATTTGAAGCTAAATGAGCTGTTTTCATCAGACTACGAGGTCTTATTTGTTGGCTCATTTTAGTTTAATTCAACCTGCATTTCTTATCAGTGTGGCTGTAAGTTATGCTAATCTTGCAGTGAAACAAATCAGAGTGCAAACAGCATCTGCTGCGGTGAAAAGCATGAGCTCCCTCGAGCTCTGAGACTTTGATGAACCTCATGAAAATAAGCTTTCACCATCCGAAAGTAAAGTGGAACAAAATCCTGACCCAGCTGGACTGAACACTCATTTCTCTTCACGGTGGGGAAAAGCTGTTACAATAAGTCATCTCATGTGCTGGATAGCTCATTTGATGCGCCCTCTCCAGGAACTAAAGCTACTAAAGTGAAAACAATCCACGGCCCTCGTGCACCAAAACAAACCAGTGTGATTGGACGGATAATCGTCCAGGATGGGGATCCTTAATGCACTTAGCTCAACGGTCGTTCCAGGCAGCTAGTTTCTCTGGTTGACCCCCAAACAAACTATTTAAAAGGATGTAGATAGCTGTGCCACTTTATATGTTGCTGAATCTCTAATAAAAGATTCAAGGACTGAAAAGTTAGCTTGGAATATTGACACGCTGACGAGAAACTACAATGGGCCAGAAGGATCCATGCCCACATAGGGATACTTTATTTTCTGTTTCCCAGATTTTAGCTTTAAAATGCATTTTGCTTCAGTCGCATCATCAGTGAAGGTATGCGCACATTTACAGCAGCAGGTCTCCTGCATCGAATCCACAGGAGATGTGCAATTTGGTCCATTTTCAAGGAGCTTTGTTCTCCGTCACAACCATAGACTGTATATAAAGACCTTCCTTTTCCATGATTCTTATAGTTAGGATATGAGCATCTCCTGAGTTGGAGTCTGCATGTACGGGACCCAACTGTCCAGGTTATGCTTTTTGCTCTTATAGTTATGGGTAGACTAGCCCAGCTTTACTTATGTAGCAATGGGGATGTTACCTGATGCGCTGAGAAGTACCTCGCTCTATTTCTCTAATATATTAATGAATAAATATATGCCAATATTGCCGTCTCTAACTTATTTCTCCTTTTTTCCGCAAGTCTTCCTGAATAAGTGCAGTTGTACATGTTGATCTGTCTTTCCTGTCGTCTCCACCTCAACCAGTCGAGGCAGATGGCTGCCCTCCCTGAGCCGGGTTCTGCCGGAGGTTTTCTTCCTGTTAAAGGGGAGTTTTTTCCTTCCCACTGTCGCCTCGTGCAGCTCAGGATGGGGGATTGGATCCAAGTCATGACTCGATGCAATCAGTTGGTTTCTATTATAGGATATGTATGAATTGGCTTGAAATGATGTGTATGTTGATTCGTGTCTGTAAAGTGCCCTGTGACAACATTGTTGTGAAGTGGCGCTATACAAATAAAGTTGAATTGAATTGAAAAGTTGAAAGAGATGGACGGAGCCTCCATGACGTCACCCGTAGGTTTCTGAAGAGCTGAATTGAAGCTCGGTGGGCGGTTCCTACCATCACCATCTTGGCAGGGGCATGCGTGTCGTCTCTCCCAGAAAATACAAATATGGGCAAAAAGGTGGAGCTGAGAGGGGGCTGTGAGCGTCTTGGTGGATGATTGACATCGAGCGAACTCCGAGCTTTCTGTAGCTAAAAGCTAACTGAGCTAACCCGGGGAGAACAGGAGCTAACCAGCTAACGGAGGTAAGCAGGCTAAAGCTAAGTCACATTGTTAACCGGCTAAAAACCGCGATTGTTCTACATTCTTCTGACTTGAAACGGGAGATCTGGTATCTGTCAATCAAAAGGACACGCCCCCAAGTATGCTGAACTTCGAGATTGGAAAAAAATTCACTCCCCCCACAGTTGTCATGAAGGTAAACATGACTTATAAACCTAAAATGGATTTTTGAACCAGGCTGTAAACATGTTCATTTCTGCTGTAAACATGTTTATTTCTGCTGTGAAGTTGGTCTTTTTAACATGGGAGTCTATGGGGATTTGCTCTGTTTTGGAGCCCCTAGTGGATGAAGGGGGAACTGCAGCTTTATGCACGTCCGGATGGGCTTCACTTTTTTTTTTTTTTTTTTTTTTTTTGTCTTGTCCAGCATTTAGGCAAGCAGAATGATGGTCTGGATGCTGTGTTCTGCTGAGCAAATTTTCTCTACCAGGGGAAGCTTTATAGATATAATGATCCCCTTGACTTTCTGAATTTTTATTTTATTTCTATGTTTATTTTGTATTGTTGTTTGAATTGTAGAGTTTGTACTGCTGGACCAGAGAGGACAGACAAAAGACAGAAAGAGAAAGGAGAAAAAACACCTCATAAGAAAAGGGAAAGAGATAAAGGGAGAGAAAAGGGAGAGAAAAAAACAACAACTAAAAAATAACCCAAAAACAAAAAGAAAGAAAACAACCTACAGATGTATACATATACACACGTACAGGCACACACATACATATACACACACATACACACGCATACATACACATACATATACACACACGTATACACACATAATATATATATATATATACACATATATATACATATGTACACATATACATTTACACATACATACATTTACACACACACCTCTATGCACACACATACACACACATACATACGTACAAACATATACGCACTTGCCAGTATTAACACATATACAAACACATACAAGCCAACTTTAGATCATAGTAACTAAACTATGAATCTAAAAAGTTAAATATAAATGAGAAACAAACAGAAATGAGAAAACTAGCTGCTGTTAGTGAATAAACCTGCAGACAACTCGGTGACTGTGTCACATGCAGAACATGCAGAGTGGAACGTGTTCAGAGAAGATCATGCCAGTGCTTCACTTTTAACCGCCGGAGGTTGCCGCTTGGTCACGACGCATAAACTGAAGCAACGCCACCGCCTACCACCAGGGGGCTGTGTTGAGTTGTATAGCTTACATGCAACCAGCAAAGGAACAAACCAGAGACGAAGAAGAGGAACAGGGAGAAGACGGCAAGATAAAAAGCACCTGAAGAAAACACAGAAGTTGGGGAAAAATCAGAAAACTTTCCAGTGATATTTTTCTTCTTCATGTCAAATAAAAACTGGGAAAATTTTAGATGAGTCTTCGGGAAATTTTTCAGCACTGAAATGGAAACGGTCAGATCGATTTTCTGAAGATGATGGATCAATTTCAGCCAGTCAAAATATCTGCAAAGTTTATGTTTACAGCACAATTCAACAACAAGGTGATTCAGAGTGCTTTGCAGAGACATTAAAACCTTAGAAAAAGAAAAGAACATCAGATCAAAAGTATTAAATGTTTAAAAAGTCCAGCTTAAAGCAACAGAGCAGATTTGGACTTTTAGATAAAACCTACAGCTGCGAGCAGGAGGGTTTTTAACGGGAATTTCCAGCTGATCTGAGGCTTTCTGGGAGTTTCCTCCAGACATGTGGAGCACAGACGCTGAATGCAGCTTCTCCAGGTCTGATTCTATACTTGTTGAGGATGTACACTGCTCAAAAAACTAAAGGGAACACCTAAACAACACAACGTAACTCCAAGTCAACCACACTTCTGTGAAATGGAACTGTCCACTTAGGAAGCAACACTGATTGACAATCAGTTCCACATGCTGTTGTGCAAATGGAATAGACAACAGGTGGAAATTATAGGCAATTGTCAAGACACACCCAATAAAGGAGTGGTTCTGCAGGTGGAGACCACAGACCACTTCTCAGTTCCGATGCTTTCTGATGTTTTGGTCTGAATGCTGGCGGTGCTTTCACTCTAGTGGTAGCATGAGACGGAGTCTACAACCCACACAAGTGGCTCAGGTAGTGCAGCTCATCCAGGATGGTACATCAATGCCAGCTGTGGCAAGAAGGTTTGCTGTGTCTGTCAGCGTAGTGTCCAGAGCATGGAGGTGCTACCAGGAGACAGGCCAGTACATCAGGAGACGTGGAGGAGGCCGTGGGAGGACAACAACCCGGCAGCAGGACCGCTACCTCCTTCTTTGTGCAAGGAGGAACAGGAGGAGCACTGCCAGAGCCCTGCAGAATGAGCTCCAGCAGGATACAAATGTGCTTGTGTCTGCTCCAACAGTCAGAAACAGACTCCATGAGGGTGGTATGAGGGCCCGACGTCCACAGGTGGGGGTTGTGCTTCCAGCCCAACACCCTGCGGGACGTTTGGCGTTTGCCAGAGAACACCAAGATTGGTAAATTCTCCACTGGCGCCCTGAGCTCTTCACAGATGAAAGCAGGTTCACACTGAGCACATGTGACAGACGTGACAGAGTCTGGAGACGCCGTGGAGAACGTTCTGCTGCCTGCAACATCCTCCAGCAGGACCGGTTTGGCAGTGGGTCAGTAATGGTGTGGGGGGGGGCATTTCTTTGGAGAGCCACACAGCCCTCCATGTGCTCGCCAGAGGTAACCTGACTGCCATTAGGTACCGAGATGAGATCCTCAGACCCCTTGTGGGACCATATGCTGGTGCGGTTGGCCCTGGGTTCCTCCTAATGCAAGACAATGCTAGACCTCATGTGTCTGGAGTGTGTCAGCAGTTCCTGCAACACGAAGGCATTGATGTTATGGACCGGCCCGCCCGTTCCCCAGACCTGAATCCAGCTGAGCACATCTGGGACATCCTGTCTCGCTCCATCCACCAACACCAAGTTGCACCACAGACTGTCCAGGAGTTGGCGGATGCTTTAGTCCAGGTCTAGGAGGAGATCCCTCAGGAAAACATCCGCCACCTCATCAGGAGCATGCCCAGGTGTTGTAGGGAGGTCATACAGGCACGCGGAGGCCACACACACTACTGAGCCTCATTTTGACTTGTTTAAAGGACATTACATCAAAGTTGGATCAGCCTGTAGTGTGTTTTTCCACTTTCATTTGGAGCAGAACTCCAAATCCAGACCTCCATGGTTGATAAAAATATTTAATTCCTTCAGATCTACAACGTGTTACTTGAGCAGTGCAGTTGATACAAAACATGATATTTGTTTTAATTTCAGGGAGTTTTAGGCAATAAAATTGTGTGTGAAGCCTGGAAACGTTTTTCTTCTCTGCCATTTGATCACTGCAGCCTGTCACGATGACGCTGATAACATCATAGATGATGAGGTTTTGTTCTGATATTTTACAGGTTAAAAGCAGGTTAGTAACCTGCTTTTAACCTGTAAAATATCAAAACAAAACCTCATCATCTATGATGTTATCAGCGTCATGTTTTGTTATATTTATCATATAACTTACAGATGTCATTTTTTATTTTACATATAAACCATGTATTATTCCACAGTTGAATTATTTTATCATTTTAAAAAGATTTTTCTTATTTTTGTTAAATTTACTCATCAGTTATCATTGTTTTAAAAGCATTTCTATCAAGAATTAATGTTATTGTGTTTGTCTTTGTTTCTTTTTGCTTTTGCTGTAAAGATAATGATACAATAATGACACAATCGTGTACGTTGATTCGTGTATGTAAAGTGCCCTGTGACAACATTGTTGTGAAGTGGAGCTATACAAATAAAGTTGAATTGAATCGTGATTGTCCTCTAGGGGCAAGAAGTATCCGTATGCATACCCATATCGCGACTGGTATAAACATAAAAGTACCATAAACTACTGGCATCCCCCGCCTGAAAAGCTGCAGCAGCTTTCAGAGTTTTCAAACTTATGTAAAATGTTTACTTGCAGTATAAATGTCAACCTTCTCCACTGACCTGGGAGTGTTTCAGCACTGCTACAGTGTGACTGTTCAGCATTTCCATCACATCTGGATGTTTGGACTCGTCATAGTGATTTTCTTTTCCCACATTTCAGAGCTTCTCTGGGGGAAAATGTTTGTGTGTTTGCAACTCTTCTTTGTCTTCCACCACAATGTGGCAGGCAGTTCAAACCAGCAGGGTTTGGGGGGAAACGCAGATTTTATAGGAGCATTGTGATGCAGATGAGGACAGAAATGATGTAAAACATTAACTGTACCAGGAAAAGTGGATGCATTCAGACTAATTGCTACCATTAGCATCTCCAACCAGACTTCACATGTTCCTGTTAACAGCTCTCTTAGTTACAAAAACATGTCAGAAAGCCATAAAAACAACATATCTATCTGCCTCAAAAGCATTTATGTGCAACAAAGTGAAGGAAGTTTGAATGAGAGGCAAATGAAGCCTCAGCGTGTGTGTGTGACCTTGTGCTGAAAAGTGAAAGACACCCACCACGATGAGGTTCCACATGCGAGCAGCCTCCGCCACCAGCGTGGAGACGCCGCTGCAGCCGGGCATCAGCACGATCTTGATGGGTTCGGTGTACAGAAGGTCATACAGCAGCTTGGTGGCTTCTCCCGGGTCACACTGGAAGGACAAAAGTGACTTTAGAAATGAATTTAGATGAGACAGAGATGGAGGAAGCAAAAGGGAAAAGATAAAAGTCAGGCAGAGGGGGGAGTAGGAAGAAAAACCAGCAGATTCAGGAAAAAGGAAGACAACGTAATGGGAAATGACATGGAAAAAGCAGTGCCTGTAAGAGGACACAAGGACTAGTCGAAATCCAGATAAAGACAAAGAAAATGTCAGAAAAATAGCAGGAATCCACAAATAAGGAGACAGAAATGTGAGGAGATGAGTGAGCTGCAGGAGGAAAGGTTTTTCTGAGCCGGCGTGTATCATCAAAACCCAGCACGCCATCCAGGAAAAAAGCCCCAGACAGCAGCAGCAAACAAAACGGAGCCATCACGAACATTTCACCCCCTAAAAAGTCATTTGCAGCACGTCTACGTGGCGAGATGATCCATCACCGCTTCGTCAGCCACATCCCAGTCACAGATAAACGGGCCTGACACGTCTAATGGTTCCGCATGGAACCGGAGATGTGGCTCGCAAACACAAACACATGCACATTAAAAAATACACCCCAGACGAGCGTCATGGCGACCGTATCACGAGTGATGAGGGCTGCGAGCCGAGGTGTCTGTCTTCATGTCTGAGCGGTCCCCTTGAGGCGCCCCAGTGATCTTTCTAAAGTGGTAATCACCAGTCGAGACCCGAAATGTGTGGAACGGCCGGCCTTCGTATTCAGAGATGTTTTCCATTAACTCCAGATTGGGTGGAATTATGGCGGTGTCATGTCCTCGCTGTTGACGTGCAATTAGATAATTCAATCTGAGTCCTGTTAAAGCAGCTCAAACTGTTGGGCTTTTCACATTTAGCTTTCATTTCATCAAAAAAAAATTAATTCAATAGAAAAAAGGATTTTAGATTCTGTTTTAATTGGTGAAAGAGCGAATTTTGAGCTAACCATTCATTCACTGCTGTCCACACACTCCTTTAGGTTTCCACCACTTAGCTCTTGCAGAGGTGCTATTAAAGTTTGTCCTCTTTCTTAGAGTTAATGAGATGCTATTACATTTTTAATAAAGGCCAGTGCAGCAAGCGTGCTACATCTTAGTACACACCACAAGCAGCAGCTGTAAAGAAAAACCTAAAATAACATTCTGCTGCAGGATTCACTCTTTCCCAACATGTTGCACTCATTAAAGAAGGAAGAAGACACGTTCTTTCCAAACTCCAAGACAGCTTTTAATTGGTCCACATCTCCAAATGCAAAACGAAACGGAGACGTTAACCCTTAAAACTCTGCCAGGTCTACAGCGCTCCAGAAGACTGTCGTTATTTTACTATATCTGATGCAGTTTCTTAGGACCAGCAGTGTGTAACTGATGGTCATGTGACCCTCCAGCTGGTCTACGGAGGTTTTCCAGCGTTTCTATCCGTCCAGGAGGTTTATAATCCAGCCACGACATGTAGTGTTTATTCAGAGACTCTAGATGGAAAATCCAATCATAATTTATCACATCTTCATCACCATCATTACCATGTTGCTAAGAGACCTCTATTTCCACCTGGACATGATGATGAAGACACTTCCTGTCAGACTTCAAAGAGCTTATATTAATGATTATTGTCCAATCAGGAGCCAAAGATCAACAACTAAGCAGAAAGTTCTTTATCTGCGTGTCCATCGGACTCCGATCTGAAATCATTGACTAGAAATGTTTGAGTTTTACTTTAATTCAACAGATTTCACTGAGAGAGAAAACACAAAGCAACTCAAAAAGCACATATACAGATAAAACATCACCAGGATAAATGGCATGTAAATAGCTGCATATCATCTACGTAACGGTGTGTTCACACAGAACATGATTTGAGCGTCAGGTTTGATTTGTGGAGGGTATTGAAAGAAATACTAGGATACAAGATACCTAAAACATGTACAGCTTTATATCTGGGACATTTAGCTGAAATCTCCCCACCAAAGATCCTTCTGGCAGCCTCAAAAAAGGCCATTACTCGGAAATGGAGCAATACTAACCCACCCACCTTAGAGAACTGGTAAGAAATCCCTGAAGAAATGTATAACATGGAAAAGCTTACAAACACTATCAGGCTACAACTCCAAAATGTGAAAACCTGTGGGAGAAATGGACAATATACAAAAACAGTGGTGGTACTCATTGTTAATTAATGAGAATACCTGTCACTCTTGCTGTTGGTGTTGTTGTTTTTTTTGTTTTGTTTTTTTTGTTATTGTTGTTTGTTGTTATTTTTGACATAGTTATGTAAAGTAAAAAAAAGGAAAATAAAAAGTTAATAAAAAGAAAGAGCGTCAGGTTTACATGTAAAGTTCATGTGGAGGCACGTCAAGCTTTCTCGCGGCGCGTTTTCAGCATTTGCCACTGTGGTGTGACGCGCATCACGCGGCGAAAATTATAAAAAGTTTTGTAAGGTTGATGCTCGGAACACGCCGCAAACGCTAGAGATAGAAAATCCGAACTGTTCCTGCTTGACGCAGGGCGTCAACCAATCAGAGCGATATACGTCATCTGATGAACCCAGACACGGGGCTGAGACACCCTACGACAACGTTCTCTAGCTTTATTTGTTAAATAAAGCCATGCCGCTCTCTCTACTGCATCCGCCATCATTCAAACTGACCAGAAGGAAAGCTCCGCCCTTCCCTCTCTCTTTTCCGGCACATTTGCCGCTCGCTCCAGACAAGCGGCAAACGCAGCAGGAACGTCTTGGGCATTGGACACAAAAGTGACAGTTTAGTCACCAGCAGTGAGGGTTCAGCGTTTTGAGCGTTCTTGACGTGAGTGCCACCTTTGGGTAAAGATGTGCAACTGCATTATTCTTCACACGGATAATTTCTTGCTAGAAGTGAAACTTATGAGCAGTGATAACCACATGGAGAGCCGACTTTAAGGTGGACATCTGGGCAACCGAACTTTTAAGTGGTCTGCATCTGTGAGGACTTGTGAGGAAATAGTCTTATTTCTGCCTAAACAGGATCTTTCTTACTTTCAATGTTATTTGGTTATTGTGCTTATGTAGAACTGTTAATCTCGCCACCATATGGCTTGTTCATGCTATTAAGCAAGCAAACCTTTTATATTTCAGTTAATTGCTAGCTTTGGTGCTAATTACATAGTGAGAGGTTATGTATAATGTGCGGACGTCATGTGAAGTTACTGATGTGTATCTCATCCTGGAAAGAATGGTCTTAAATTATTTGACTTTTTATTTCTTTGTTATAAACCACATTGTCACACTCATCCACCTAAGCCAGTCAGAGGACTCCGCACCTGTCAGCCTGTCATGTGCAATGATACTGTGCTGTTGTGTAGTTATGAGTGAAAGTAAAGAGTTACCCTTCCCAGAGAATCATATGTGTTCTGACCGACACTCCAAGGTGAACATCACAACCTCTGTGCCAACACCTAAATAGTCCTATATGAATAATAACAATAATAATAATAATAATAATAATAATAATAATAATAATAATAATAATAACAACATGTTGTTGAACTAATAACAATAGTGACACAAAATATCACTAAATCTCCTTGTCAAATTACCTCAAAGGAAACAAATATAATCCTTCAGGGTCTGGGCCCAGAACAGACCCTTGGGGAATGCCAGAAGAGATAGACATATTGTGTACAGTTATATGATGTTTTTAAATTCTGAATTAATAATTTGCAATAAATAATAGCAGATTAAAAGTTTACATGAAACACGTCCTTACTTAATTCTGCTTTAGAACAGCGGGTTGGCAAGGGTTCTGATTGTACAGACGGTGTGATGTACTTATGTTTACCAGAAGTTCGCATACGACTTGTTGTCTTTTCTGTCGTAACATGGAAAACTACACTATAAATACCGGTTTCGCCACGATTGTGGTTATAATTTAGAAGCAGCAGCTTGACACGAGCATACTACTTCACTTTTATTCAGCGAGAAGGAAGATAGACTACCAAAGACAGGTGGAAAAAACAACACGCGGAATATGTGCGTCATCGGGACGGGACTGGGTAACAAGCATGCGCAGAACAATCGGAATTAGAGAGAAATGAAGGTTTACATGATGGAAGAATTACACAGTTTGGATTTAAAATGTGAATAAACCAGACACTTACTTTTAAGTTAATTCAGAATGGACTTTTCTTTCGGAATTAGGTGTTCAGACGGTCATTTTTCACCAATTTAAAGCGGAATTAACTTTTATTTGGAATTAAAACTCCCATGTAAACCAATGAAAACCAGAATTCTCTACATACCCGCCCACCCCATAAGTCAACAAACATCTTGGGATCTAGAGTGTGAAAGCAGATCACTATCTTCTAACCGGGTCTAAATTCTTCCACTGATTAATTTGGTGGTAAATGAAAGTGAAATTATCCAACTAGTGTGTGTTTAATCACTGTCTGAGAAGTCTTTAATCAGCAGGAACACAGCATTAATATCACTGGAAAAGCACCTTCGCTGTTTCTGAGCCTCAACCAATCAGCTTCCACAAACTGCTTTGCTGTTTCGCAATGAAATCAGCAGGATGAGAGTCTTTCGGCGTCCTCACAGTGCAGCTCGTCTCCTCATAACCGCTGCATTATGTTGGTCTGAGGAAGATGCAGATTGACACTCAGAGCTCTCTAAACTCTTATTCCAGAGGCTGTTTGTGTTCTCCATTGCTGTGGCTGGAGGCCGGCTCCATGCTGAGGAGAAGCTTGTTAGTTTTCCGCTGCTACAGCCTGAACTTCATCCTGATGAGCTGCAATTCACCAGCCGCACCAATTACCTTTAAATTATTTAATCAATCTATCATTACCAAAGCACATAACAGGTTTTAATAGCAGCTTGTTTTAATCAAGTCTCCAAATGACTTGCTGCTTATAACATGTAGAAATTAAAATTTAATCAAGAAGTGCAGCTTCTGATTCTGTTGTTTATTAAAATATCCCAACCAAGCAGCCATTATCCTCCAACGACTTCGTCGAGATGATTTTTCTGTGTGAAAACATTCACCGAAGGCCGTGTGAGTGAAGTCAGAGCAGTAAGCTTCATTTTCAAACAAGTATAATTGCAGCTTAATGTCTGCTGGACAAACATGATGATGCACATTAGTCGAAGCAACTGTTTTACTGGGTGGTAAACCCAATTAGCAGTGTACAGATACCCCTTCTAAAGCCTTTAAACGCCTCACTCATTGTGTTAAAATACATCTCTCTTACGTCACTGAGTAAAATGGGTCATGTTTATTTTGCCATCGCATGAAACAACATCAGATCACTGAAAAAATATGTTGTCATCTGTTTTATGCAGATGCAAATTAGCTTTTAGCTAACTGGTGCAATCTTACCAGTTTAATAAAGTTTTAAAGCAAATCTAACAAAATCAAAATGAAATTAAACCACGACTGAAGGACAATGGACATGCTTGATCTTTCATGTAAGTAAAAAAATGACTAAAAGAGGTTTTTTGCTCTTCTAGACTGCTTGTAAAACCCTAACTAACCACACGAGTTTACTGCATCGGCACCAGAATGAGCAAGTCCTAAGAAGCGTCACACAAGTCACACAAGCCGTGTTTCAATTACATTTATTCACAAAATAAAAGCTATATTGTGATAGCAACTTGGATTTGCAGCTGTTTCCATTGAACAGTGTTTAGCGCATAACCCTCAGTTCTCGTAAAATCTCCTCAGCCGAGAACTGAGACTTATGCAAGCTAGCCATGTAGCGTTTTTTTGGGGATTTCTACTTCCTGCAGAGAATTTGTGACAGCTTTTCGAAGGTTTTCTCCCTCATTTTCTTTTCTACAACTCAGAAATTTGCTGTTGTTTGTTCCACAACGAGCCATGTTTACTGAAAATGAACTGGTCACATGACCCCCTACGTCACGTCCGGGGGAAAAAGTGTTTCCATGACATGTTTGTGATATATTTCTTTTTTAAAAGGTCTGAAAAACCACCTTATAAGAGCATAAAAACTTTTTTTCCGCAATGTTTGAGACTTATTTCAAAATGTAGGTGTTTCCATTAGATTTTTTTTTTTTTTTTTTGCCATCCATCCATCTTCTGCAGCTTATCCGGGGTCGGGTCGTGGGGCCCAGACTTCCCTCTCCCCAGCCACATTTGCCAACTCTGCGGGGGGGATCCCGAGGCGTTCCCAGGCCAGCAGAGAGATGTAATCCCTCCAGCGTGTCCTGGGTCTTCCCCGGGTCTCCTCCCAGAGGGACGTGCCTGGAACACCTCACCAGGGAGGTCCAGGAAGCATCCTAACCAGATGCCCGAGCCACCTCAACTGGTTCCTCTCGATGCGGAGGAGCAGCGGCTCTACTCTGATCTCCTCCCGGATGACCGAGCTCCTCACCCTATCTCTAAGGGAGAGCCCGGCCACCCTGCAGAGGAAACTCATTTCAGCCACCTGTATACGAGATCTCGTTCTTTCGGTCACGACCCACAGCTCATGACCATAGTTATTTATTGTGATATTTAGTTTTCACGCAATTCTATGTGTGATGGAAATGCAGTTACAGAGCGGCAGAATAAAACCTGCCACATGCAGTAAGGTCCGTGCAACATCCATCACTCTGCTGGACAACACGACCCAACATCACTAATGTCTGCAATGGTCTCCACTGTGAAATATTTCCACCAAACATCCACAACAACGTCCAAATAACCTGGAACTGCAGTCAAAGTATGACCACATGGTCCATGTTCACAAATATTTAAGCTGTAACACTCATGGTCCAAGCAGCCTCCAGCTCCTGCCAACGCAGCAAACTTCCAGCTGAAGACAAACATTCGCTCGTGTTGATCAGTCTCACACACACACACACACACACACACACACACATACTCACTGTTTGTTTTCTTTTTAACATGAACAGGAGTGGATCTGATTCCAAATATAACACAACTCTGTTGTGTCCTGGAACGGTCCTCATGGTCAGAAACTGCTGGTCCAACAGGTCTTTATTGGTCTCACTGGTTGATAAAAGTCAACAGATCACTGTTTCTTCATGGGAAAACCATGGAGACATCTCTGCCACCTCTCTGTGGAGATTCACATGGACATCCAGGCTCTCTGACCTTCGCAGGTTGTTTACAAATAAAACTGCTGGTCTATGAAGAGATAACCACAAATCCAGACCATAATACTACATGTAAACTTTCTGTTGTCTGACATTCTGCATTGTTCTCTGTCTGTGAGCTCCATAAAGCGGAGAAAGCTGAAACTATCTCAGTCTTCTCCTATAAAAGTCACTCTGCTGAAGTTAATCAAAGAACACTTGTGGTTCACCACGTCTTTTAGTCACATTTCATATGAAACACTGAAGCCATGAAGGAATATGATTCCAGTCTAATAAAAGCTTCTTTTCCTGCATGAAGCTGCTTGAATCCTGCAGCCTCTGCGTGCACGAAGTCCTCCGCTGACACGCCGAAGGCAGAGAGCAGCGCGAGGTGCAGCACCGCCACTTCCATGATGAAAAAACCGGATCCAACAGGGGTGTTGGCAGTTCAGCCTGAGGAGCCTCTGCTATTCCTGGAGGTCTGTCTTTCATCGCTGTTTCCGCGTTCCTTTCCACGTTTGTTTTAATGTTCGTTTCCACGTTCCTTTCCGCGTTTGTTTTAATGTTCGTTTCCACGTTCCTTTCCGCGTTTGTTTTAATGTTCGTTTCCACGTTCCTTTCCGCGTTTGTTTTAATGTTCGTTTCCACGTTCCTTTCCGCGTTTGTTTTAATGTTCGTTTCCACGTTCCTTTCCGCGTTTGTTTTAATGTTCGTTTCCACGTTCCTTTCCGCGTTTGTTTTAATGTTCGTTTCCACGTTCCTTTCCGCGTTTGTTTTAATGTTCGTTTCCACGTTCCTTTCCGCGTTTGTTTTAATGTTCGTTTCCACGTTCCTTTCCGCGTTTGTTTTAATGTTCGTTTCCACGTTCCTTTCCGCGTTTGTTTTAATGTTCGTTTCCACGTTCCTTTCCACGTTTGTTTTAATGTTCGTTTCCACGTTCCTTTCCGCGTTTGTTTTAATGTTCGTTTCCACGTTCCGTTCCACGTTTGTTTTAATGTTCGTTTCCACGTTCCTTTCCGCGTTTGTTTTAATGTTCGTTTCCACGTTCCTTTCCGCGTTTGTTTTAATGTTCGTTTCCACGTTCCTTTCCGCGTTTGTTTTAATGTTCGTTTCCACGTTCCTTTCCGCGTTTGTTTTAATGTTCGTTTCCACGTTTGTTTTCACGTTCATTTCCACGCTAGTTTCCGCGTTTGTTTGTTTCCAAGTTCCTTTCCGCCTTAGTTTCATAGTTTGTTTCTGCGTTCTTTTCAGTGTTTGTTTCATCGTTCGTATCCGCTTTCATTTCCACGTTAGTTTCTGCATTCCTTTCATCGTTCGTTTCCGTGTTCCTTTCATTGTTTGTTTTCTGTGTTCGTTTTTGCGTTCATTTCCACGTTTGTTTTTGTGTTTGTTTCCACGTTCCTTTCATCGTTCGTTTTAGGGCTGGGCGATATGACCTTTTAGTAATATCCAGATATTTTTATGGCATGTCATGATATACGATATAGATCTCGATATTTACCTCGGCCTTGAATGAATGCTTTGGTGCATACAATCACATCAGTAAGATGATTTTGTGTCTCCATTAAAACATAATTATTCATACTGCATTAAGATATGCTGATTTTAAACATTCACGCCAAAAGGATGAAATTGTAACGAAGCAAACTGATCAAAACCGTATTTATTGAACAGTTAAAGCAGTGGCAGAAACATGTCATTTTAAAACAAAATAAAGTGCCTTTGCATGATGTAATAAATGCAAGGTATGAAAATAGGTGCTCTAGGGGGGACTTTTCAAATGATGAACTATTATAAGGCTTTGCTTTATGGATACGTTTTTGAGTTGTTGTGTATTTTTTTAATCGCAGAGTTTAGCGTAGAAATCAGTCTTATAATCCAGGCAGAATGTCCTCGTATCGTCTCCAATAAACGGCTTCAGCCAGTTTTTAATTCAGGGTTTGATTCCCACTCCTTTCTGTACTTTCTAGAGACATGAGGAGCCAGATAAATATGCTTGTGTCACACACAGTGGATGAGGTGAGTAAGTGACAAAGGCTGTGAATGTAATCAAATATAATGAATTATTTTTGCGTGACGTGAAAAACTTTGCAATTTACGTCCCACTCTGTAATCCAGAGCGGGATCAGTGGCGGATTTGGCTGTTCATTGTGACTGTAGGTGGAGTCGTGCAGGTGTCCTCTCTGCTCCTCTGACTGGCTGCAGCTGCAGCCGGAGCGACTGAGTGCTTTAGGACGGGGAGAGACTCTCCTTCTGACAATAACTTTACAATATGCGCTTTAAAGTCAGTCGCCAAAACACCAGGAAAGTCTCCAATAACTCCTGTAAAAGTTGCTAGATTTGTCGCTAGTTGCTTTTCACAAAAAGTCGCCAAATTTATCGAGAAAGTGGCTCCACGCTGCCTCTCATGACGTAGCACGTAGCTCACGTTATGTACGTAACTAGGTGTGCTTGCTTTAACTCTCCGTGCAAAGCGGTGGAGAGTCGAGGAGGAGGGAGGAAACCCCGCCCACAGCTAAAAACACCTGCATGACAACAGGATACTCCAATATGACAAATATAGGCATTTTCTATATCGCACAGAGGACTAGCCACGATATCTCGAGTATATTCGATATATCGCCCAGCCCTGGTTTGTTTCTGCGTTCGTTTCGTTTGTTTCTGCGTTCCTTTCATCGTTCGTTTCCACATTCATTTCCGCGTTCCTTTCCGGATTCCTTTCTACGTCCTCCTGCCGCTGTTCACAGTCACCCACACGTTTACTGTCAGAAAAATCCAGATTCACGTAAAGTGTGTGTGTTAAAAAAAAAACAAAAAAAACACACAGAAACTGTATTTTGCTGTCCCACCGTTTCTGATCACTCCAGCCCAGCTAGTGGGGCTGGGCACAGCTCTGCATATGTTGATAGTATCAATACCGAGGCTAGTATCAGTATCAGCCGATATCAATGTGAAGAAATCGATATTTTTACAGAGGAAACCAAACGAATGAGAATGAACCAATAGCAGGTTTTACTTCTGACAAGTGAAAAGAGCAATTTTGTGACACTGTTGACGTTGGTGTTTTACATTGTTCACTAGCAAAAAAAGCTGAAATTAAATTTTCTTTATTTAAAAAAGGTTTTATTTAACAAATCTGTTCATACTTATTCATACATATCATCATAATCCCGATGAATAATTAAAGGCAAAAATCATCAAATGACTGAAATTTAAAGCAAAAAAATCATTATCAGTGCCGATATTGGCGATAATTGCCCAGATTTACTTGGTATCGGACTGAGACCAGAATTTGTTGGCAGCTGATGGGATTAAAGGAAGCGAGAAGTCGCGGCTTGTCATAAAACACTGATTCCAGCCGTAATTGAAAAGTATGAAGAAGTGTGAATGGGTGATATGATGAGGGCCGAGGGGACAGCCTGTGTGTTGAATCTGAGCTCACGCATGGCTTCATCTCCTAATTTCCTCATAATTATGTCTGGCACCACACTTCAGGCTGGTGCGCCGGCGCGCACGCATGATGAATAGCCGTTACGGCACGCGGAGCGCGGATCCGTGTCACAGCTGCCAATTAAAATAAAAGGCGGAAGTAAAAGGAAGCACCTTGTTCCGCCAGTCCTCCGTCTCCTCTGTCTCACTCATCACTGTTAATAATTGATCAAAGTTTGCAGGCTGCGCTTTGATATATCCATGGCAACGGCCCTGTGAGGAGAGAACGTGCACGCTCCAAAAAAAGCCTGTAAATAGTCTGTCAGAAGAAGAGCTGCAGAAAGCAGCCACGGGGTATCTGCATGCGTTTAAAGGGACAGGAGGGGATTAAGAGTCGGGCTTCATGAATGTTTTATGATGGTGAACAAGCTCCACACTCCCAACCTTAATGGTCACAAAATACCACGCGTGGGCGTGTGTTGCCGAAAGAAAGCTGAACTTTGAAGCAGGTTGGAGATAAATCAGGTTAAGAGAATCTGCTGCATGACTCCTGCAGCCCACAGCAAACAGCACGCTGCCCCCCCACCCCAGGCTTAATCTCCCAGTTCAACAGGGAGACGTGATTCAGGTGGAAACCAAACCAAGGAAACATCTCAGATACTTCACGTCTGGTAACTGCGATCAGATGGCGGTCTGGACTGCGACCAGGTCGCTGCAGGTCCTCCGTCCTGCAGACGCAGGTCGCAGCCACATCTGCGACGCGCAGGCGCCACCGGCGCACAACGCCGCCTTCTGTGGTCTCTGCAACACACGCAGCCGATGAATCTGCACATATTTTCACAGAGACGAAGCCTTGTTTGTTTCTGTGCTTCGCTTCCAGAGCAACTGTGTTGCCATGCCAACTCTCCCTCTCTCTCTGCATCCCTCACACACACACACACACACACACACACATTACACACGCACGCACACAGACACACACACGCCCTCCCTCCCCCTGCTATTCTCTTTAACAGGATTCCAATGCAGAGCCGTGTTCACCAATCAGAATAAAGCTGGCAGCACATTTCCAACCAGTCCCGGCGCCGGTCGCCGTTTGGAGCCGCAGCAGCTCTCCAGGCGTCCAGCGTGATTGATGACCCCCCAGTACAGGAGATCAGTTGGGGGGGTATCCAGTTGGCTTTTATACATTTGACTTATTCATGGCTGGGAAAGGCTCCTGTATGGTGGTGGGGCAGCGATGAGGCCCAAATAGGAGGATAAATGACTGCTGTTGGTGAATGGTTAACTGGGGGGTTAATGAAACCAGTTGGGGGCAGAATAATGGATTTATACTGGTTGATAACGCTGACATTTCTAAATACCAACATGATAAATGATTGATGAGCAGCAAGCAGGAGGTGTGTTTGTTCGTCCGCCACAATCGGCTGGAGACAGCAGGGACCTCCGGGTCCGGGACTCTTCATCGGACCTTCGTCTTTCCTACCTCCAACTAATCAGGATTATTTTGACTGAAATTGAGATCTCAATTATTTAACACAATTATCCAGTATTTTTAAACAACGCTGCGCGTCGTGGTGTTCTAGACTCCGTGTCGTGCATTATAACCGTCTAATGCACGATTCCGGGTTGTTTAATCCACTTTTACCGCTTATATAGGAACTATTTTACGTTGGCCTGGATGTACGTTTTATACCAAACAACCGCTGTCATGCTGCAGCGCGTTTCTCTCATTCACCTGTTAAAAGACGGCTGATCTGAACCAGCTGGTTAACGCGTTGCTATGGTAACGCCCCGTAACGGAGGGATATTACCGTGTTTTAACTTGCCGAACTATGTATAGGAAAATAATGCAGCCAGTTGTCATTGACAATGGTATAAACCAGGCCTCTTCAAATGGCGGCCCGCGGGCCACATGCTGCCCAGAACCAACTTCTATGTGGCCCAGCTTATCTAAAAGAATTAAGATATTCATCAAGAACCTTCAATCATTCCTACGCTGATAAAGTAGCCTACAATCCTACAGTTGTGCAGACCATGAATGCAACACTTGGTTGCCTAGCAACATTAACTTCAGCGCGTGTTGTGTTTTGAATTTGTGAGAGTAGCGCTACCAAGCATGTCTCTGTCCCAAAACGCAAAATTGACAACGGAAACCGCAGAGTTAACCCCACCTGGACTGATAAGTATTTGTTTATTTTGCCGTCACTTCCGAGCACCAAACCGGTGTGTATAATATACAACGAGTGTGTTTAAAGATTATAATGTGAGGAGGCACCACGTTTAGTTGGATATGATCTTTTTATGTTAAAAGTTAGGAGAAAAATAGGTTCTGACTGGAATTTTCATTATTTTATTTTGTGCATTTGCTCTTGTCATGTGGGACCAAATTTGAAATAAAAAGTTAATAAACTACTTTTTTCTTATTTTCCCTTACTCTTATTTACTGGCTCAGATTATTTTTTTTATTTGAAAATCTGGCCCACCTGAAGATCTAATTGAGGAGCCCTGGTATAAACTATGACGTCATTTTCTTCTCGGAGCCTCGAGAACAAGAAAAAAGTTCTCGCTTCTCGTGGAGTATGTAACAGTATGTAACTGCTAACTGCAATATGTGCCTTCAAGTCAGTCGCCAAAACACCAGAAAAGTCTCTAAAAACTGCAGTAAAAGTGTCCGCGTTCCGTTCCATGTTCCTTTCCACGTTCGTTTTCACGCTCGTTTTCACATTCCTTTCCACGATTGTTTCCACATTCCTTTCCACAATTGTTTTCACGTTCGTTTCCATGTTCCTTTCCACGTTCGTTTCCACGTTCCTTTCCACGATTGTTTTCACGTTCCTTTCCACGTTTGTTTTCACGTTCCTTTCCACGTTTCTTTCCACGATTGTTTTCACGTTCCTTTCCACGTTCCTTTCCACGTTCCTTTCCACGTTTGTTTTCACGTTCCTTTCCACGTTTCTTTCCACGATTGTTTTCACGTTCCTTTCCACGTTCCTTTCCACGTTTGTTTTCACGTTCCTTTCCACGATTGTTTTCACGTTCATTTCCACGTTCCTTTCCACGTTCCTTTCCACGATTGTTTTCACGTTCCTTTCCATGTTTGTTTTCACGTTCCTTTCCACGATTGTTTTCACGTTCGTTTCCACGTTCCTTTCCACGTTCATTTTCACGTTCCTTTCCACGTTCATTTTCACGTTCCTTTCCACGATTGTTTTCACGTTCCTTTCCACATTCCTTTCCACGATTGTTTTCACATTCCTTTCCACGATTGTTTTCACGCTCCTTTCCACGATTGTTTTCACGTTCCTTTCCACATTCTTTTCCACATTTGTTTTCACGTTCCGTTCCACGTTCCTTTCCATGTTCCTTTCCACATTCCTTTCCACGTTTGTTTTCGCGTTTGTTTCCACATTTCTTTCCACGTTCCTTTCCACGATTGTTTTCACGTTTGTTTCCACGTTCCTTTCCATGTTTGTTTTCACGTTCCTTTCCACGTTTTATTTCATGTTCGTTTCCACGTTCCTTTCCACGATTGTTTTCACGTTCCTTTCCACGTTTGTTTTCACGTTCCTTTCCACGATTGTTTTCACGTTCCTTTCCACGTTCCTTTCCACGATTGTTTTCACAGTCCTTTCCACGTTTGTTTTCACGTTCCTTTCCACGTTTCTTTCCACGATTGTTTTCATGTTCCTTTCCACGTTTGTTTTCACGTTCCTTTCCACGTTCCTTTCCACGTTCCTTTCCACGTTTGTTTTCACAGTCCTTTCCACGTTTGTTTTCACGTTCCTTTCCACGTTTCTTTCCACGATTGTTTTCATGTTCCTTTCCACGTTTGTTTTCACGTTCCTTTCCACGTTCCTTTCCACGTTTGTTTTCACGTTCCTTTCCACGATTGTTTTCACGTTCGTTTCCACGTTCCTTTCCACGATTATTTTCACGTTCCTTTCCACGTTTGTTTTCACGTTCCTTTCCACGATTGTTTTCACGTTCGTTTCCACGTTCCTTTCCACGTTCATTTTCACGTTCCTTTCCACGATTGTTTTCACGTTCCTTTCCACATTCCTTTCCACGATTGTTTTCACATTCCTTTCCACGATTGTTTTCACGCTCCTTTCCACGATTGTTTTCACGTTCCTTTCCACATTCTTTTCCACATTTGTTTTCACGTTCCTTTCCACGTTCCTTTCCATGTTCCTTTCCACATTCCTTTCCACGTTTGTTTTCGCGTTTGTTTCCACATTTCTTTCCACGTTCCTTTCCACAATTGTTTTCACGTTTGTTTCCACGTTCCTTTCCATGTTTGTTTTCACGTTCCTTTCCACGTTTTATTTCATGTTCGTTTCCACGTTCCTTTCCACGTTTGTTTTCACGTTTGTTTCCACATTTCTTTCCACGTTCCTTTCCACGATTGTTTTCACGTTTGTTTCCACGTTCCTTTCCATGTTTGTTTTCACGTTCCTTTCCACGTTTTATTTCATGTTCGTTTCCACGTTCCTTTCCACGATTGTTTTCACGTTCCTTTCCACGTTTGTTTCCACGTTCCTTTCCATGTTTGTTTTCACGTTCCTTTCCACGTTTTATTTCATGTTCGTTTCCAAGTTCCTTTCCACGTTTGTTTTCGCGTTTGTTTCCACATTTTTTTCCACGTTCCTTTCCACGATTGTTTTCACGTTTGTTTCCACGTTCCTTTCCATGTTTGTTTTCACGTTCCTTTCCACGTTTTATTTCATGTTCGTTTCCACGTTCCTTTCCACGATTGTTTTCACGTTCCTTTCCACGTTTGTTTTCATGTTCCTTTCCACGATTGTTTTCCCGTTCGTTTCCACGTTCCTTTCCACGATTGTTTTAACAGTCCTTTTCACGTTTGTTTTCACGTTCCTTTCCACGTTTCTTTCCACGATTGTTTTCACGTTCCTTTCCACGTTTGTTTTCACGTTCCTTTCCACGTTCCTTTCCACGTTTGTTTTCACGTTCCTTTCCACGATTGTTTTCACGTTCCTTTCCACGTTTGTTTTCACGTTCCTTTCCACGATTGTTTTCACGTTCGTTTCCACGTTCCTTTCCACGTTTACTTTCACGTTCCTTTCCACGATTGTTTTCACGTTCCTTTCCACATTCCTTTCCACGATTGTTTTCACATTCCTTTCCACGATTGTTTTCACGCTCCTTTCCACGATTGTTTTCACGTTCCTTTCCACGTTCACTTTCACATTCCTTTCCACGATTGTTTTCACGTTCCTTTCCACATTCTTTTCCACATTTGTTTTCACGTTCCTTTCCACGTTCCTTTCCATGTTCCTTTCCACGTTTGTTTTCGCGTTTGTTTCCACATTTCTTTCCACGTTCCTTTCCACGATTGTTTTCACGTTTGTTTCCACGTTCCTTTCCATGTTCGTTTCCACGTTCCTTTCCACGTTTGTTTTCGCGTTTGTTTCCACATTTCTTTCCACGTTCCTTTCCACAATTGTTTTCACGTTTGTTTCCACGTTCCTTTCCATGTTTGTTTTCACGTTCCTTTCCACGTTTTATTTCATGTTCGTTTCCACGTTCCTTTCCACGATTGTTTTCACGTTCCTTTCCACGTTTGTTTTCACGTTCCTTTCCACGATTGTTTTCACGTTCCTTTCCACGATTGTTTTCACAGTCCTTTCCACGTTTGTTTTCACGTTCCTTTCCACGTTTCTTTCCACGATTGTTTTCATGTTCCTTTCCACGTTTGTTTTCACGTTCCTTTCCACGTTCCTTTCCACGTTTGTTTTCACGTTCCTTTCCACGATTGTTTTCACGTTCGTTTCCACGTTCCTTTCCACGATTGTTTTCACAGTCCTTTCCACGTTTGTTTTCACGTTCCTTTCCACGTTTCTTTCCACGATTGTTTTCATGTTCCTTTCCACGTTTGTTTTCACGTTCCTTTCCACGTTCCTTTCCACGTTTGTTTTCACGTTCCTTTCCACGATTGTTTTCACGTTCGTTTCCACGTTCCTTTCCACGATTATTTTCACGTTCCTTTCCACGATTGTTTTCACGTTCGTTTCCACGTTCCTTTCCACGTTCATTTTCACGTTCCTTTCCACGATTGTTTTCACGTTCCTTTCCACATTCCTTTCCACGATTGTTTTCACATTCCTTTCCACGATTGTTTTCACGCTCCTTTCCACGATTGTTTTCACGTTCCTTTCCACATTCTTTTCCACATTTGTTTTCACGTTCCTTTCCACGTTCCTTTCCATGTTCCTTTCCACATTCCTTTCCACGTTTGTTTTCGCGTTTGTTTCCACATTTCTTTCCACGTTCCTTTCCACAATTGTTTTCACGTTTGTTTCCACGTTCCTTTCCATGTTTGTTTTCACGTTCCTTTCCACGTTTTATTTCATGTTCGTTTCCACGTTCCTTTCCACGTTTGTTTTCACGTTCCTTTCCATGTTTGTTTTCACGTTCCTTTCCACGATTGTTTTCACGTTCCTTTCCACGTTTGTTTTCACGTTCCTTTCCACGATTGTTTTCACGTTCGTTTCCACGTTCCTTTCCACGTTTGTTTTCACGCTCCTTTCCACGATTGTTTTCACGTTCCTTTCCACATTCCTTTCCCCGATTTTTTTCACATTCCTTTCCACGATTGTTTTCACGCTCCTTTCCACGATTGTTTTCACGTTCCTTTCCACATTCCTTTCCCCGTTTGTTTTCACGTTCCTTTCCACATTCCTTTCCACGTTTGTTTTCACGTTCCTTTCCATGTTCCTTTCCACATTCCTTTCCACGTTTGTTTTCGCATTTGTTTCCACATTTGTTTCCACGTTCCTTTCCACGATTGTTTTCACGTTTGTTTCCACGTTCCTTTCCATGTTTGTTTTCACGTTCCTTTCCACGTTTGTTTTCACGTTCCTTTCCATGTTCCTTTCCACGTTTGTTTTCACGTTCCTTTCCACGATTGTTTTCACGTTCGTTTCCACATTCCTTTCCACGTTTGTTTCCACGTTCCTTTCCATGTTTGTTTTCACGTTCCTTTCCATGTTCCTTTCCACATTCCTTTCCACTTTTGTTTTCGTGTTTATTTCCACGTTCCTTTCCATGTTTGTTTTCACGTTCCTTTCCATGTTCCTTTCCACATTCCTTTCCACTTTTGTTTTCGTGTTTGTTTCCACGTTCCTTTCCATGTTTGTTTTCACTTTCCTTTCCATGTTCCTTTCCACATTCCTTTCCACTTTTGTTTTCGTGTTTGTTTCCATGTTTCTTTCCACGTTTGTTTTCACGTTCCTTTCCACGATTGTTTTCACGTTCGTTTCCACATTCCTTTCCACGTTTGTTTTCATGTTTGTTTCCACGTTCCTTTCCACATTTGTTTTCACGTTCGTTTCCACGATTGTTTTCACGTTCGTTTCCACATTCCTTTCCACGTTTGTTTTCATGTTTGTTTCCACATTCCTTTCCACGTTTGTTTTCGTGTTTGTTTTCACGTTCCTTTCCACATTTTTCATGTTCAGTTTCACGTTCCTTTCCACGACTGTTTTCACGTTCGTTTTCACGTTTGTTTTCATGTTCATTTTCACGTTCCTATCCACGTTTGTTTTTTTACGTTTGTTTCCAAGTTTATTTTCATGTTCGTTTCCAAGTTCCTTTCCGCGTTAGTTTCCATGTTAATTTCCACGTTCCTTTCATCGTTTGTTTTTGCGTTCGTTTGTAGAATGTGACGGGAGAGGCTCCCGCTGCTCCTTCCTTACAGTAACTGCAGACATGCCTTCAAGTCTGTCGCCAAAACACCAGAAAAGTCTCTAATAACTCCTGTAAAAGTTGCTAGATTTGTCGCTTTTAACAAAAAAAGTCTCCAGATTTAGCGAGAAAGTCGCCAAGTTGGCAACAGTGTCTGAATGAAAGCAAAGCGGCTGTGGGAGGAGTTTACAGCACAGCGCTGCAACGCCAGAGACGCTCGATTAGCAGCTGAAGACAGCAGGAGAGGAAACTGCAGAGAGAAAAATAATCACAGCCTTTTATTTTTATCATCGTTGAAAACCCAGATCGTACTGAGATTAAAATGTGATTAATCGTCCAGCCCGAACTCCAACCCGGAACGACGAACACGGAATAAAGTTTAACGTCACTAATAAGCCGTGTGTTTAATCTACAGGTAGTTGACTTACAAGCTTTTAGGCGTGTCAGTAAACACACCTGGAAAACAACAGAAAACACCAACGAAGAAGAAAACCTGCAAACCTATAGACCCGAAAACCAGCAGACCTGTAGACCTGCAGATCTGTAGACCTGCAGACCTGTAGACCAGCAGATTTGTAGACCTGCAGATCTGTAGACCTGCAGACCTGTAGATCTGTAGACCTGCAGAGCTGCAGATCTGTAGACCTGTAGGCCTACAGACCTGTAGACCAGCAGATTTGTAGACCTGCAGATCTGTAGACCTACAGACCTGTAGACCTGTAGACCTGTAGGCCTACAGTGTCTCGGCTACATTGTGGTGTCTGTTACATGTTTGTTCTCTTGCAGTGAAGAAAAGTTGTTCCTGTTCTGGATGGTAGAATCCAGGATCCACATCGATCTCTGATATCTTATAAAACCTGTTGGAAACTCCTGGATTTTATCTCCATTTATTGTGGAGTTTTATGTAGATTTACTGAAAATGTTTTTTATTTCACAATGATACAGAATCCTTCCCATCATTCCTGAATCCAGATGCTGATCCAGATCACTCCCAGCATTTAGTGGAGCCTGAGTCAGACCAGGACCCGTTCTCAGAAACACATCATGAACATCCCTCCAGGAGGTTTCATGTAAAGCTACGAACAAGCGAACAGATGCTGACGAATCCAGAAACATCTCAGCAATTAGATCATCAACACCTCCATCGACGGTGAGACTCAGGAGAATCCAGGAATAGACCCCAAATTCACCTGGAACCATGCAGGTTCAAGAAGGCAGAAGCCCAACATTGCTATGAAACCTCCTTCATCTCCATGGAAACCAGCAGGACCCTCATTCCCATGGAAACCAGCAGGACCCTCATCCCCATGGAAACCAGCAGGACCCTCATCTCCATGGAAACCAGCAGGACCCTCATTCCCAGGGAAACCAGCAGGACCCTCATCTCCATGGAAACCAGCAGGACCCTCATCCCCATGGAAACCAGCAGGACCCTCATCTCCATGGAAACCAGCAGGACCCTCATTCCCAGGGAAACCAGCAGGACCCTCATCTCCATGGAAACCAGCAGGACCCTCATTCCCAGGGAAACCAGCAGGACCTTCATGATTGGTTTCAGACAAAGCCGAAGCCACAGGAGACACATCAGCAGAGTTTTTCAGAGCTGGAATAAAACTTTTCATCCCGAATCAGCAAAAGTACGACATGATGTCTGTCTCCCAGAGTTCCTGTCCCACCATGAGACCGACGTCTCTCGAGGACACATGACCCCTCGTGTGTGGAGAAACGAGAAGCAGACGGTGATGTTCTCGTGTTTGAACGGTTGGCGTTGATGCTGATGCTGGTGGAGTGTTTTCGCCGAGTGTTTTCATCATGCAGCCACACAACATGCTCCCTAAATGTGCAAAGACCTTCGAGAAAACAGATTCGGATCTGAACCTTGGGGCTACCAACCAGCTGGAGTAAAAGTTTTAAAAAAAAGAGGCGAAAAATGTGCAAAAGCATCAGGGATGACATGTGACACACACACAGAGGCAGTTTCTCCTCCTGGTGACTGGAGAGGCTCATCAGCATCCCTCACTGACACCACACATCACTTCAGAGCGCACCTCCTCTGACTCTCCTCCACATGCACTCACCATGCTGTCGTAGTGGATGAGCTCCAGCTCGTAGTCCGGCAGGATGTCACTCCTGTTGTTCACCAGGTCCAGAGCCATCTGAGCGGACGGCATGCACGCCTGGCCGCCGGGCCAGCCTCCGCTCATGGGGAACAGAGCTCCGATGTACAGCTTCTTCTTGCCTGCGGACGGCCGAGGCCAGAGGAGGAGAAGAAGGGTGAGAGAAGCCCGGAGGAGCAACGCGTGGCCGCGGGCGGCGCGGCTTGTGCGCGGAGGACGTCTCCACGTTGCCAGCATGTCTGGAGGTGAGCCGAGCCCCGGAGCTGCAGAGGAGGGCCGAACGCGGGAGGTCCGGCGGCTTTATGAGCAGATTTCACAACTAAAATCTGAAGTGAGCTCAACACGTGTCCAGAGCGGGAGGGGGGGCAGAGTTTGGCTTGTGGTGCGCTTTACCGCCGCGTTGGAGCCGCGCTTTACCGCCGCGTTGGAGCCGCGGCACCCTTAATCCCAACTAGGATTCAGCCATGAAGCCTGGTGAGGTAAAACACGCCGTGTGGGATATTTCTGGGTTCTTGCAGGCAGATCGGAGCGCACGCGCCGCCGCTCGCCTCCAGAACCGTCAAGTTTCAGACGCACGCAAACGCGCATTTCTGCGCGGCTCCGCGCATCTGGAGCCGCTTTTTTTTTTTTCTTCTTTTCACTAAAAACTCAGTCTGGAAAGCAGGAATTCCGGGCTAATGTTAACAATTTGCACCGCGCGCACCCCCCTACTCACGCGACTTCTGGGCAAAAAGGACGCGCGCGGTGGGCGCCGGAGTCCGAGACGTCAGCCGCGTCAGATGAGAGGCAGCTGGGAGTCGCAGGTGGAAAAAAACAACCAACTGGGAGATGAAGAGGTGAAATTAGCCACATTTTTTCCACCGTATTCCAACAGATGACACGATCTGCGGCGCGCGCCGGAGCTCTGCGTCTGCTCCACTGCAGCACCGGCTGGCTGAGTGTGAGAGGGGGAGTAAGGATGAGGAGGAGAGAGGGAGCCAAGAAGAGCTCGAAATACACGCTGAGAGGGGGAGGGTGAGGTGGTGGGGGGGTTCGCGCATTGATGAGTTTCACGCAGAGTTTAAGTTACAGTAAAATCCACGTTTTCCTCATTTTTCTTCCTGCAGCTGCTTCAAACTGCGAATCTATAATCAATCACCGATCAATACCTAGAGCTGAGCTCTGACGTCATCAGGAGGTTAAATATATCGAACATATCAGAGAAAGAGAAGTTGGGAGCACGTATGGATTTGGTTGTAAGTAGGCCAAACCAGGCAGAAGGAGCTTCCTGCAACACTAAAATGTGTTTCTGTTCAAAGCGGCGATGATAAATGCGCTCACGTGCGCCACAAAAACCCAAAGAACGATGTGGAGGATGCGTTAAATCTGTCTATATGTTGTAAAAAGTGATTATTTGTTAAACCTGACTAGAACAGCTGAAGACTCGGGGTTCAGCCTCTTTTCCTGCCATTAAGCGCGCGAGACTGTTAAGGAAGATATTTCTCAGAGTTCTGGTTCAGTTCTATTCAACCAGTCCGGATAAAAAACCTCTCAGATCTCACTGGAAGGTCCAAACCTTCTGCTTCTGCAGGGAAAAACCTTTTTAACCTTTAAGCACTGAAGGAAGAGGTCAAATGAAGCCGATATACGGAATACCATTTGTGCCAAAATTGAAAATATTTTTAAATGATGAAAATGTCAAACAAAATAGCTTAGAGTTTTTATTCCAGAATTAAACAAAACTGGTGTGTAACTGTTTTAATTATTTTTTTATTATTTAGAATGACATAATTGTCTTAACATCTATTGGTTAATTATTATTATTGAGTGGTTTGCATTAGAAAGTATTTTATTGCCATCTCTGTTTCACATTTGTTTTCTTTTTTATTTTAGATTGAACTTATAACTTACACTTCCACTTTATTATTATTATTATTATTATTATTATTATTATTAT
This sequence comes from Telmatherina bonti, assembly GCF_933228915.1. Taxonomy (NCBI): domain Eukaryota; kingdom Metazoa; phylum Chordata; class Actinopteri; order Atheriniformes; family Telmatherinidae; genus Telmatherina; species Telmatherina bonti. The sequence continues at coordinate 6,963,934 of NC_136623.1, read as the reverse complement.
CATTATTATTGTTGTTGTTGTTGTATATAATAATAAAAATAATAATAACTTTTTTAAATATAAACAAATAAATTCTAGTGGTACACCCTTATAGAGATGGAATGCATACCGTTAAATGATTTTTTTTTTTTTATATATTTATGAATGAAGTTAAAATTAAGTTATAGTAATTGAAGAAATTAGTTTATGCAATAAATAATTTATCTTCGAGCTCAGACAGCGATGCCTTTAAATGTGACGAATGTTAATTTAATTTAATTTAATTTGTTTTTATTTTATTTTATTTAATTTAATCATTAAGTATACCGCTTATTCCAATTTAGGATCACAGGTAAATTGAATCAAAAAAATATTTTCAATTTAAAAAAGTTATGTTGAATAATTTTAAAAAAAAGAAAAAAAAAAAAAAAAAGAAAACCAAAAACAAGAATGTAGTGCAGTTTCAACAGAACAAGGTAAATAAAGACATTTAGCTACATGACACATACAGTCGAGGCATTAACCTGTAAGGTGATCCATTAGTGCATAAAGTGGAAATCTGGATTTAAGTCCAATACAGGAACAGAACAGAAACTGTATCATAGAAAAGAGCCGGGGAAGGAAAATGAAGCTGCAATCATTCAAACTTCCATTGGGAATTTGGTTTATTGTTTTCTGGGAACCAATGTTCATATTTATAGTCTTTTCACAAGTTTTTTACAGTGGCTGGGAAGTCCAAAACAAATTAAAATTAAAAAAATTATTTCAAAATTCAAAAACAATTTACATTTTGAAAATCAATCCACAATATTAAAAACAAATTTCAATTTTGAAAATCAAGTATAAATTTTAAAAAAACCAAATTTAAATTTAAAAAAAATTGCCTTTTTAGGAAACAAATATACGTTTTAGAAAAAAAAAATAGAATTAATAAAACAAATTCCCATTTGAGGAAACAAATTTATCTTTCAGGAAACACTTTTAAAAAGAGCCAAGACAATCTACAATTTGCAGAAGACTTTTACAAATCCCGAAACAAATGAACAAAAGACAGTTTTACGCGGAACGGGAGGGACGGAAACACCGGAAGTGGCAGGATGTATCGTGTTGTAGTACACAGTAAGATGTGTTAGTAGTGTAGTGGTTATGGTGCAGATGTCCGTGGGTTCAATTCCTGTTTGTCCATTTTGACAAATCATCAGATCGTTGTGCTTCTTCTTCTACCTGTCATATGTAAATCGCTTTGGATAAAAGCGCCAGCTAAATGACTTTTTTAATTCTTCACATTTCAGTTTCTGATTTTTGAAACCTTTATTCTATTTCTGATTTTTCAGTCCAGGTTTCAAAAGTAAGTTAAGTTTTGTAGTTTTTTGTCAGAACCAAGTCCAATGTGGTCCAGATGCCAAAAACATCCTAAAATGAGCCTTTTTTTTTTGCATTTTCACAACATAAAGCTGTAAAGTGCCCGAAGTTGGCTCCTCAAAAGGGACGAAATATTCTACTCTATTCTATTCTACAGTCAAGTAGCTGACGCTTTTATAAAAAGCGACTTAAATATGACAGGAAAATAAACAACAAGCTGACATGATTTGTAAAAATGGAAAAGCTGGAATTAAACCTGCGAAGATCTGCACCGAAGCCTTAAACCACTACACTACTGATTCCACTCCCACAAGTAAACCACATCATCTTCAGGTCTGCTACAACACGATGTCACCATCCTGCCACTTCCGCTGTTTCCGTCCCTCCCGTTCCGCGTAAAGCTGCCTTTTGTTCATTTGTTTCGGGATTTGTAAACGTCTTCTGCAAATTGTAGATTGTCTCGGCTCTTTTAAAAGTGTTTCCTGAAATATAAATTTTTTTTCTCAAACAGGAATTTCTTTCCATAATTTTATTTTTTTTCTAAAATGTACATTTGTTTCCTAAAAATGTAAAAATGTTTCTTAAAATATGAATTTGTTTTTAAACAATGTATATTTGTCTCCTAAAATTGGAATTTGTTTGTTTTATTCGAATTTGTTTTGTAGAATTTAAACTTTTTCTTTGAAATTGAAATTTGTTTTTAATATTGAGAATTGGTTTTCAAAATGTAATTTTGTTTTTTAATTTTGACATGTGTTTTTTTAAATTTAACTTTTCTTTGCACTTCCCAACCACCGTAGTTTTTGCTGCACATGTCATGTGCATGCAACTCAGGGGATTTAAAAAGGTATCAGCATCAGACGGACTTTTCCTGGGTGGACAGATCTCAGAGAAGAGACAAGATGCACAATGGTTCGAGATTATCCGTCATTATGGGATGCTTCAACAAGGAAATCTACCAAAGTTCAGTAAATTAGCTTTAACTCTACATAATAGCAGGACTGTAAGTTTGTGTGAGGTGTTTCCCAGCTTTGTGTTGGTAAACAGCTCATTTATCTGTTTAACATGTGCAGTCCAGCAGTTCCCTCTGCTGCAGAGGAGATCATCACAGCTCAGACTCCAGCACAGGATGAAACTGCAAACATCAGCTGGGAATCGGGGCGTTGTGGTGCTGCAGAGAAATCCTTCTGATGAAGAACCTGAGAAATGAACACGAGGCCGATGCAAACCTCTTCCTGTTCTAAAGATGTTCTAAATTAAATTTAGATGTGCAAAAGAAGTGGTATTTATCAGACATGCAGAGGTCAGTAATAAGCCCCTCATGTCCCAAACCACCATGTCCTAAATGAGCGACACACGCTCGCTGGCTTCTAGTGGCCGTCGTGCACGAGGCAGGTTGCTGCAGTTAGCCGTGCAGTTAATGATTTAAGATCATCGGAAAAACGTCCGTCTTCTGAAGCACATTCCCAGCTTCTGATGCAGCTTCTTCCCGTTTCGTTTTTAACTAGGATGCAGCGTGAACGGTAAACTCCAGCTCGGCGAAGGATGCTTAACCTGTCTGCCGGTTCATGTCCATGACACCACAATCGTTTCTGTTCAGTAATTCTGCAACATAAATCCATCAGAAATCTACCGGCTCTGTAACCGCACCTGGCAGATCAGCCGACTCTGCAGCCTGCGATATAAACTTTCCTCAGAACATGTGGAGGGGGGTCGCAACGTTTTCTTCTTCTACTGCTCGCTTCTGTGCAGAAGATTGTTTCCGCTCCTTGCAGAGAGACGTTCTTACCACCTGGACTTTGGTTTGAGTCCATTTCGGCAGCAAGTCCACTAAAACATCCTTCAACGTAGCGCCACTAGTTTGAGCTTTATGGGAATCTAATTAGTTTTGTAGCAAACACACCTCCAGGTCGCAGAGTGATGGAGAGCTGCAGGACATGACCTAACACAACAGGCCGGCCATAAATTCTGCTTTCATGTCGGCCATAATGTTCAGAGACGAACTGCAAGGCACTGACTCAGTTTTACTGCCCCGTTTCCAGCTGCAATTCTCGCTGCTGGAGCAGCTTCTGAAACACAGACATTTGCTGCCTTTCTTTTATTTTATGTGGCAACTAGATCAATATTTTTAATTTTGGAGTTTGAAGTGATAAAATAAGACGTTGATGATGTCATCTTTGGTCTGAGGAAGGTTTCCAGAAGAGAGGAGATTGCATTCATCAGAAATGAAAATAATAACTAGAACCAGCTATTATTGAAATAATAGCAGATGTGAATGCCCATTTATTGGACTATGCTGAATGATTGAAATGAAATTGCATAAGTATAAGAAATTGAAAAAAAAAAAAATACTCAAATGACATTTTTGTCTAATCGTCCCACATTGGGATTTGAACCCATAACCTCCTGATGTAACGCACACTGACTTTACTCACTTCGCCACTAGGACTCAAACTTGTACCCAGGAAAACAGGATTGACATTTTTTCTGAAGCTGAATTCGACTTCCTGGCTCTGCATGTGCTCCTTTGTGCACAAATCGAGCTTTTACCTCTCTGTGAATCGCGGCGGATCGCAGCAACACCAGTTAACAGGACCGCTTCTACCAGATGCGTTTCTGAAGCGTCCCAGAAGCGCCGCTGCTTTCCGCTCGTCGATCTGGAGCAGAGCGGATCGTTCAGGCTGGAAATCAGCTGATAAAAACCAAAGTTCTGCTGGATTTTACCAGTAAAACACGACATGTCCACTTTCCACTTTACTCTGAAACAACATTTTTTTATCACCAGCGACACCAAGCCGTTCGGTGCGAGGCGGTTCCATTTCATAAATGTCAACGTGGAAATCGCGAGTTTATCCTGGAGGAGGAAAACTGCGCCGTTTTGTCATCTGTTCTGACGCCACACATCTGACTGTAAAGAACTAAAGACCAGCACGTGAGACGCCGTCGAAACCGTTCTAACCGCTTAGTCCGATGAACAGAGGTGGGAATTCCTGGTCCAGAAAGTAAAAGTCCCAGCAGTCTTTGGCCGAAAGGACGCCGTCGAATTGTTCCCGCTAATTTGGTTGCGGGTTTATTTTCACATTAAAGCCTTTTTATCAAGCATTTTAATTCAGCCTACACCAATATGGCACGATGACGCAATCCTCATCTGACATTCCGCTCTGAAACTCTGCTGGTGGAATAAGGTGCTGGGCGGAAAGCTCGGCGCTCCCGCTACGCAGTGCTTCCACAACGCGTACGTGTTCAGTGGATCTCCGGGGTTAGAGGCTTGGAGCTTTTGTAAAGGGAACGAAGCGAGATCCAGAGCTAGGCTAGCTACATTAGCTAGCGCACTACATCAAAACAAGGTACAGTTACAATGTAAGCAATGATACGGTTATCGGATCAATGCTATACAGTGCTACAACCTCAGAAATAAGCGTTTGGATGCGTGGCGTCACGGGGAAGCCTGAAGAAAAGGGTTTGGATTGTTTTTCAAAATGTAGCTTTCTCCAACTGTTATCCTATCGAACCTTTAAATATCTACCAGACAAAGACAAAGCCAGACGTCAGCAACACCCAGAAACAGCTTCTCTGGACCCGAGCTCATCTCAGATGGACTGATGCAAAATGCCATCCTCCGGGCCAAAGAGGAAAAAGATCGCCGGACTGTAGAAAAGCCTGCATGTGTGATGGTATGGCGGGGGTTTCCTGTACATCTATTAATGCCATCAGAGGGGTCGGACTGGTTCTGGAGCAACAAATACTGCATCCAAACCTCGTGTTTTTCAGCAACGTCCTGCTTGTTGCAGCAAGACGAAGCCAAGATGCGTTCCGCAGGTGTTGCTTTGACAGAACGAGTTGCAGGCGAGTGAATAGTATGGAAGGCCGGTTGTGCCAAAAGCGTGCGTCAAAACGTCTTCAAAATGTGCGTACCGATCACGTCGAGAGCGCGCTCAGGATGCGTCGAGAACACGTTCTGAGTGCGTTCTCAACGTGTTCTGAGTGGCTTAAGAACGTCTCAACATCCACTGGTTAATTATTATTATTAAGTGGTTTGCATTTTATCCATAGTTTTTACAATTAAATGGAAATTCAATGAATGTCATTTAATTGTAAAAACTACAGATAAAATGCAAAACACTCAATAATAATTTTTTATTATAATAGCCTACTAATAAAAGCTAGACAACCATAATTGTTTTTCATTGGTTGTTATTTGAATTTCCATTTAATTATAAGAACTATGTATGAAGTGCAACCGCATTAACAATAATCAATATTCTAATAGCTTACGAATAAAACCCACTGGTGACGACAAACAACTGAGGGTGAGGCAGCCTCATGATTTATAATGAAATGGCTTAACCCATAGTCCTCAACCAATGGATGTTAAGACGTTCTAAAGGCGCTCAGAAGGCGCTCAGAACGTGTTGAGAACGCCTTTCAGAACGCGTTAAGGTGTTGAAAACACGTTCTGAGTGCGTTCTTGATGTGATCAGTACACGCATTTTGAAGACATTTTGACGCGCGTTTTTGGTGCAACCGGCCTTCCATAGAATAGTTCATCGGTTGAAACCATAGACCGTATATGAAAGATGGACGGAGCCTTTGGCGGTTAAAAGTGAAGCCTATATGGAAGTGTATAAAACTGCAGTTCCCCCTTCATCCACTAGGGGCTGCAAAACAGAGCAAATCCCCATAGACTCCCATGTTAAAAAGACCAACTTCACAGCAGAAATAAACATGTTTACAGCAGAAATAAACATGTTTACAGTAGAAATAAACATGTTTACAGCAGGAATAAACATGTTTAGAGCAGGAATAAACATGTTTACAGCAGGAATAAACATGTTTACAGCAGAAATAAACATGTTTACAGCCTGGTACAAAAAACTATTTCAGGTTTAAGTCAGGTTTACCTTCATGACAACTGTGGGAGGATGGAATTTTTTTCTAACTCGCCCGCTTAAAAGTAATTTAATCTTGAAGTTTGGCATATTTAGGGGCGTTTCCTTTTGATTGACAGGTACCCGATCTCCCGCTTCAATTCAGAAGAACGTAGAACAACCACGGTTTTTAGCCGGTTAACAACGTGACTTAGCTTTAGCCCGCTTACCTCCGTTAGCTGGTTAGCTCCTCTTATCTCCAGGTTAGCTCGGTTAGCTCTTAGCTACAGGCAGCTCGGAGTTCGCTAGATGTCAATCATCCACCATGACGCTCACAGCCCCCCTCTCAGCTCCACCTCTTTGCCCATATTTGTATTTTCCGGACGAGACGACGCGCATGCCCCTGCCAAGATGGTGATGGTAGGAACCGCCCACCGAGCTTCAATTCAGCTCTTCAGAAACCTACGGGTGACGTCACGGAGGCTCCGCCCATCTTTCTATACAGTCTATGGTTGGAACTCCAAACGTCTCGTCTCTGAGGTGTAACCAGTGGGATACAAGTTAAAGAGGATTTGCACATTATTGTATTCAGTTCTTATTTACATTTTACGCGACGTCGCAGCTTCATTGGTTTTATATCGATGTGATTGAAACGATCATGTCGGCTGCACGCCTTGGTGCCGTTCGGCCTGGAAGTCATAACTCTGCTGCAACACAAAGCTACGTGAAGGCTGGAACCATGTCTACTGATTCATATTTCATTCCTGCCGCGTCTCCACTACTATTGAACGCCGCAGCAGCTGCTTGGAGAAATCAGCAGAAAGTGCCGAGCAGCATCAATCACGGCGGATTTCATTTGCCTTGATCTGTGTCTGAGCGGAGCAGCGACAGTCATGTAGGCCAGTTAGCGCTGCTGCGAGGAGGCACACGAGCTGTTCCAACCCTCTGTTCGCACTCAGAACAGACCCTGTCTGCGTCTCTGACACACAAAAACACACGAGCATGCGACCTATAAACACATGTGACCAGAGAATTGGGGGTTTAAAACTGAATGACGGTACAGCTGCTCTAAAAGGAACATTTGATGTTTTTCTTTTAGATAAAAATCGGTGAATCCGTTGAGGAAAGTGACGACTAAAGCTTGTTATTGAAGCATGAAGAGGGAAGTCATTGGCACCGATCCCTTTTCTCTGCATTTTAAAGCAACCTATTTAGAGTTTCTGAATACACCGACACTGCAGCATCCTGCTTCCTGCGCTGGACTGTGCTGGCGGAGGGCCTGCACGCCCCCTGCACACGCTTTCTGCACATAAATGTGCAAAAGTACCCCATGGACCGGCTCCGGGGGAACATCCTGGTTTCTTTGTTCTGAGAGGTTTGCTGTCGTACGCTGCGGTCCAGCGGATTGCATTTTCCTGAGTCCTAATCCCAAAGTCCATGTGAAGCGGATCGTACCAGCTGCACGTCAGAGCCTTAAGGATCGGCAGACCACCCAGACCCTCTGCCACAACAGGCCCAGTTTAAAGTGGGCCGGTTCCTCATGCTCACTGGTTTGTACTGGATGCAGCCGGAATACAAATCAGTGGTGAATCTGAGACTGAGGCGGGTTTCCTTCGCCTTCAACAGGCCGAGCCGGTGGCTGCTCAGATCTGAAGAAGCTTTTTAAAAGAAATATCAATCTGACACTTTCTACGGAAGCCTAAAGGGGGCATCATTTAAATAAATTTTAATATCATTAAATCGTCATTCTAATTTACATTCATTTATATAAATGGTTTATTTTTTTAACTTATGATAGATAGATAGATAGATAGATAGATAGATAGATAGATAGATAATCATTATTATTATTATTATTATTATTATTATTATTATTATTATGTACATTTGGTTTTTCATAGTTTTATCCATATTTTTCTTTACATTTGATTGAATTTTACATTTTTAATTTATTTTAAATATTTGCACACTCATAGCAACTCATTCACTTACTCATTAAAAATTTTAAAAAATTGTTATTTTCTTTTATTTACAAAATAAATCTAACATTGTAATGAACTTCTAGGATAATAAAGTACTATAAGGACAGTTCTATAAAATACTCAAACATTTAATATCGGTTATGTGGAACTAAAAATTTGTCAGTATGATCATAACTTTTCCAGATGTAGAAATTACTTTCTATGTATTTACGTGTACATTTCTACAAAATGAAGTCAGATGTATGGTGTAAGAAAGATAAAAGAAACAAATTATCCCCCTTTTCTCTCTGGCTCCCCCTGGAGGCTCCTGATCAACCCCCATTTCAGAAACTGGTCTTTAAAAAAGGTGTTTTTTGTCTCCCGTTAATGTCGTCGCTCTCTCGTCTCCTTCACCGAGACGATGAGCTCAGAGAGGCGGCTGGAGGACGCGTGGACTGACCTGCAGCTTCTCCACTCTGAGTGGAGCCAGTTGGAGTGTTTACCATCCTTCACAGCCAAAAGGCCAACCCTGGTGGGGGAGATTCCCTACAGGAGGGGGGCTGCAGATCAGGAGGCCTGAATTCTTCCCCCCATGTTGGAAACAGACGCCACATCCTGGAAAGCGTTCCTGCTGAAATTCCAACGCAGATCCGGTTTGGAAAAGACTCGTTGGAGCGACTGGGAGGAAGAGCGTTACGTGAGGAACCAGGAATGTGAATATTATATAACCCTGCTTCATTACACACATCTCATTATGTGGATAGGTCCGTGTAGGAGAGAGCCGTTCACATCCAGCTGCTAACAAGCCCTCGCAGGTTGACGCGAGCGCACTGATCGTCTCTGGCATTTGCCTTCCACCTCCTCTTCCTCTCCACCACCCTGTGACCCATCCGAAGCTCTATCAATTATTCAGCTGTGAACTTTATCTGCAGCTCGGTTCCATAAGCCTGCAGAGAGATGCAACAGCGTGGCGGCGGAGACGCTATTAGCTGTGACACAGCCTGGAAAAGATGCAATGGAGGCTGTGACGTGTTGCTGAGCAGTTTTAATGAGGGCCCTTAGCTGCGCTTTGCACTTTTTTCTCCTGCTCCATGCATTAGAGGGGAAAAAAACGCTGTTTTTGGCAGATTAGATCGTCCTCCACCTGCAGAGCAACATGGTATTCAGGAATCCACATCGACTAAACATATCGTGTAAAATCAATCGAAGAAGATGCAGGTATTTATAGACAAAAGGTTCTGACAGCCCAAGTCTTCCTCTGGCAGAGATCAAACTTTGGTCGCGCAGCTTCTCTTCTTTGTTTAACACGCGCAGCATCAGAAATCAGTTTTATTAGAGCGTTCCGCTGCTGTCTGTCACGCTGTCGTCATGGAAACGCTCCTGCAGCATCTCAGGTACCAGCTGCGGCGCCTCAGAAGAACCAACATGATTTAACTTGAATTTAGAGACATTCCCAGTGCTTCCTCAGCTGGTTCCCAGTAACAGAATAAAACCAGGTCAGGATTTGTTTCTTTACCATCATGGTTCTGGATAAATCCTGCTTGGGCTGTCAGAACGACGCGCCGCAGGAACGTTGTTCTCCGTGTTTCCATGCGCTTTATCACGCCATTCCTGCCAGGAAGAAGACTGTAGCATTTCCATGAAATGGGGAGTGTGAATAAATAAAATGAGGGTAATCTTTTACTTTTTTCTAAGCTTGGATCTCTCTGAACGCACCATGGGCTCCGAACATCCTGAAAGAATGAACGTTAAGACTTTTATTTTGCATTTAGTTTGAATTTAATCTTAAACGTTTTATTCTAAACGGCAATAAATGCAGAAATGTGAAGAACGAGTTTGTTTTTCACTAAAAGCAGCGTGATCAGAGCCAATATGTATGGAAGCACAACGCCGCCAGAAGTGCATTCAAAATATTAACAAAGTAGCTTATGATTAATAATAATAGTAATCCATTAGATAAAAACTCATCCTTATTATGGGATTAATTTGATTTTTGACATTATCTCACTGTGCTGACTTTCTCTCATATTGTGATTTTAAATCTCATCATAATCATGACTTTTTATCTCCCAATGCTGACTTTTTATATCATAATTTTTATTTTGAATTTTATAATTATGGCTTTTTATCACAATTATGACTTTTTTATCTCTTAATATGATTTTTCTCATATTTATGACAAAATCTCATTATTGAGTTTTTGTGTCAGAACTATGACTGAATCAAATTATAATTACTTTTAATGATTATTGATTCTTTACCTCCTAATTCTGACTTTTTTCTTATTAATATGACTTTGAATCTCATCATGATGATTTTTTTGTATCACAATTACAACCTTTTTATCTCTAACAATGACATTTTTTTCATAACTGACTCTTAATCTCATTATTATCACTTTTTTTTATCACGTTTTTATCTCCTAATTCTGAGTTTTTATTTAATTACTACTTTGAATTGCATATTATGGCATTTGTATAATTTTTTTTAATCTCTTAATTATGATTTTTTTTTTTTTTTTATCGTGACTGACTTTGAATCTCAATGTATCTCAATTGCTTATTTTTTTTAATGATATTTTGACTTTTTGTGTCAAAACTAAAACTTTGAATGTGATTATAATTATTTTTAATGATACTTGTGATTATTTATCTCCTAATTCTGACTTTTTATCTCATAAATATGACTTTGAATCTCATAATGATGAATTTTTGTATCACAATTACAACCTTTTTTTTTTTTTTATCTCTAATGACATTTTTATCATAATTATGACTAAATCTCAATATTACTTTTTATCACAACTTTTTTATCTCCAAATTCTTAATTTTTCATCTAAAAAATATCACTTTGGATCATATAGTTAGTACTTTTAATCATAAATATCTCCTATTTCTGAATTTTTCCATAAATACCTTTTGTTAAACCAGTAAATTCTGAGTCCTCGCTGCGCAAACGACAAACCAATCGACAGAATTATTGTAAAATATGCTTCTTTTTGCCGTTTCTGACGTTAGTTTGAGAAAAACAGAAAGCAGAGATGTCCTCCCACTGCATCCATCCACACCTTCACACACACTCAGGGCTGAGCAGACACAGGCGGGAGCAGGGTATTAACCTTTCTCCCGCTGAGGAGGCAGTAAGTGGGTGGTGATGGCACATGGAGAGGAGACAGAGCAGAGCCAGGAGGAGGTCAACACTGAGACAGTAGACGCAGATTTCTATTTGAGGAAACAGAACTATCTGCTGCTGCGTTGGTAATTATGTGTTTGTCAAGTCGGTGACATTTCCCAAGTTTTTACGGGCAGCTTGTGGGTTAAAAGTAAATATGTTTCCGAGCAGAGTGCAGGGCTCTCTTCCTACCTGCTACGGTGACATAAGTGTGAGAGAAGGTGAATCATCGTGCAGCAGCGATGAAAGCGCGCATCATGTTTGCTAGAGAAACCGTGCACACGTGTCGACCCTGTGATTCGCTACAGAAGGCTGACTGAGCGCATTAGTTCATGTTCAGCTGCAAACCGGCTGCAACACGACAGCAGTTTGTGCTACAGAGGTGCATACTGTCTTCATTTCCTCCGCCAAGGAGGTTATGTTTTCGTCCCAGTTTGTTTGTCTGTTAGCAACATTACTGAAAAAGTTATGGATGGATTTTGATGAAATCTTCGGGGTATGTTGGAGGTCTCACAGGGAACAAATGATGAAATTCTGGTGGAGATCCGGAAGAGATCCTGGATTCTGGTTTTTAAATAAAAAGTACAAAGCAGACGCCGCGCCACTGACTACCACGTCATCATATGCTGTAGACGTGTGCTTAATGTGCGTAACTTTGGCTATGATTGGCCGATCGGTACGACCGACCTCTCTTTCTAATCATGTGATACGGTAGAATCACACTGATGTCATCATGTTTACATAAATGTCACCAATCACCACCGACAAAGCAGGAAATGTTTGTGACGCTGAATGACTGACACCTGTTGTCGTCCAATCAAACTGCTGTTTCCGGGCAGGAAATTGTGTTTTTGTCCGCCTAACTACTCCCGAAGCACCGTGGGAAACGTAGTCGCTTTACTGAATGCAGTTTTATGTCGGTGGATTAAAGGAGGCAAAACAGAAAAGGTAAGACAGAATATGTAATGATGTTTTTCAAACATGATGCATAAATTCAGCTTCTTTTGACTCTGGCTGAGTGACTCTCTGTCAAAGCGACATTAAACTGGTCTGACTGGAATCTGTGGGATGTGTGCTTTCAGTAGAGGTGCTGTTTGTTCGTTTCCATGCCGCTGGGTGGACAAGAGGGTCCAATGTTTTTGTTTACGTATTTCTGCGGACTTTGTTTACTTGGTCTTTTAATTACCTCCACCAAGGAGGTTATGTTGTAGCCGGAGTTTCTTTGCCTGTTAGCAACATTACTCAAAAGGTTATGGATGGATTTTGATGAAATTTTCAGGATATGTTGGGGGTCTCACAAGGAACAAATGATTACATTTTGGTGGAGATCCGGAAGAGATCCTGGATTCTGGGTCACTATGAAGTTATGTTGGTTGGTGGAGATCTGCGCTCTCCGAGGGCTTTTCTTGTTTACCGCTGTTTTAATAGTTTCTATTCCTGTTTGTTGATTTTTATGCTTTGATGCCGTTACTTGATAAGGCCGGTTTCTGCTTCCTTTACGTACGTAAATGTGGATGTTTTTTTTACAAACAGTAGCAGTAGTGCATTTCCATTACATTTTTCACAAAATACAAGCGAAGTTTTGACAAACAACAATTACAATTTACAGGTGTTTCCATTGAACAACAGCCTCAGTTCTCGTAAAATCTCGTGGCAACGCGTTTTTTGGCTTGTGCAAGGAAGCCACGTGGCGTCATTTTGGGGTTTTCTACTGAAACTCTGAAATTCACTGTTGTTTGTTCCACACCACGCCATCTTTACTGGAAACTAGTCACATGACCCCCACGTCATGTCCAGGGACACGCAAATGAGAAAAAGTGTTTTTATTACAGTTATATGCGATATATTTCTATCTCAAAACGTCTCAAAAAACCACTTCATGAAGGCGTAAAAACTTTTTAGCGATATTTGAGACCTTTGTTTTTTAAATGTGTTTTCATCAACGTTTCCTTATTGCGATATTTAGTTTTTGCGCAATTCTCGGTGTCATGGAAACACAGCTAGCGTCATACTTCCATATGTCTGTTACGTTGCTATGGTTTTTAGGTCAGTTCATCCACTAGAGGGCAACGTTGAGTTCAGTTCATTGCTCTGTTTTAAGACCGGCTTGTAGCCGTAACTTACTGCTGCAAAGTTGTTTTCAACCGCCCAAAAACACCAGAAGAAGATTTTTTTTTACTGTTCTCATTCATCTTCTTCAGGTGCTTTTTATTAGGCGGCTTCTGCGTCGTCTTCTTCTCTGGTTTACTTCTTTCGCTGGTTGTGTTTCCGGTGGTATTGCTCTGTTTTCTGCTTCAAGTGACAGATAGCTGTATGTAAGTTCGTAACCAACACAGGAAACAGACAAAACGATCTGTCCATCTGCGACTTTGTCTTCTCCGTCCAGCATAAATGGACCTTTACTCTCTCACATGGATGTGAATGAATCTGAGCGTCTTTCTGATGCTGCATCAGTTCATTGAGGTTTGCAGCTGTCTAAAGGGTCCACCTCAGGATGAGGTCTGGACTCTGCTGGATCTTGTCCACACCTGGTCTTTTGGTAGACCTGCTGTGTTTGACATCTTTGTGCTGCAGCATGAGACATTTCCAGACAAGCTGTCAGACAGATGGACTTACATCGGACTCTGGAATCCTCCGTTGTCCAGAGGTATTCATGTTCCACTCTGCAGAACGAGCCCAGATCATCATCCCTCCACCACCGTGTTTGACAACTGTTGTGAGGTTTTTTGGTGTTTTCTGACGGTTTATCTCAACACTAGTCTGGTTTGTCCAAAAGGACGTTGTTCCTGAAGTCCTGTGGTTTGTTCTGAAGCAGCTTTGCAGATCTTAAGTTGGATTTCTACTCACTCAGTGCACACTCAAAAATAGAGGTACGAGCTTGTACCTAAAAAGGTACAAATGCTTGTCGCTGGGGGTGTACTCTTTTGAGAGACATTTCTGTACCCTTCAGTTCTGGTCTATTTTTGTACCTTATCAAGTTCAACCTCACCTTATCAAGTTATGTTTTCCACAGCATTAGATCTGGTCCATGCCACTTAGCAATATTATCTAATCTTTAATCTAGAAATACTCTTCAAAAACTCAAAATACTGACGTTGTGGGCTACAGCAAGTGCTGTGCGCCTAAACCAGTCTTAACAATACATTTCTTTTGAGGCGACTTTTTAAAATTTTTTAAATAAAATCATCAAATATCAGTTGTAACATGTGGTGAAGTCGTAGGGGGGTATACTGATTGCTGAAGAAAAGCTGGTAAAAGTTCCAGTATGCACCATTCGCTGTAAAAAATAGTACCGGTACGCAAAAGGATAGAATTTAAAAGTGCCGGTACTGCGTACCGCTGCGTGCCGGCCCACTTAAAGCACTGCTGCTAACAATAGTTTTTGTCACGACAAACAGTTTTCAATGCTGCAGGTACCTTTATGGTTAAAGTGGCACAAATTTGTACTTTGTCACTTCGGACCCTTTTTCGTACTCTGAAGGTGTGCTTCTGGTCTCTTGAAGACCGGAATTGTACTTTTGAGAGAACATTTCTTTAAAATGTACCTATAGGTACAGAAATGTCCTCATCTTGTACCTCTATTTTTGAGAGTGTGGCTGCGTCAGGTCCGTTACGAAGTCCCTAACATATGCTCCGCGTAGGTCCGTGGAGGCGCAACTCAAACCTCTTCCAGTGCTGATGTGCACCCCTGCTTGCAGAGTGGTTACGCACAAGTACTCCCTTGTGATTGGTTGCTTTGTAAAAATGCATTTTAGGATTTCTGAAGCTTCTTGCTGAGTTTTTGTGGTAAACAGGGAAGAAAAACCGCCACACGGCGAGTAACCATACGCTCTGCGTCAGCTGCATCGGACCTATCGCACGCAGACGCAACGCGAGAAAATCCAGCTTAAAACTTTCTGCTGCAACTTTTCCAAACAAGCCTCACCGGTTAAGGCTTTCCTAACTGGACTCCTGTGAACATTAACATATAAGATGCTGACTGAGGACTGGAGAGTGTGAGGTGTAGCTCTTTACAGCTTCTCTGAGCATCGCAGGTCTGATCTGGTAGGCGGAGCTTACAGGGAAGATTGGCAGCTGACTTATGGACCTATCTGCGCTTAAACCTAGTTAAAACTTAATTTGTTTCTCTGTGTTTTATCTCTTCAAAATATTTATTATTGAGTTTTAATTGACTGTTTCACAGACCGATGAGAAGCAAGGTTTTTTTCTATGTGTTCAGGTGAAATGACAAAGAGAAGCTTTCCTGTTGAATTTGGACGGATTTGACATGTTTTCATCTGTTTCTTCTTGGTGGTTTTCAATATTTTTCACTCTAACTATTCTTAGACATTTACTTATAATGACTAATTACTAAGCTAGCTGCTGTTTTCCACTTGTGAATAATGCGTCTCTAGAACGATGGACTCCAGATGGTTTGAAATGAACTTACAGCGATTCCCAGTAGCAACGGCTGACATTCCAGCACCATTGCTGATGTCTTTCCTCCTTGGCACCTGAATGCTGCTTCTGCACTGCGTGAGACTCTATTCTTGTCCTTTCCAGAAGGTTAAGCGTCGCATTGAGCTCAGCAATGATGACTAGCATTAAGCTAATAGGAACAGAATTTCCATTAAAACTTTATATTTCCAATTAAGTAAGGACATAAGGGAGTTGAGTTAGATGTGTAGAAAACACTCATGAAAGGAAAGAGCAAATGACTTTTAATCTCCAGTCATATGAGAAGGATTTGTTGAGTAGTTATTTGGAACGATAAAGTCCCTCATGTAACGGCTGCTGAGGAATTAGAGGAAGTGCTGCGAGTTTCCTCTAAGTTGTGTTTGCAGGCAAGCTCAGTTCACGGCTTGTGTTATCATCTCACAGATGAAAATGATTTTGTTGGACAAGCTGCTCGTGGAGGAAGTTTCCTCTCCTGCCCCGAGTCAGATTCCTCCAGCTGGTGGGAGATTTAAAGCTTCACTTCCACAACAACCACTTGTCAGTGCTTCAGGCCACGGCCGCCCCACATGAAGCGACTGACTTCATGTGGGGCTGCTTTCTGTAGGGTCGCTACTGCCCTCGTGTGGCGAGAAGCAGGAACTGGAGCATGTTTAACATATTTGACCCACTTTAAACGCAGATGAGGCGTGAAAACGTGTCTCAGCGCATCTTTACAGATGTCTCAGCTCCAGATGTGAAGGAGAGACGAAGCTGCAGGAGTTTAAGGTTATTAAATCCTTCTGACATCCAGATCATACAACATTACTGCAAACTGAAACGAATATTATACGTTTTCTTTTTTTTTCTTTTTTTTTTCTACATAATGTTTTATTTAATTTCTTTCTATGTTTTTATATTTTATAAATTTATTTATATTTTATGAATATATATTTATTTATATTTTTTTTTAAAATAAATTCATATTAAATTTATATTTATTTATAAATTTGTTTATTGTTTTATTTTTTATACACGATGCATCATGTTCATTCTGTAATCCAGCTCATTACGAAAAATCTAAAATCTGATTTTCCCTCCAGGGGCCGCGCCATGCAGTGATGACTGGGTTCTAACAAATATTCAGGCTGAAAGGATCTCAGATGTCCCAGTGCAAGTAAACACATCACACAATGTATTCAGAGAACAGGTTCCCTTACTGGAAAAACTACATGAGCTCCACATGCTCCACGTGTTCACATGGGAACTTTTGAACATTACGGTGGACGTCTATCGACACCATGTGATGACATCATCAAACCACGTCGCCGCTGCGTAACGATAGAAATCATAAACATAAACGCTGCATTGCATCACGCTGCCTATGCGAGCCGACGTCTCATCGCGCCGCCATCTTGGATGGGTCTCCATGCGCCTCCAATGTATTTATTTGTAAGGTGTAGGTCCAACCACAACAATAACTTCAGCAGTTTTTACCTGATTTTTCTCAGTTTGGTTTGTTACAAAGGGCAGCGATATTGTTATGATCACTGTAAAACATTAAAAACGACGTGGTTTCATGCTAAAATATTTTTATAATGCTATTTAACTAAGACATAAGGTAGCTACACTATAAATAAATGAATTTGATACCAGCATATTTGATAGTTTATTGATACATTTGGATTCATCTATCTATTTTATGTAGTAAAATAAATAATTGTTCAACCTTGTGAAACGTAATCCACACAATCTGCTTTCAATATTTCTCCGGTTATTGCTACCATATGCTGAACAAAGTACGGGAGTAGTTGCTGCTTTCTCTTGACTACGGTGGACTCTTTCTTTTATTTACATTTATTAATATATCAATATAGAGATACAGTTGTACAAAGTCTGAAAATAAAGTATTGTATCAAGAGAGCGTAAACCTCCACCAAGGCCTTTAAAAAGTTCCTGGATCCAAACGGTGATCCGGATCACCACCAGAATTAAATCAGTTCTTCCTTTTCACGTTTCCATCAAGTCCTGAAAATTTCATGAAAATCCGTCCTTAACTTTTTTAGTTATCTTCAATACAAACAGATAAAGCGGTAAAAACATAACCTCCATGTAAAACTCTCTTTGTGAAACATCTATATCATATTTTTCCTTAAACACCTCATAGGAGTAAAGTTTATCATTTAGTAGATTATTCACTGTGTTAACATTATTTATCAACTAGTTATGTAGAAAAGTGCTTTGTTTGTGTGTAATATATACGTGTTGTTCCACAGAAAACAGTTATGTGGGGAAACTACGTCGACTCTGCAGCAAAAGTGGAGACCCATCCAATATGGTGGAGACCCATCCAATATGGTGGAGACCCATCCAATATGGTGGAGACCCATCCAATATGGCGGCGATGCTGGTCCACTCAATGAGGCGTCGACGTATATCTGATGTCTATGTGAATGAGCTTCTAAGTGGACTTGTCCACGTGTCTCTGTCTGGTTTCTTTCCGTGTCTCCAGACATTAAATTTACCGTTTGCAACAACTGTAAAGTAGAGGAACCAAGACACCCCGCATCTATCACTATCGGTTGATATCGCAATCGGAAATTAAAAGTTGGTCAAAATCGGTATATCAGATATCGTAAAGAGACATTATCAAACATCCCTCTCTGAAGGCTTTGGGTACTGGTGACTAGGACTCAAACCCAGACCAGCTGTGTCTCGGAGCTTCACAACAACCCTGAACCTGTTGCTGTAACCCCCCCACCGACAGGTTAGAGCTCAGATGCTGGAGCTGGTTCTCTGAGTCTGTTTTAGGCTTTAATTAAAGAAAAATTCCAAGCTCCAGAAGTTTTCTGGATTTGTTGGCAAAGCAGAGCTTCCAGTCCTGCTTGTTTTGGATTTTTATCACCTGATGTAGCTCGTCATCGAGATGCAAAACAACCCGGAACCATTTCAAACATGCGGTCGGTCCTGCAGTCGGGTTGGAGTTCGACATGTGCAGATTACAACACTGGTTGAAAACGGTTGTTCACTGCAGTCCAACGTATAAACGACGGTCCGAAACCCAAGAGGAAGTTTAACTGATGAACTTCCTTTTCTCTAACTGCAGACGGAAGGACAGAGATACAAAGAGAGGAACTCCATCTGTAAAAACATCACATCCAGATATGCTGGATGTGATGACAGCACATGACAGGAACAGAAAGAATCATTTCACATGATTTTACTTTAATTTGCCAAAATGAGCTCACATCCAGCATCAACTGAGACATGGAAAGCCTGCCCTCTGCTGGTCTCTTCTGGAATTATTTTCACATTAAAGTATTTTATTCTGCAACTCAGGAATTAGGAGGAATAACAGCATGAAAATGTTTTAGAATCTACCTATTTATATGAATTTCCAATAAAATTGTTCAGTTTGGTCGATAAATTTCCAACAGAAACTAAGGAAAAGATGCTTCTTGGCAATAATTCTTTTACTTTTTGGAAAATCTGTTACTTTTCCTGTAAAACAAAGACATGTTTGTTCGGAAGATGCATCCATGGAAAGAGCAACAGGGTTGTCCCCGTGAAAAACAGCTGATTCTGCCGTTGTCTCCTGTTTGATGCGTCTGGTAACCATGGCGATGCCACCTGATTGGCGGCATCTGTGAGTATGGATCCTGAGGAAGACGTGGAGAACACTGCTGCTCATCCTGAGGCAGCGGACAAAACTGGAACCATTTTTTATGAAGGAAGAACCCTGAGAAACTCGTTTCGTACTAAAAAACTGCGATGCTACGTGAGTTTCGTGTCTCTCTCCTAAAACTTTTTCTTGTGTTAGTTTTCTGTTACCATCTCTCACGTTATTGTGTCAGTTTTGACCCGTTTTTAATCAGCGGTAAAATACAGAAAAAACAAATAAATACTCTTTTTTTTTACCATTTTTTTGCCTTCTGAGGCTTTTCTATTTCATAAAACTATTGATCTTCATGTTTTGGAGTGGGCGTCAGGATCATTTTTTCCCTCATTTTCAGTCAAAAAAGGAAAGTAAAATAAACTTGAAGTGAAGCTTATAAATAAATAAAAAGTTGTGGTGTTACCACGTTGTTACTGAGTTTTACTGCAACGCAGTTATAAAATGAATTTCTTTTTAATATTGTTAACCCTTTCATGTACGAACAGTGCTTTAAGTGGAACAAAATAAGTGGTGGTACTCCCTTAATGACTTGCTGTCAGTTTGTCATGCAAATATGGGACAAAAACATGGCTGATCCTTACATGTAGATCTATAAATTGATCTATAGATTAATAGTTTTGTGGCACAAAAATGACAAAAAAACGGCAAGTTCTAAATCAAATCCACATTTGCCAAGTTCAAAGTACAGTCCAATACAGCAAGCGTTTATCTTCAATAAATATATATATATATATATATATATATATATATATATACATAGACACATATTAGTTAGTATTTCCACATTTGTCTTACTTGTTTCTGACTTCAACTATCCAGTTTACTAAATAATTTTGGTTAGTTTTCCAGCCCACAGTCGGCCCTGCTGCTCATCCCACAAACACGAACAGACTGCATGAGATTTACTTCCCAGAGGCGTTGTTACCACACAGAAACAATCAGCCTCGTGTTCTGTGCAACATTTAGTCGTAATGATATTCGCAGCTCTTTTTATGTCAGTCTTTATGTCACTCTGCCTCCATGTTTGTTGGGTAGTGTTTTTGTGTTGACTTTTGGCTTCTCAAAATGTGACATTTTATTTACATAGTTGTTGATTTCAATGAACAGAAGACAACTTAGGAGTTTTCTTCAACCACACACTAGTACATACACACACAAACCTCTCAGCATACAGTCATTGAATGATGTTAGGAAGAAACTTTGGTTTTTTTCCACCCAAAACTCTTAAAGAATGAAAAATGAACTGAACTTATTTCTATAAATCAGTCCAAAAGTGATAAAAAGTTTCCAGGATATAACTCAGTAAATGTAAAAATTTGCCTTCTTATTCCATTTTGGATATAAAAACAAGAGGATAAAAAGTTCTTACCTGTGTAGTTTCTGTCATCTTTTTGTTGGCAAATAAAAGAAGAGAGAGAGAGAGAAAGAAAAGATTATTAAAAATGGTTTGTCCAGAATCAGCTTGTAGTAGATTTAATTAAAGCTCAAACGTTGGACTAATATTGCCACAAGATGGCAGCGATGCAGCAGCGATGCAGCAGCGACGCAGCAGCGATGCAGCAACGTGGCGAGCCTGCCAGGAGGACTCTCTGATGTCATAGCTTTGGTACATCATAAATACAAAGGGAAAACATTAAAATCCTTCATAACAGGGAGATAATAGTAAATCAAATTATTATCAGTAAAGTATAAGAATAATTTAACACATAAAAACAATCAGGATTTTAGAAACCTTTTAGATGTTGGAGGATTATACAATAACTAACCTACTTTTAGATCCAACTGTCCTGATAATTCCTCTTTCATCTCGTTTAATACTACCATTCCCATAGCAACTTTACCGGTTGCCATGCCAACTGATCTAATAAGCAGTTGGCGGCTGTGCTTTCCTTCATGTCTCTGTTTTATTCTTTTTTTCCTTCATAAATCCTCATTTATTTGCAGTAATATGAACAAATGGTTCCAGACAGCGGAAGTGCCATCTGTTGTAACTGAGAGCGATGCTGGTTGTCAATGAAACCACGACATCCGCTCACACTCTCATAATGTATTCACTGACTGTGGAGCAGACGTGAAACGTGTTAGACGTCAGAGTCCAGTCTTGTGTCGGTTCTCTACCTGCCCTTGCCAACCGCACACCCTCCTGAGGATCCCTCTCTGATTGGCTGCTTCATTTATCGCCTAGCAACCGTGCTGGAGAGCAGCTGTTTGTAATTATCTGTCATCTTTGAGGCCTAATGTTCCTATTCTGGAATTTGGAGACGTGGAATGAATCAGTTCCTATGGATGCAGAAGATATTTCTGTGTAATGTCCACTCACTGACCACTCTGTCAGGTCAGTTATACAAATGGCTAATCAGCCAATCACACGTGGAAACTCACAACGCGCTAGTCATGAAGACAAGAAAGATCTGAACGATGAAGCTGTTTAATCAGTGTTTTCAACATCTCACTGCTTAGACTTCTACAACACACATGCAGGGAACTAAAATGACGTCACTGTGATAATTACTGTATTCTACCAGTATAACAAGGTTTATGCTGGTCTAACGGGTTCTAAATGTGTCTACATGGGTCTACATCGGTCTAAAGTGCGAATAGAGGAAACTTTGAAGACTTTTTGCTTATTCTGTGCTTATTTCATACTTAATATCTGCTTCAGTTTAAAGTCAAATTATATTAAACTTCACATGAAAATTTCTTTTTTTATTTTTAAAATTTTACTGATTTTTTGCACTGAATAGAAAACAAACATAACATCAGCAATCTGTCTCAATTTGGTGCCATTTTATTTGTAATATAATCCTCACATTTATATTCAGTGTTTTCTTATATAAAAAATAATTTATTATATCAAAAAGGACATAGAAACCTGAAATAAAAAATTTTATTTATATTTTTATCCATCTTTGGTTAGGTTTGTAGTTGCTGAAAAGATTTGCTGTGAAAAAAGTGAGGAAATAAAGGTTATATTAGATTTAATGACTCTTCCTTGAGAGGTGTCATTTTGGTAGCTGAACGTAAAACGTGTACATTTATTGATTAACCTTGTTTGTCATCTTTGAAAATGAGTTTATTTTTCATGTCAGTGTTGTAGCGAGACAAAGACGAGCATCTTACACCTGGCCAGCAGCATTTATAGAAATATTCCAGCAGGATGAAAACTCACACAGGCAGGTGGGTTTGGGTGCGTCCCACCTTCCCAGCTTGGTGCAATGGCTGGCGTTTCTTCCCTCCAGGATGAAGCCGGCGTTGCAGCTGTAATAGAGCACGGTTCCTTCCACTGGAGGCCCGGGAGGCTTCGCCGTCACCCGGCCGTTCTCCAGAGACGTCCAAACCCGCGGGCACTGCAGCACTGGAAACCAGAACAAACGCCGACGTTACTGGTAATATCATTTTTATCAACAATAACCTTTCCTGGCTGGGTTGGGGGGGTACAGGGGTGGGGATGTAACAAAACATCCTGTCAGGAGGGAGTTTATGGGAAACCTGGAGCAGAACATGTTTTAAACTGGGACCCAATGGGACCAGCACAGTGGGCAGCATTTGGGTTGCAACTGAAACTAACATGGTGAGGACAGGGGGGGGGGGGGGGGGGGGGGGGGGGGGTCTGATGGCCTGAATCGACCTGCTACTGGCTCTAAACTTGGTTATTAAACGACATTAACTGCAGTTCTTTCATTAAAGTAACTTTAATTCCTCATTTGTCCGCTAGATGTTTACATTTAACCCTAAAATAATTCCTATAATCCCATAGGAATAATATAATAATAATAATAATAATAATAATAATATAATCTTACTACATCTGACATCAGCATAAGGCTCGTTATTCAGGTGGGATTACGGCACGTTAGGACACACTTCCCATTAAATGTCTAATCTTGTGACTGCTACTGAAAGCAGATTTAAGGTTATTAAATGTGATTAAGAGATTAAATGTTTTTTTTATTTTGTAGATTCTTTGTGAGGAAAGCTGAGCACATTTAAATGATAAATTCAGGCAAAACCAAATTTTTTTTCTCTAAAAAAGTCCTAATATTTATCATCTGAGGTGAAATTATCAGGTTATTTTCTTGTAAGCAGCAGCAGCAGCAGCTCCGCCTACCGACATCGCCTGCCTGTCTACCATGTTGCTACAGGTCACCAGTGGTCCCGTCTATAGCACAGGTGTCTAACTCCAGTCCTCGAGGGCCGGTATCCTGCAGGTCTTTGTTGTCTCCCTGCTCCAACACACCTGACCAACCGGCCCTCGAGGACTGGAGTTTGACGCCCCTGGTCTATACGCTGCATGCACCACCGGGACTGGAAGAAGGAAGTTGCCGTCTAGTTTAAACAATATCACAGCGTTCTCCAGCGACACAATATCTCCTGTTGAGTACAACTTAAACTGATTTCTATGATTAGTTTCTTCATTCAAAGACAAACACAGTTTATTATCCACATTTCCTTCACAAAAAGTATCACCTTACAGCTTGATAGGGTCATTTTTTTATTTGGATGGCAGCTCTGTGCTTCCGTAAAGTAACACAATCCCACATCTTTGACAGACTTTGCTCATTTTCATCCACTAGTGTTTAATTTATTCTGATTCTTTCTTCTCTTCTAAAATAAAATATCCTAAACTGTCTGCGTCACAAAGCCTCCTCTCAGATCCTTCAGATGTATGTTTTATTGAGGGGTGGGACTTTACCAAATTAATTATCATTAATTAATAACAGAAAAATCAATGCACTAAAGAAAAAATAGACCCCTCTAGCGGCTCTATTTAAAGTAAAAGCGACGATCAGCAAGTCCAGCAGCTGTTTCTGGTGATACTGAAGACTTTTACTGAGTAATGTGGAAACATGTATCGTTTATTCTTCTCCGTTTGGCGGCTGCATGAGCTCCGCCCCCATCCGGAAGAAACCACTCAGTCCTCCTGCAGCATCCAGCTTTCAGCTGCAGGCAGAGCAGGAGGTGATCAGCTCTGCTGCAGGACCAGACTACAGTCTGTTTACAGTTTCATATTCATATCTGGTGATGATGAGTGTGGACGGAAACACGACGTTAAAGTTCTGTTATTGACGTCTGGAGCTGTCTTCAGTTTTGGCCAGGGAAACTTTCCATTTTTTCTGCTGTTTTAACGAGAAAATAAATTAAATTTATCTTTTCAGACCTTGATAGAGTGAGTTTACAATAATAATATATGATTTAGTCCTACTGCCTGCAGCTTAGAGCTAACTGAGCTAACAGGAGCTAACGGGAGCTAACCAGCTAACAGAGGTAAGCAGGCTAAAGCTAAGTCACGTTGTTAACCGGATAAAAACCACAGTTGTTCTACATTCCTCCTACTTGAAGCGGGGTATCAGGTACCTGTCAATCAACAGGACACGCCCCTTTTTATGCTGAATGTTGAGATGAAATTATTTCTAAACGGAGGAGTTAGAAAAAAATTCACTCCCCTCACAGTTGTCATGAAGGCAAATCTAACCTATTAAAACTAAAATATATATTTATTCCTGCTGTAAACATGTTTATTTCTGCTGTAAACATGTTTATTTCTGCTTTGAAGTTGGTCTTTTTAACATGGGAGTCTATGGGGATTCGCTCTGTTTTCTGTTTGAACACACCGTTAGGCTTTATTTTATTCCACCACAAGTTGGCATGACTGGTTGACAGCCGCTACTCCCGTCTCTCCGTCTTGAGCCTGTAAAGTGCTTGAAGGTGATGATCGGGGTCCATTCTGGTGATGTGACCTTTTGTTGACACAATACACTGAAGGAATTTATGACTCCATGTCTGCTAATCTGACATGGTCACCATCGTGAATGACATGTAGTCTGATCCTGGCATAAAATCAGGCAATAAAGACGCCAATAAACTGATGTATTTCAGGGGGACTAACAACATTTTAGGATAGTTCAAGACGCCCTTAAAGACGGCTGGGTGTTTCAGCACTGCACATAGTTTCAGGAAGTCCATGTCATACAAATTAAAACACAGCTGTTGGCGTTTCTATCAGAGCCTTGGAAGGTAATCAGAGTGAAACAATCAGAATTGAACCTTTTATTCACAGCTACAATTATGATCCTTTATAAAAGAATCCTGAGCTGCAGCCTCAGACATCAGCAGTTTCCCATCTTCTTCTGGTTCCTCCTGCTGCTGATAACAGCATCTAAAGGAACTACCGTCCTCCTGTTCAGTCCCCAGATGATTGGAACACGTCGGCCTCCAGTTCTGCTGTAGGTAAAAACTGCATATGAATGAGGAAACGGGGAAACCCTTCACGTAAGCCAATGTTTGAAGTTTAAATGAATTCATCCTCTGAGATTATTCTTTTCCCTTTTGAGCAGCTTTGCCTCTGAGAAATTTAGCATATTTTCATGCCCCGTGTTCCGGCTGTGGACGGCCGCATGCCCTGCTATTTCCTACGTGTGATTAAAGTCGAACACTGAAACAAAATGTGGGGACGAGGAATTTTTGCAGGAGTTAATAAGTCAGAGTGAACCTTTGTGTCTGTGGTCTGGTTGCCTGACAAAAATATGGCTGAGCTGGAGAAAAAACAAGCGTTTTGCTGCAGAGTTTGCTGAATCTTCCTTCCAGCATGTGAGCACACAGCAAAACTCCAATCTGCACATTGCAGCTTGTTCTCTTACATAAGCCAGAAAAAACAAAAATCCTGACTTAAAAAAAGAAAAACGGCGCTCTTGAGGGAGATGAATTCCACTGGAGTGAAAGGGAGCGAAGTGACACAAACGGAGGTCTAACTGGAATATCTGGGCTTATTTTCCCAGAAAGTACCGGAGATGTGATGCGAACTGAAAGATCCTCAGTAAAAGCTGAATCTAAGACGGAACGTTGACCTGTTTATACTGAGCAGAAGCCGCGAGGAACCCAAACAATCAGAGGAGGAGAAGAAGGCCGTGCACACGGCACTCCGTAAGACTCATAAACAGATTAGTTTAACTAAACGTCTGAAGTTCCCACCAAAGCATAAACTCCACCGTAGATCAAGATGTCAGCGTTCAGGATGTCTGACCAAAGTTTGTCATTTTATTCATCCATCCATCTGTTCATCCATCCATCCATCTGTTCATCCATCCATCTGTTCATCCATCCATCTGTTCATCCATCCATCCATCTGTTCATCCATCCATCTGTTCATCCATCCATCCATCTGTTCATCCATCCATCCATCCCTCCATCTGTTCATCCATCCATCTGTTCATCCATCCATCCATCCCTCCATCTGTTCATCCATGCATCCATCCATCCATCCATCCATCCGTCCATCATCCATCCATCCCTACATCTGTTCATCCATCCATCTGTTCATCCATCCATCCATCTGTTCATCCATCCATCTGTTCATCCATCCCTCCATCTGTTCATCCATGCATCCATCCATCCATCCATCCATCCGTCCATCATCCATCCATCCCTACATCTGTTCATCCATCCATCTGTTCATCCATCCATCCATCTGTTCATCCATCCATCTGTTCATCCATCCATCCATCTGTTCATCCATCCATCTGTTCATCCATCCATCTGTTCATCCATCCATCCATCTGTTCATCCATCCATCCATCTGTTCATCCATCCATCTGTTCATCCATCCATCCATCCCTCCATCTGTTCATCCATCCATCTGTTCATCCATCCATCCATCCCTCCATCTGTTCATCCATGCATCCATCCATCCATCCATCCATCCGTCCATCATCCATCCATCCCTACATCTGTTCATCCATCCATCTGTTCATCCATCCATCCATCTGTTCATCCATCCATCTGTTCATCCATCCATCCATCTGTTCATCCATCCCTCCATCTGTTCATCCATGCATCCATCCATCCATCCATCCGTCCATCATCCATCCATCCATCCCTACATCTGTTCATCCATCCATCTGTTCATCCATCCATCCATCTGTTCATCCATCCCTCCATCTGTTCATCCATGCATCCATCCATCCATCCGTCCATCATCCATCCATCCATCCCTACATCTGTTCATCCATCCATCCATCTGTTCATCCATCCCTCCATCTGTTCATCCATGCATCCATCCATCCATCCACCTGTCCATCATCCCTCCATCTGTTCATCCATCCATCTGTTCATCCATCCATCCATCCATCTGTTCATCCATCCATCCATCTGTTCATCCATCCATCCATCTGTTCATCCATCCATCTGTTCATCCATCCATCCATCCCTCCATCTGTTCATCCATGCATCCATCCATCCATCCATCCATCCATCCCTACATCTGTTCATCCATCCATCTGTTCATCCATCCATCTGTTCATCCATCCATCCATCTGTTCATCCATCCATCTGTTCATCCATCCATCCATCTGTTCATCCATCCATCCATCTGTTCATCCATGCATCCATCCATCCATCCATCCATCCATCCGTCCATCATCCATCCATCCATCCCTACATCTGTTCATCCATCCATCTGTTCATCCATCCATCCATCTGTTCATCCATCCATCCATCTGTTCATCCATCCATCTGTTCATCCATCCATCCATCTGTTCATCCATCCCTCCATCTGTTCATCCATGCATCCATCCATCCATCCATCCATCCATCCATCCGTCCATCATCCATCCATCCATCCCTACATCTGTTCATCCATCCATCTGTTCATCCATCCATCCATCTGTTCATCCATCCATCCATCCCTCCATCTGTTCATCCATGCATCCATCCATCCATCCACCTGTCCATCATCCCTCCATCTGTTCATCCATCCACCTGTCCATCATCCATCCATCCATCCATCTGTTCATCCATCCATCCATCCATCCATCTGTTCATCCATCCATCCACCTGTCCATCATCCATCCATCCATCTGTTCATCCATCCATCTGTTCATCCATCCATCCATCCACCTGTCCATCATCCATCCATCCATCTGTTCATCCATCCATCTGTTCATCCATCCATCCATCCATCAGTCCATCCATCCATCCATCTGTTCATCCATCCATGCATCAGTTGGTCCATTCATCCGCCCATCTGTTAATCCATCCATCTGTTTACCCATCATCCATCCATCATCTGTACATCTATCCATCCATCATCCATCATCCATCCATCCATTGGTCCATCCATCTGTTCATCCATCCATCTGTTTATCCACCCATCATCCATCCATCCATCCATCCATGCATCCGTTGGTTCATCCATCCGTCTGTCCATCCATCCATCCATCCATCCATGCATCCGTTGGTTCATCCATCCATCCATCCATCCATCCGTCTGTCCATCCATCCGTCCATCCATCCATCCGTTGGTCCATCCAGAGTGGGATCACGGCTGCCTCAGCAGGGAAGTCCAGACCTCCCTCTCCACAGCCACATTTTCCAGCTTGTCGGAGGGGATCCTGATGTGTTCCCAGGCCAGCAGAGATATGAAATCCTTGCAGCGTGTCTGGGATCTTCTTCAGTTCTCCTCTACAGGGACCTGCCTGGTCCACCTCCCCAGGGAGGCATAAAGAGAGGCATCCTGAGCAAATGCCTGAGCCACGTCGGCTGGCTCCTGTAGATCTGTAGAAGCAGCGATCTTACTGTAACCCTCTTTACTGTGACTGCTGGGAGGTGATTACAGCGGTCTGTCAGACACACACTAAAT
This sequence comes from Telmatherina bonti, assembly GCF_933228915.1. NCBI lineage: Eukaryota > Metazoa > Chordata > Actinopteri > Atheriniformes > Telmatherinidae > Telmatherina > Telmatherina bonti. The sequence goes on along the minus strand of NC_136623.1, from coordinate 6,934,870 downwards.
CCACGGAAGAGCGTGAGTCTTGCTGCAGTTCAGGGTTTTTATTTTCATCTCTTTGTTAAAGATTCACTTCGGCATACATTTTTACTTTGGAATTACAAAACTGGACTTATGTAAACTAAGCAGTCGACAGAAACCGAAACCTGCCTCACCCTTTCTCTGTACCAAGCAACAACATGCCGCAGGCGACATGAAGTCAGCAATCAATCATTTCCACACATATGTTACCTTCTAATGACAGACATGTACAATAATATCCTAGCCTCCTCACCCTCTCTCACCCTATCTCTAAGGGAGAGCCCGGCCACCCTGCGGAGGAACCTCATTTCAGCCGCCTGTATACGAGATGTCGTTCTTTCAGTCACGACCCACAGCTCATGACCATAGGTGAGGGTAGGAATATAGATTAAGTGTTAAATCAGGTACTTCTCCTTCAAGCTCAACTTCTTCCTCACCATATCAATGCAGAGTTTGCATCCCTGCAGACGCCGCATAAATCCACCAGTCAGCCTGAAGCTTGTTCCATCCTCCATGGGAAGCCAGAACTTTTTTCTTGTTCTCGAGGCTCCGAAAAGAAAATGTCATTTTGTTCTCACGGACGTGTTTGAAGACAGTTGTTAACACATCGGGCTGGCAGAACTTTTTTCTTCTGGGGCTCCGAGGAGTATCGTGTGATTGGTCGGACATCTGAAGTGGGCGTGGTTAACACAGAGAAAGCAGGACGCGGAGTTGCTGCTTCGCGTTTTTACTGTGGCAGGTAAAATGGATTGTTTTGATAAAACAGCTGATCAAGGCTGTGAGAAAGTACCAACAGTTTTACATGTGGCATTAAAACACTCGGACCCCGCCGCGTGCTCGACCCGCCCCGCCGCGTGCACGACCCGCCCCGCCGCGTGCTCGACCCGCCCCGCCGCGTGCACGACCCGCCCTGCCGCGTGCACGACCCGCCCCGCCGCGTCAGTGACCCCTCCCCGCTGCAGACATCGCCCCCCGCAGTGACCCCTCCCCGCTGCAGACATCGCCCCCCGCAGTGACCCCTCCCCGCTGCAGACATCGCCCCCCCGCAGTGACCCCTCCCTGCTGCAGACATCGCCCCCCCGCAGTGACCCCTCCCCGCTGCAGACATCGCCCCCCCCGCAGTGACCCCTCCCCGCTGCAGACATCGCCCCCCGTGCAGTGACCCCTCCCCGCTGCAGACATCGCCCCCCCGCAGTGACCCCTCCCCGCTGCAGACATCGCCCCCCCGCAGTGACCCCTCCCCGCTGCAGACATCGCCCCCCGCAGTGACCCCTCCCCGCTGCAGACTTCGCCCCCCGCAGTGACCCCTCCCTGCTGCAGACATCGCCCCCCGCAGTGACCCCTCCCTGCTGCAGACTTCGCCCCCCCGCAGTGACCCCTCCCTGCTGCAGACGGGCTTTACGCTCCATCCTTCCTTATCTCCTGAACAAGACTCTAACATACAGGAACTCCTTCACTCGGGACAGGAGAAGACACTCCACCCTTTTCCAGCTGAGGACCATGGCCTTGAATTTGGAGGTGCTGATCCTCATCCCAGCTGCTTCACATCCTGCTGTGAATTGCTCGAGCGAGAGCTGGAGATCACAACCAGATGAAACCAACAGAAGCACATCATCTGCATAAAGCAGAGACCACAGAACCAGATCTCCTCAGCACCTCGGCTGCACTCGGCTCGGCCGAGAAAGCTGAAAGTTAAACACGTCTTCCTGCTACTATCTACCTGCTGTCCTCACTGCAGCACCTCCACCTCAGCTGCATCCCAAACGTCTTCCTGGCTTTATTCCAGCCATAGAGGATCATTATTTTCCTGCTTTTCTCATCACTTGTTGATCTTTGGCTGCTCCTGATTGGACGTTACCGTCAGTTTAAGCTCTCTGATTGGTGGAAAGTCTGACAGGAAGTGTCTTCATCATCATGTCCAGGTGGAAATAGAGGTCTCTTAGCAACATGGTAGTGATGGTGATGAAGATGTGATAAATAATGGTGGATTTACCATCTAGAGTCTCTGAATAAACACTACATGTTGTGTCTGGATTGTAAACCTCCTGGACGGATAGAAACGCTGGAAAACCTCCGTAGACCAGCTGGAGGGTCACATATCCAGCATAATTTACCCCAAAGAGTTTTATACTACCGTTCCTGGGAAACCGTGGCATTCGATGGCGTTTTGAGGGTTAACCAACCAGCAGCTGTTACGCGCAGCCATCTGAGTTTTAGCAGCTTGGACCAGTTCAAGCCACAACTCCCAGTAAAACTGCCTAAAAGCTCCTGCAGTAGTTGTCTGGCCAAACATGAGACTATTTCCTTTACAATCATTCTTCAAGAGTTATTCAGTGTTCCAGGTGCAAAAGACCCCGATGAAGAGGTGGGCGGAGTCGAGGAACACTCCACGCCCCTGAAATGATCTGCTTGAGCAGGGGCCTTGATTAAAGGAAGAAACCGGAGCTGCTGCAGTATTTCTCCGAGTTAGTTTCACCAAAGTGTTTCACAGGAATTATACGAAGATCTCACAATCTGCCGGCTTTAAAGTGAGATGGTTAAAAATGCATTTAGCCTGATTTTATGGGCTTCAGGCATCCAGCAACGTCGCCATCAGCAAAGAGACGGGCGTCGTCACATGAAAACAATAGGTCATGTGACAGTGGAGCCCACCTCTGCTCAGAGAAGCTGTCTGGCATCGGATGATCGTATTTAATCATGACATTCATGCTCATGGTTTCCGTCAGTGCTGCATTATGTTGCTAAACTATCCTGAATGAAGCTCAACACTTCCCCCAGATTTTTCACAGCAAAGGTGTCGCACATTTCCCTTTATAGGTCTGTGCAAAGCCTGAAGAGGCGCCCAGCAGAAATGACTTAGTGTACTTCAGTGTAAAAATGGTATTTCTGTTACAGGAGAACGTGCCCGCGTTGTGGCGATGAGTGAATCAGAGTCCTTTATTTAATTTCCTCTGAGTTGATGTCGAGCAGACCGCGTTGTTACGCTCATCTGCCATGAAGATTTTATTTCATTGACAACTCCAGATCTAAAAGTGTTTCAGTGCTGTGTGAGATGTAAATAACAACAGAAAACAAGGATTTGTAAATATAATGAAGCCGTATTTCATTCCCAGACAAACAACAAGGCAGATGATGAAACTGAGACAATTTATTTATTTCATGAGAAATATGAGCTGATTTATGAATCTGACTGGGAATGGGTCAGTTACATGACCAGTGGGAACTGGTCGGAAACATAACTGGTATAAAAGGAGCATTTCAGAGAGGCAGAGTCTCTCGGATGGAAAGAATCTGAGTCAAATTACCTCAAAAAACTTTGTAGAACAAAAAAATGTTCCTCAGACTTTAAAGATCTCAGCATCTGCAGTGCATCATGTTATTAAAAGAGTCAGAGAATTAGAAGGAATCTCTGTGTGCACACGACAAGGCTGGCATTGCTTTAAAAGCAGACATGATTCTCTACTGGAAACCAGTGCATGGACTCAGGAAGCTTCCAGAAACCAGTGTGAACCCAGTTCATGCAGGTTAAAGCTCCATCATGAAGAGGATCCAGAAACACGCCGTCTTCTCTGGACCAAAGCTCATTTAAAATGTTCTGAGTGGAAACCTGGATGAAGATGTGGAATAGTTTGTGGACAGCATGGACGGCGTGTCCTGCAGACTAAAGAGGAGAGGGAGCATCCAGCTTGTTATCAGCCTGCATCTCTGATGGGATGGGGTTGCATTAGTGCCGATGGCGTGGGCAGCTTCCACATCTGGGAAGCTCCATCAATGCTGAAACATCTGCTCCCATCCAGACAACGTCTCTTTCAGGGAAGACCTTCCAGGTTCCACCATGCTGGACCACATCCTGATGGTGGAACAGGAGAACTGGTCCAGCAGGACCATGCTGGACCACATCCTGATGGTGGAACAGGAGAACTGGTCCAGTAGGACCATGCTGAACCACATCCTGATGGTGGAACAGGAGAACTGGTCTGCCGCAGTCCAGTTCCACCAGTACAGAACATCTGGAGCATCATGGAGCAGCTGGAATCCTGCATCAGGACCAGAATGGGACGACATTCCTCTCCTACAACTCCAGCAGCTGCTCTCCTCACTTCCCAGATGTTTGCAGAAGAAGATGCTAACGATGCTAACCATCATCCTGATGCTACTTCTTAAAGATACCTCAAACGATAAAACGTCTCAGTTTCATCACCTGATATGTTGTTCATGTTCTGCTGGGAATAAAATATGGCTTCATGGGATTTATAAATCCTTACATTCTGTTTTTATTAACATTTTACAGAGTTTACATCATGCACATTTATGACAGTATGTTTACTTTCAACTGGCTATTTTTAATGTTCCTATGAGAATTATTAAAAAATGTCACTGAAGGTGACAAACGCAGAGAGAAATATCAGCTGGACTGCAGCTGCCTTGTGGTTTTCTGGAGTTTCAGCTCTTTTCCACCAAGTCAGCAGCTATTTATGGAGAAAAGTCTGTGAGCTCCCGTTTCCCCGTACCCACTCCACTCCAAGTTCAGACAACAGACACACACAGCATGCTTACTCATGCCCGATATCTCCCAGGAGCTGAGGTCAAAGAGACGGAAACTGTACTGAATATTCGCCAGGTGGATGCAGGAATGAGCCCCGAATCTGGATTGGCTTCACTCACAGCTCTCATAGTGTCATTTTCAGCCAGAGCAGGAAGCTTTAAAATCACGTTCTGAACTTCGTCCCTGGCACAAAATACCGACGTTAACAACAGTCAGGAGAGAAATATCTGCCTGGGTCCAGACCTTTGAATCCATCCACTCTGCCAAGCTGACTGATTTATCTGCAGCCTGGACATGAAACGTTTGTTTTCAGGGTTTAAGAGCATCCAGGCCGATGAGTGCAAACATTCAGCTAATCTCACCGGGGATGGGACGACCACCAGCTGCCCAACTGTCACTCTGGGATTGAGTTTTACCAAATAATCTCTTTAGAAATGGTTTGAAAAAATAGTCTGAGTCCATCTAAAACCAGGATCACCACATCATTATGGTCAGAAATGGTAAATGACTGTACTCATACAGGACTTTTCTGTCATATGTTCACCCGTTCACACACACTATTGCAGCAGTGTTATCGCTACACACAGCGCTGTGTCACTTAGCCACATCGGTAGGCAACATGGAGTGTTTGTCTGCAGACACTTCAACATGTTCTCAAACTGACTGTTCAGTTGGCAAACGACTGTTCTTCGTCCTGAGCTTCAGCCGCTTGTGAGCTGCGTTACCATGACAACTAGAATTACACAAAAACTAAATATTGCAATAAAAACGCTAATGGAAACATCTACATGAAACAAAAAGTCTCAAATATCACTGAAGTTTTTACGCTCTCATGGGACGTTTCATTATAGAAACATATTGCAAAAGTAATGGAAACACTTTTTTTGCATTTACGTGTCCTCGGACGTGATGTGGGGGGTCGTGACCAGTTCATTTCCAGTAAAGATGGCGCAGTGTGGAACAAACAACCGTGAATTTCAGACTTTTAGAAAAGAATATGAGAAAGAAAAGCTTCAAAAAGCCATAGGAAAGTTGCCACATAAAGTAGAAAACCCCAAAGTAATGCTACATGGCTACCTCGCATAAGCCGCAATTCTTGTGAAATCTCACACGGCTGATAAGATTTTTCCAGAACTGAGGCTTGTGCGCTAAACACTGCCTAAACACACCTGCAAATCACAGTGGTTGTTTGTCAAAACTGACAAATATCTCTTTTATTTTGAAAACAAAATCTAATGGAAAGGCAGCTATAGAGTCCAAGCACCTTCTCAATCACCAAGGTTCTGTTCGTGGGGGCATTTTCTTCCGGTAGGTTCTACCGGAGGTTCTATCAGGCGTTCTAAGAGGGTCAGACTAAGGGCTGGGACATACTTGTACACAACCATACACAACAACATTCTGAGAAAGTATAGATTCAGAAACCCATGTTCTGATGTTGAACTGCCGTGTTGGATCGTCCATAATGAACTCCATGTTTGAGAGTACCTGGTGTCTTTGGTACCAGGCTACCCTACCAACATCGGGGGCAGTTTGGGGTTCAGTGTCACTTCGGCTCATTCCAGGGAAGCCTGGAATCGATCCCCCAACTTACCAGTTGAAGGACAACTGCTCTTCCTCCTGAGCTACAGCCGCCAGGTGATTCTTTCACACCTTCCAGGGGAGGTTGGAGACATATAACCATAACGGATCATGTTCAGAGTCAAGGTCATGGTGCAGCTTCCAGGAGCTGTCATCAGAGTGTTGTTGGTGCTGTTGTAGTGTCCACTGGAAGGCTTACTAGCAATCACGGACAGCGTCCAGTCAAAGAAGGTGAACTTTCGGTACCTGGTTACCAGGTTTACCTGAAGCCGCTGACAAGTACAGAATGGCAACAAGCTTTCAAGGGTTCAGGATGGAAAGCAAGGTCCATCCCAGGTAGTTTGTGACTCTGGGACAGAACTGCTGACCTGAACTTGGATTTTATACCTTAACAGTGGCTTTAATGTGACAAAGATGAACCAAACCAGTCCTTTTATCTGGAGATGAGAGATGACTGAAGAGTTTTAAGAAAAGGATTAAAATAAGAGCAGAAAGGGACTCACAACATTTGCTTTCCTGCCCCATGTCCGTCCATGTGCCGTTGGGTAAACACTTCCTGACGTTGGGTCCCACGATCACCCGGTTTGATCTGCAGATGTATTCGATCTCATAATCCACGGGGAGAATCTGCACACTGCGGATCTGTGAAGGAAGCAGGAAGTCGGTTTACAGCTGCGATTGATGCTTACGGACCATTCGGACGGGACATTGAGGCTCTAGAAGAAACATTGTGTGACAGTCTGGCCTGAATTGATGCGCTTTCTCTCTCTGAATTACATCTCTTAACTCGTTAGGGGAGCTCTCGCTGACCAGTTGTTTGACTGTTTTATTTCTTTAAACAAGCAAATGTTTTCAACAGAAGAGAACCAAAACATATGAAGGTTATGCAAAGCATATTCATGCCTTTATAACAAGCCACAACAGCTTTAAACACATTGCAGACAGACTCATATGAAGGTAATCCCTCTCAATCTTGTCTGATATCAGACAACTAATGCAGCAGCTTCCTGTAGAGCTGTCTGGTTTATCTGTGCTTCTCCATACTCCTGCTGTGAAAGTCAGCAATCAAGGTTTTATGTTTCTGGTTTATTGGTTTTTTCTACAGCTGCCAGCAATCTGTTTCTAAAAACAGCTGCGAACTTCCTGTCAGAGTAGAAGGGGATCAGACTGGGGGAACAGAGGGGAATGGTTGCTCGGTTTGCCTTCAGAAAGGGACTGGGTAACCCGGAGAAGAAGGTGGGCTAAGCTTGAGAAAGCAGGTCCCCCCTCCTCCTTCCTCTCTGCTGTGCTTCAGCTCTGCCAAACATTGATCCCAGCAGAGGACACTGTCAAGCAGGGACCACCTCCAGACCTCGAGGGTCAGCGTTCAGCAGGTATTAGATGTTTCCCTGCAGCAACACACCTGATTCAATACAAATGGATCCAACAGCTGATTGTCAACCTCTTCATATAGACTCATTCATTTCAGTCAGGTGCGTTGGAGCAGCCAAACAACAAAATCCTGCAGGATAGCAGCCCACAAGGAGGGAGTTTGACATGCATGCTTTACATTGACATGGTTGTTGGGCAATACAACCACTAGAGGGCAGTTTAGAGTCCAATGGACCAAATCACAATAATGTGGGGGAAATACATATTCATAATCATTTTCCTTCAGACACTGCTCAAAAAATAAAGGGAACACTAAAGTAACACTTTGTAGATCTGAATGAATGAAATATTTTTTATTAAATACTTTGTTCTTTCCATAGTTGAATGTGCTGACAACAAAATGACACAAAAACTATCAATGAAAATCAGATGTATCAACCCATGGAGGTCTGGATTTGGAGTTCTGTTCCAAATGAAAGTGGAAAAACACACTACAGGCTGATCCATCTTTGATGTAATGTCCTTTAAACAAGTCAAAATGAGGCTCAGTAGTGTGTGTGGCCTCCGCGTGCCTGTATGACCTCCCTACAACACCTGGGCATGCTCCTGATGAGGTGGCGGATGTTCTCCTGAGGGATCTCCTCCCAGACCTGGACTAAAGCATCCACCAACTCCTGGACAGTCTGTGGTGCAACTTGGCGTTGGTGGATGGAGCGACATGATGTCCCAGATGTGCTCAGCTGGATCCAGGTCTGGGGAACGGGCGGGCCGGTCCATAACATCAATGCCTTCATGTTGCAGGAACTGCTGACACACTCCAGCCACATGAGGTCTAGCATTGTCTTGCATTAGGAGGAACCCAGGGCCAACCGCACCAGCATATGGTCCCACAAGGGGTCTGAGGATCTCATCTTGGTACCTAATGGCAGTCAGGCTACCTCTGGCGAGCACATGGAGGGCTGTGCGGCCCTCCAAAGAAATGCCCCCCCACACCATTACTGACCCACTGCCAAACATGCTGGAGGATGTTGCAGGCAGCAGAACGTTCTCCACGGCGTCTCAGACTCTGTCACGTCTGTCACATGTGCTCAGTGTGAACCTGCTTCCATCTGTGAAGAGCTCAGGGCGCCAGTGGAGAATTTACCAATCTTGGTGTTCTCTGGCAAATGCCAAACGTCCTGCAGGGTGTTGGGCTGGAAGCACAACCCCCACCTGTGGACGTCGGGCCCTCATACCACCCTCATGGAGTCTGTTTCTGACTGTTGGAGCAGACACATGCACATTTGTGGCCTGCTGGAGCTCATTCTGCAGGGCTCTGGCAGTGCTCCTCCTGTTCCTCCTTGCACAAAGAAGGAGGTAGCGGTCCTGCTGCTGGGTTGTTGTCCTCCCACGGCCTCCTCCACGTCTCCTGATGTACTGGCCTGTCTCCTGGTAGCGCCTCCATGCTCTGGACACTACGCTGACAGACACAGCAAACCTTCTTGCCACAGCTGGCATTGATGTGCCATCCTGGATGAGCTGCACTACTTGAGCCACTTGTGTGGGTTGTAGACTCCGTCTCATGCTACCACTAGAGTGAAAGCACCGCCAGCATTCAGACCAAAACATCAGTCAGAAAACATCGGAACTGAGAAGTGGTCTGTGGTCTCCACCTGCAGAACCACTTCTTTATTGGGTGTGTCTTGCCAGTTGTCTATAATTTCTACCTGTTGTCTGTTCTATTTGCACAACAGCATGTGGAACTGATTGTCAATCAGTGTTGCTTCCTAAGTGGACAGTTCCATTTCACAGAAGTGTGGTTGACTTGGAGTTACGTTGTGTTGTTTAGGTGTTCCCTTTATTTTTTTTTTATCAGTGTATTAATGCAATGCTAGATATCAAAGCTGAGGGGAAGTGTCACATCTTGGCAGTCCGACTCGGCTGCAAGCTTTCGGATTTTCATCTGCACGCTCTCCGACAACAGACTGAAAGATGCACCTTGAAGGACAGAGGAAACCGTGTAAGCATTACGCATATGTAGCACAGGCTGATAACTCAAAAACTACAAGATTTTGACACAATTTAAAGACTTCTTGCAGTTCCACTCCGATGTTTTCAATCGTCACTCCCTCCTGAGGACTTTGCGATGAAGCGTGATTAGCAAACCTGGCTGACACACCCAGACATTCAGGATCTGGATAAGCTGCATGACGAAGCTGTTTTCTAACAAGATAATCCAACCCAGAGTTTCCCGTCATGATCAAAGCATGCTCACATAAAAGGGGCGGAGTTTGTAGCATCTGACCAATCGCAGATATGGAAAAAACTCTGCAGAGCAGCAGCTTCATAGTGGAGCAGATGATTCAACAGACATATGAAGAATTTAAACACGTCATCTCGACCAAAAGCAACACTGTTGCCGCAGCAACAGCCAAGAAGGAATCCTGGTAGAACATAGATGACTCTGTGGACACGAGATGATAGATTAGTTATAGATTAACTGGACAATGTGAAGGGACAGCTCTCTGATGACTTAGTTACAGCCCAGAACCTTCGTTAAGTTGGCAACACATTCAGAAAAACATCTTAATTCTCCACGTGTTTGCAACTTTTTCTAATCGCCACAACTTTGACCAATCACAGCCCTCCTCCACGTTGCCTGATGTTCACGCCTCTTAAAATGTAGTTCCGTGTTTCTGGTTGAGAACATGCAGACTAATGTAAGAGAGAAGTGTGATAATTAAAAGCATCAAAGCGCTGTTGCTTGCTTTCAGGTTTGGGGGCGTTTATGTTGTTAGCGTTAGCCTCATAGCATAATTGCCTGACTGGCCTTTTGTCCAAACTGGGATATCTGCTTATTTCTGCTCTGTGATTTTCGCTTGGTCACTGTGCATCATAAACATGACTTTTTGCAGGAAGGCTACTGATATTTGTGCTGTTTTTCTATGAAAAGTTCTTTATAAATAACATTTTACTTGATCTGAATGAGCTGCAGCTTGAAGTGCTGAACGGTGAAATCATGTGTGTGTGTTTTCCACCGTAAACAAACACTGCATCAGCTTCTTTTCAACACATTTCAGGCACTTTTACAAGAAAGACAAAACAGTGAAAACCGCCACGACGTTTGTCACAAAAACTGCTGCAAAATCAGCCACAGTCATAAAAAATGTCTGCAAAATTCTCCAGGGACTGATTCAAGGACGTTGGATTCTCGCAAATCCCAAAAGCAGCTCGATTGATCACCTGTGCTGTCACCGTGTGCGACTGCAGGGATGAGGGAGTCTCAGCAAATAAGTTCTGGAAACTCCTCCAATGCTTCCCGCCAGAGCCAGGAATTTTATACAGCTTTATTGTGGATTGTGCTCATCCCAAAGTTTCCTAATAGACCAACCAAGTCATCTCAGTCTGTTGGAATTTAGAGCAAAACTATTTAAAGAAAAAACAAAACCTTGAAATGCAGCATTGCAGAAAAAAGTGACAGAAAAAGCTTCGACAAGGACTGTGAGTTCAGATGTTTTCCCTCATCGTCTGTTTGGAAAACGTCTTATCCAGCCTCGTCCAGTCCTGACATGTTAACGGAGCGTCAGGATGGAGGAAACTAGACAGACTCCGAGCTTTGCAGGTTGTCTAGCTTCTATTTAAAAATGCCATGTGCTTAAAATAAGAACGGTGAGAATCGATGCAGCAGAGGTGGATTCCAGCACAGCCTCTAGTTTTTCCTCCATTTTTACAACTTAGTTTGACAGAATTAGTTGTTTTATGAGGATTTTTTTCTTTGTTTATTTGTTTACTGGTCATGATGTTAAATGAGGCTTTTTACAGGCTGCACATGTTTAAAATATGTGAATTGTCCCTTTAACGAGACTTACTCTGAATGTTCACAATGTGCTGGGAATATGAGAAACTTAGAAATACTTTCTGTTCATCTTTCGAAAAAACCAGTTTAAACTCAAATTTCCTTCAGTTTTATTTGTAATAGTTGTCAAATGCACATCTGTTTGCTTAAACTTTTTCTACATCACAAATTCAATCTAGTCTTTGTCTTAAGTTTTTTAAGCACAAATCCACTGAATCAGGCCCACCGACGAGTCCTGAGATGGAACCCAATTCTTTGTTCATGGTGTGAAAGAACTGACAAGGTGGAAACTTTCTTTAGATAATGTTGATCCACATCGACAACAAGCATCGTACAGTTACTGCACATCACCATGAGAATCTCCCGTTCCACCTCATCATGATGAGAATCTCCCGTTCCACCTCATCACGATGAGAATCTCCCGTTCCACCTCATCATGATGAGAATCTCCCGTTCCACCTCATCACCATGAGAATCTCCCGTTCCACCTCATCACCATGAGAATCTCACGTTCCACCTCATCATGATGAGAATCTCCCGTTCCACCTCATCATGATGAGAATCTCCCGTTCCACCACATCATGATGAGAATCTCCCGTTCCACCTCATCATGATGAGAATCTCCCGTTCCACCTCATCACCATGAGAATCTCCCGTTCCACCTCATCACCATGAGAATCTCACGTTCCACCTCATCACCATGAGAATCTCCCGTTCCACCTCATCATGATGAGAATCTCCCGTTCCACCTCATCATGATGAGAATCTCCCGTTCCACCACATCATGATGAGAATCTCCCGTTCCACCTCATCATGATGAGAATCTCCCGTTCCACCTCATCACCATGAGAATCTCCCGTTCCACCTCATCACCATGAGAATCTCCCGTTCCACCTCATCATAATGAGAATCTCCCGTTCCACCTCATCACCATGAGAATCTCCCATTCCACCTCATCATAATGAGAATCTCCCGTTCCACCTCATCACCATGAGAATCTCCCGTTCCACCTCATCATGATGAGAATCTCCCGTTCCACCTCATCACCATGAGAATCTCCCGTTCCACCTCATCACCATGAGAATCTCCCGTTCCACCTCATCACCATGAGAATCTCCCGTTCCACCACATCATGATGAGAATCTCCCGTTCCACCACATCACCATGAGAATCTCCCGTTCCACCTCATCACCATGAGAATCTCCCGTTCCACCTCATCACCATGAGAATCTCCCGTTCCACCACATCACCATGAGAATCTCCCGTTCCACCTCATCACCATGAGAATCTCCCGTTCCACCTCATCACCATGAGAATCTCCCGTTCCACCTCATCACCATGAGAATCTCCCGTTCCACCTCATCACCATGAGAATCTCCCGTTCCACCTCATCACCATGAGAATCTCCCGTTCCACCTCATCACCATGAGAATCTCCCGTTCCACCTCATCACCATGAGAATCTCCCGTTCCACCTCATCACCATGAGAATCTCCCGTTCCACCACATCATGATGAGAATCTCCCGTTCCACCTCATCACCATGAGAATCTCCCGTTCCACCTCATCATGATGAGAATCTCCCGTTCCACCTCATCACCATGAGAATCTCCCGTTCCACCTCATCACCATGAGAATCTCCCGTTCCACCTCATCACCATGAGAATCTCCCGTTCCACCTCATCACCATGAGAATCTCCCGTTCCGCCTCATCACCATGAGAATCTCCCGTTCCACCTCATCACCATGAGAATCTCCCGTTCCACCTCATCACCATGAGAATCTCCCGTTCCACCACATCCTGATGAGAATCTCCCGTTCCACCTCATCCTGATGAGAATCTCCCGTTCCACCTCATCATGATGAGAATCTCCCGTTCCACCTAATCATGATGAGAATCTCCCGTTCCACCTCATCCTGATGAGAATCTCCCGTTCCACCTCATCATGATGAGAATCTCCCGTTCCACCTCATCCTGATGAGAATCTCCCGTTCCACCTCATCCTGATGAGAATCTCCCGTTCCACCTCATCACCATGAGAATCTCCCGTTCCACCTCATCACCATGAGAATCTCCCGTTCCACCTCATCCTGATGAGAATCTCCCGTTCCACCTCATCCTGATGAGAATCTCCCGTTCCACCACATCACCATGAGAATCTCCCGTTCCACCTCATCACCATGAGAATCTCCCGTTCCACCTCATCCTGATGAGAATCTCCCGTTCCACCTCATCACCATGAGAATCTCCCGTTCCACCTCATCACCATGAGAATCTCCCGTTCCACCTCATCACCATGAGAATCTCCCGTTCCACCTCATCCTGATGAGAATCTCCCGTTCCACCTCATCACCATGAGAATCTCCCGTTCCACCTCATCCTGATGAGAATCTCCCGTTCCACCTAATCATGATGAGAATCTCCCGTTCCACCTCATCACCATGAGAATCTCCCGTTCCACCTCATCACCATGAGAATCTCCCGTTCCACCTCATCCTGATGAGAATCTCCCGTTCCACCTCATCACCATGAGAATCTCCCGTTCCACCTCATCACCATGAGAATCTCCCGTTCCACCTCATCACCATGAGAATCTCCCGTTCCACCTCATCCTGATGAGAATCTCCCGTTCCACCTCATCACCATGAGAATCTCCCGTTCCACCTCATCCTGATGAGAATCTCCCGTTCCACCTAATCATGATGAGAATCTCCCGTTCCACCTCATCACCATGAGAATCTCCCGTTCCACCTCATCACCATGAGAATCTCCCGTTCCACCTCATCATGATGAGAATCTCCCGTTCCACCTCATCATGATGAGAATCTCCCGTTCCACCTAATCATGATGAGAATCTCCCGTTCCACCTCATCCTGATGAGAATCTCCCGTTCCACCTCATCCTGATGAGAATCTCCCGTTCCACCTCATCATGATGAGAATCTCCCGTTCCACCTCATCACCATGAGAATCTCCCGTTCCACCTCATCGTGATGAGAATCTCCCGTTCCACCTCATCATAATGAGAATCTCCTGTTCCACCTCATCACCATGAGAATCTCCCGTTCCACCTCATGATGAGAATCTCCCGTTCCACCACGTCTCAAAGCTGCTCTGCTGGATGTAGATCTGGTGACTGTGGAGCCGTTGGAGGACAGTGAACTCATCGTCATGGTGGAGATGATGTGAGCTTTGTGACATGGTGCATCATCCTGCTGGAAGTTTCCATCAGAAGATGCTACACTGTGCTCAGAAAGGGATGGACATGGTCAGCAGCAGGACTCAGGTAGGCTGTGGAGGTTAAACCATGTCATGTTGGGACTAAGGGGACCAAAGTGGGACCAGAAAATCAAGAATCAGTGAAGAAAATAAATGCAATCCTCACTATTTTCAGAAGGTAAAGGTGGAACCCTCAGACGCTACAGACGTGCTGTCCTGAAGTGGAGATCAGCGACACCAGCATGTGTTCAGCCACTGTCGCAGCTGGACCCTCTCCTTTCTTCAGTTGGGCGTAAGATTAAGTTAAGATTAAAGCTGCTGTTGGACGGAGACCTCTGTGGTTCCATTCATGAAGACACACATTCAGATCCAGTCCTTCTGTGACACCATGCCGTGGATGAGTCTGCAAGCGGCCAGCGCCTGCTGGAGAAAATGCCCGAGGGTGGACAACGCTATCGGACTCAACAAGCCGATTAAAAGGGCCGACTCAGTCCTGGAGGTGCAGCTTGACCCGCTGCATAGTCCTGCAGAGCAGTAAAGTTGTCAGAAGCCCTCTCTGTCACGTCCGTCCACCGTCCACACAGAGCTGTAATGAGCTGTAGTAAACGCTCAGCGGAGCGGCTCAACATGGCGTCCTGTCTTTATCCAGAACGTTCAAACAGCCACACTCAGCTTCATCGCTGTAACATTACACTGGTTCAGTGATCAACCAGCCGATGGCATGGCTCCACGGCGAAAATAAAGACAAAACATGCACACCAGGGATGTAAACTCTGGTCCTTGTCCTGCAGGTTTTAGACGCTGTTAGAGCCAGTTACTTAATATTGTTGGTCAAATATTCAGTTGTTTAATTATGAGAAAGTTTTGGGCTTTAACAAGCTTAACTGAAGACAATCAAGGCTGCTCTGAGCGCTGGCTTTTGACTGGTTCTGGTTTAACAAGCCATCCATGAAGCTCAAGTTTCTCTTTTCTGTTAATTCTTGCTGTGCAGCCCAGAGAGCACACTAGTCTTTGACCATGTTTAAGTGTATTTACTCATGGGGAGCACCTTTATTTTTTGTATTTTTCTCTTGTTTTTTTCTTTTTCCTGTAACGCTGAAAAGATTTAGTCAAGAACATAGAAACAAGCCCTGGACTTTCAGTGGTTTTTTGGGCCTTTATTCTCACTCTTACAGATGTTTCACGCTTGAATCCATTCAAATGACTGGATCATCCTGCACAACTGGAGCTCAGAAACATCTAAGACCTGCAGCATAGTGGCCTCAGGTAGGCTGTGGTGGTGAAACCATGTCATGGTGGTACGAAGGGGACCAAAGTGGAACAAGAAAACCCCCCACCATTCCACCAGCAGCAGTCTGAAGCGTTGATCCAAGGCAGGATGCATCCATGCACGCACATTTAATGTCACTTAAATCTCCTTTCTTCTTCATTCTGTTCATCAGTTTGAACTTCGGCGACTTGTCTTCACCTGGTCTCCATGCTGTCATGTTATTGGCTGGTTAGGTATTAATGTTAACAAGCAGGTGAACAGCTGGTGAGTGTAGCTGCTATGTGTCTGGTTAACCATCAGGATAGCTCACCAGACTCGGTCCGATTGGGAACTCAGTCCAGCTGTAGGGGGGTGTATCCATGCGGACCGAGATCGTGTTCACGCTGCACTTTGGTTAAACCAGCCAAACCATTAGAATAATATCTCCCCATCCCCACCAGAGGTGGCGCTGCACTGGTATTTAGCAGACGAGAGGACCAGACCGGCGTGAAGAAGAAAACTCTGTTTCCTCCACCTGCCAGTTAAACATGGAGACCAAACTATGGCTGTTTTGAGTTTTTATTGTGTCTTCTGCAGAAATCCACTGCAACAATGGAGGCAGTATGAACACCAGACGGGGCAGAGGACCCTTAACGCCATCGCTTTGGATTTACCCACAATGCAATGCTACGCCACATGCAGGAAGTGGCTTTTATTGTAGTTCGCTTCCTGTATTTGATCCGCTCAAACTGGGCCGAGACCTGCGTTTGTAGGTGGATCGTTTCTTCAATCCGAATCAGAATTCATTTGGCGCGTTCACATTTCCCCAAACAAAGCGACTTTCTGAGCAAACGGACCAAAAAGGTTGATCTGGACGTGTCCTTAAAATCTCTTCACCTAAACTTGAACCACAAAAGTAGTTGTGACATGTTCCTACAAGCTCTGAGAACCTGTGGGAAGCTTTGAGGAGCTGGTAGAATCTGTAGGAGGATGTGGGAAGTTGTGGGAAGTTGTGGGAAGGCGCCACATTGCTAGATTTCGAGCGTCTACAGCTGAAACCTGTTTCCACTGTGGCTGTCTTTCAGGTCTGTCCTGGCAGCAGGTATTTTTCACACTCCAGGTAAATCTGGTTCATATTTGCAGGACCTCAGAAACTTGGTGTCACCTCATCCTACCATCATGAAGCAGAATTCACCAGCGTTGGATTGTCCGCCCACCTACGGAACAAGAACTGGGAGGACTGGGAGTAGACCACTGTGGGAAGGCTGTGTTGTTGCAGCAGTAAAATTTTGTGGGAATTTAGTGGAAACACGATGAAAAAACATCCCTGGACCTTTAAGCATGTGTACCTTTAGCCTGAATTTGGCTTAAAACAACACGAAGGAGTCTTTGCTGCAGCCATGCCATACTGTGCCATGCCTGGCTTGGACACATACTCCTGACAACATGGGCTTTTGTCTCTTGTGAGTTGTCACACCTCAGTTCACTGCCATCACAATTACGATAACTGACAACTGATCTTGTCAAAACTGTCCTGCAGGAGCCAAATTAGCTCAGCTGCTTAGCTGCTTGTTAGCTTATCTGTGCAGCCTGTGGCGTGTTGATTTAAAGCCTGAAAAATTTTCTTTTCTCTAAAAAGCTGCGGTCTTCACCGTGTGACTCAGTCATCAGCTGATCCATCCCTCCTCACATGAAGCAGTAATTAGCAGTGTTTGCAGTTTGCTTTACCTGTTCTTGTGTCAGGCCTCGGTAGCGGATCCCCCCCTCCCTGGGAGGCCGGATGATGGCACAGCCTGAGAAGAACAAAGGAAGAACAGCAGTGGAAGGACAATGTGAGGACAGAGGGATTATCTGTCTCCAGATAATGTAGATATCATAACAACGTGAAGCATTATCAGTTCGGCTGAACCCTGCTTCGCTGCACAAATAACAGCTTTTCATTCAGGTCACTTAACAATCTCTGCGGAGCGCCCGCCGCCCATTAATGCACATTGTAAACAGACTGATTCCCACACACACTCGCCACGAACACACACTTTACCTCCAGCTGATGAATTATGTATGGGCACAACAAGAGGCGGAAGAGCGTAGAGAATAATCAGAAACAATAGCCGTGCCATTTCTGGATCTGAAAGAGAGGAAACACAGAGAGGGGGGGGGGTTGAAATGGGGAAGTGTGGCAGGAAAATTGAGGCTTTTGGAGGAAAAGACAAACAGAAAAGGAAAATATTCCTGCAGCTTTAATATGGCACTCTCCCTTCTCAGATGCTGCATCACATTTCTTGGCATGAAGAAATGTTTCCTCTTCAACATTTCAGACTCTGCATGATGAGTCCACTTTCCTCCCCCCACCTCTGCTTCTGCAGACAGCTCAGGAAGGCATGATCGCCCTCTCCTCTGCATTCGCTGCTTCTGTGTACGGGATGCTGACAGCTGGCTCCCTGCAGGGTGGTTCCACACCGAGTCGGGCCAAGAAAATGAGATTTTTCTTCTAGTTAGAGTAGAAAAATATGTGACTGGTGCAGATGCGACATCGAAGAAATAACCACTAACCAAATTTGACCGAGATTTCTGACTTTTCAGTCGGCAACATGGAGAACCTGCAGACCCTGGATTAATAAATCATTTCTTATTATTATTTTATTTTATTTTCTTTACCTGAAACGATTAAAGAAATATATTTGATGCTATTGACCAGGAAAAATGGACTCTTCAAGATAAAAACCTCTTTTACAGGCGTCGAGAGCAAAATAAATTCAGTTTACTGAAAATTAAACCATGATTTCTTCTAAAAACACCAAAGTTCTGCACAACAGAACTGATAAATGACCCCACAACTGGAAACCACAGAAACACTGAAACCAGAGCGGAATCACAGCGCAATAAAATCTGAATAAAGTGTAAAAACGAAGTCAGTAATAAAGCTCATTGTCGAGGTTTGGAGCAACATCATCACCTCTCAACATCTGGTCAGCTGAGCAGACGGGACGAGCCACAGCTGAACAAATATCCTCCCGCACGACTGTTCAGAGATTTAAGAACCATCAAAAGAACCAAAGTGATCATGAGATAAATCTGAAGTCGGCGCAACGTGATCTGCTCGTTTCCGTTAAATATCGCTGCTGCATTTTGATCTTATCGAAGTCTTACCGAAGGCCTCAGCTAGTTTCTGCTAGCGCCGTCGCAGAAGTCTAAAAGTAGGAATTACTGCTTCCAAATCATGTGTACAAAGGAAGCGTTTGAATTTAGCTGGACGACACCATTAATATGGTCACCAGACATACGAGCAGCGTCTATTTCTACAGCTAAGTTGGTCAGAGTGGAAGGATCAGTGGAAGAGGTACTGGTGGAACTACTGGGACCAAACTAAACCACTGTGGTTTGATGTTCATTAAAATTTTTGTATAGAAACAACTTTCTATTTGTGGATATGGCAAAGACTGAAAAGAGTGAGCACACGCCAAATGGATTCGAGAGTCGTCAGCATAGAAATGAAATCTTGTATTTACATCATGGTGTGGATAAAAAGAGAAGTGGGTCAACAAAGGAGCCTTGTGGTGCCCCTCCCATGGTGTGCCAGTGTGCTTGCTCAGGATGGGAGATTGAGTTGGAGCCTCCAACTCAATCTGTTGGTTCTCTTAAAGAGGCTATTATAAATTGGCTTTCATTATGTTTTTTTTTTCCTGTCTGTAAAGCGTCTTGAGATGGCATTGCAGTGATTTGACGCTATATAAATAAAGTTGAATTGAATTGAATTGGGACAGTTGGACTCTGACACCCGGTACTGGAGAGCTGAGCCTGCGGTTCCCACCCGCTGCTCCAGCCGTGAAATCAGCGTTTAATGGCGTACAAGCGGTACATAGTTCCTACATAGACCAAAACACTGAAAACAAACACACACACAAAACATGGACTGCTATTGCCCTGTCAACTGAAGACATCTTTACCCTATCAGGCTCTGAAATACTCAGAAAAGTCCATGTAAACCATAAAAACAGTGTTATTATCATACTGGAGACATTACAATACTGAACATGGATAAAGTTGCGCAGCAGGAAGTGGCGAATAACAACGGTTTTCATACTGAAGACTGATCTCAGTGGTGTAGGCTGATTTTTTTCTGAAGCCTCCAATAAAGGGTTAAAAATGGAGTGAGACCAGCTCCTTCAGTCCAAGGACCTTTTCCAGGTCATTCCAGGGAACGAGTGCTCTGTTGTGAGGAGCAGATAACAGTCAGAGCTGCTGTTATGGGAGTAATTCTGCGTCGTAGGAATGGGGGAAGCAGGTCATGTCTTCACATTTGCTTAAACATGCTGCTTTTGATAAATAACACAGAGTCCTTCCTAGGCTGTCTCTCGTTGCATCATCATCATCATCATTTCTAATCCTACTTCCCATTTTTATGTCACTTCACGTAAAATGGTGTGTCCAACTGAGTGGTTGGTTACCAAGTCTGGCTTCTTCACCCCAGTGCTGAATCATCCTTCCTGACAAATCGTTGCTTTGGGGGTCTGTGAGTGAAGGCAGCTCGAGCCACAGCCGAGTCCTCACTTCTTATCTTGTGAGACGTCTCAACAGCTTTAGACGGGAGAAACCACCACTCTGCTTTTGCTGCTGACTCAAGTTTGACTCCCACGTCGCATGACGTCACGGAGAACAAACATCAACATTCCTTTTGCATTTCTATAGGGGTACCTCAAGGCGTGATGTTGGGGTCCCTTCTTTTTTACAAAATTCATGACTGTTTCACGACAAACATCTACTTTGTTATTGATCTCCACGACTAAGCTTGTAGGAAACTGACGGATGGTCAGTCGTCCTTCTCTGACCATGTTTAGCTCGTCTCTCTGTCATGTGTCATTAAAAACATCAGCGTGAATCTACTGTAAAGGTCTTCTAGCAGGTTTCCCAGCAGAAATGAGTCCTTGAAGCGATTAGCGACTTATTTACGTAAACTTTGTCCTACAGGATTATACTTCAGATACATTGGCTGGGAGGTTCCGAATCTCAAACCAGCAGTTTAATGTAATTTCCCCTTTAATGCCTGGAGCACAATGAATCCTCCATTCATCAGCCTGTTAACATCTTCAGCTCCCTGTGCAGGAGGCAGTGTGAGTTACATGCAGTCCAGAAGATCTTTGCACATGCTAGCAAGCAGCAATGCTAACATGTAGCATAGCAAAACAAAGGGAAGAAAGACTACCAAGAGTTGCCATGCAAATCAAACACAGTTCAAACTCTGAGCAGAAAACATGAGAACATCACTGTTCACACCTTCTGATCGTTTGTCCAGATAATCAGTCAGAAATCATGTCGTACTTTAGTCATTTCATGGTGAAAAGTTGTATTTCAGCTCTAAAAACTCTGCTAACATGTTTCCTGTGACTCTGCTTGTGTTTGAAATGAACCGTGAAGGTCCTTCTGGTTCCCATGGAGATGAGCATCCTGCTGGTTCCCATGGAGATGAAGGTCCGCTGGTTCCCATGGAGATGAAGGAGGTTTTGTAGTGATGTTTTCTTCACTTCTTTCTGGATCTTCATGGTGTTTCTGGTGAATTTGGGCTCCAACTCTGGAATCTCCTGACTGACCATCAATAGAGGTGTTGATAAGACAGAGCTGAGATATTTACCTGCTTATCACCTCGACCAAACACCTGGAAAACGCATCAAGTTCACTTTTTAGCTTCTGGTTTTGCACAATTCCTCGTCAGACATGGTGCCGCTCTCTCCTGGTTTCCTCTGACTGTCATGTGGTTTTGAGGAGGAGATAACGTTTATATTTCCTACTGTCTTCCAGGTGAATTTATGGACACCGTCACACATATCTTGTTTCTGACATTTCCATAGTAATCTCACGCATCTCCGCTTTCTGCAGAGACCAGGTTCATATATTCATCTAGTTGTGAGTTACACTTGATTTATTTTTGGTTTGAAAAGTAAAGCAGAGAAAAAGCTCTTCATAAAGTAGTTAACAGACCGTCATGTTCATCATAACCAACGTCATGACTTTTCAGTGATTATATGATGCAACACTTTAATACCCAGCAAGGCTACATCTGAATAAATGATTAAGTTAAAGCAACACAACCAGGACAAACCAGATAAGAACCAGTTTATATGAACCCATTTATGCTGGAACGATAGCAGCTGCCCGACTTCTCACTAACACCCAGAAACCCCTCCGGATCTGTGCTCACTACACTGGTCCCCAATCCAGTTCAGAGTCCAGCTGTTTGGGGTTTTTTTTCCCTTCATGGCCTTGCACCTCATCATTTGTGCAATTTGTTGACTCCCAACCATAGACTGGATATAAAAGATGGGCGGAGCCTCCATGACGTCACCCGTAGGTTTATGAAGAGCTGAATTGAAGTTCGGTGGGCGGTTCCTACCATCGCCATCTTGGCAGGGCATGCGCGTCGTCTCGCCCGGAAAATACAAATATGGGCAAAAAGGTGGAGCTGAGAGGGGGGCTGTGAGCGTCATGGTGGATGATTGACATCGTGCGAACTCCGAGCTTTCTGTAGCTCAGAGCTAACCGAGCCAACCCGGAGATAACGGGAGCTAACCAGCTAACGGAGGTGAGCGGGCTAAAGCTAAGTCACGTCGTTAAAAAACGTTGGTTGTTCTACGTTCTTCTTACTTGAAGCAGGAGATCGGGTACCCGTCAATCAAAAGGACACACCCCTAAATATGCCAAATTTCAAGGTTAAATTGCTTTTAAACGGGCGAGTTAAAAAAACATTAACTCCTCCCACAGTTGTCATGAAGGTAAACCTGACCTATTAAACCTAAAATAGATATTTGAACCAGGCTGTAAACATGTTTATTTCTGCTGTGAATTCCCCTAGTGGATGAGGGGGGAACTGCAGTTTTATGCACTTCCGCATAGGCTTCACTTTTAACCAATTCACTTTTTGATTGAAATCAGTTCGACGACGAGTTTGTCCAACAGATCGATCGGACTGGAAACGAGGAGTAAAGAAGAAGAAACAAAGTGAGGAAGCTGCATGTGAGCAGAGGGAATGAAAGAAGCTGAACATGAGTTTGTTTTCCTCTGAGTGAGCAACAGCGCCGCTGCGGGGGGCATCAAGGCAAACCCACTGTTTGTTCTAGAATAAACGCAGGTTTTAACTGGACTCCAACCAGTTTCAGCCTAAATGTCTGCTGAAAGTCAGACTGCTCCCAGATTCATGTATTTACTCACCACATACGAAACTAACGTCTAGTTTCTCTCAGTTATATTTCTTCTTTGATTATCCCGGCATTATGGCCAGGGGCCTACGCCCACTTGGGGCCCACTTGGGGCCCATGTTGGGCCAACGTAGGGCATATACCAGCAGTTTGGACATGAAACAAAATGTACATGAAAGCCACATAGTTGTACAACAGTGTCTGGTGTATTGCTATTGGTACCACTGGTTGAGAAAGTATCTTTCACAATTTTCACAAAGTTGCAGTGGGGAAGGGGGCCCCTGGAACACTTTGGGCCCAGGGGCCTGTGCACTTTTAATCCGGCCCTGGTTTTCAGACGGTAATCACTGCATCACTTGGTGAAGGCTGGATCAGATCGCAGGCCTTCAAGGCCTCATTGTGAATCATGATTCAGTCGGATTACCAATGAGCTGCTCACTGGTTCCCATAAAACTCCCAGTTTTATGTCCCGTATTGTAAGGTGTTACCAGTGGGTCATTCGCTCAGGGATCCATCCAACACAACCCAAGCATCAGCAACTGGGTCCGAGTTTTGGGTCTGGGAGCTGGAGCGGCAGCCTGGAGCCGGTTTATCAGACCTGGCAGCTGTTTGGAGGGAAAAAAGCCCAGAAACGGGGTCTGCCATCTGAAAGCCGTCAACAACCAGTGACTTTACGCTGGCTGCTGCGTTCATCTAACTCCACTTAAAGCTGAACAAAAGAGCCTGAAGTTGGCGATGATCACGTTGGCGATGATCAACCAGCGACACACCAGGATGCCAGGATGTTCCTTCATAACCATGCTGTTAACTCTCATTTTTACCAGCCAGTGAAGGGTGTGTGTTTGGGTCGTGTGTGGGGGGCTCCACGGTGAGGGGAACAGATGGCGACGAGGCCAGCCGGCGGACCACAGACAAACTCTGCTGGACGCTTCATTAGCATCATCCAGAGTATTTTTAGACTTCACCAACAAGAAGCATAGAGGAGGTAGACGTCGCCAGATCGGGGATTATATGTGTGTGTGTATACACAGCATACTGTGTAAACTCCTGTCCTACGTGCCGGGAGTCATTAATACCACCAGATAAGAGGTGAACTACGGCAGCACGGCGGATCTGATCCACTCATCCCAGCAGGATGACTTCATCATCATCATCCTTTTCTACAATTCTTCCACGTTTTTCATTCATTTTCTGATTTATCCTTCATGTGTCGACACGACAGAAGTCTGAGCAAAGCAGTTTAAACTGGATCTTCATCAGCAGCCTTCCACAAAGACACATCATATGTTCCAGTTTACTTAACAAAGACAGAAAATTAGATTTGAGCCGCAACAGATCGATTCCCAGCAGAGCTATATAAAGTAGAAGTATAAAGTAGAAGTCTTGTCCGGCAGCGCTTTCCAACCAGCCACTAACCAGGTGAATTTAATCAGATCAGCTCCATTGCAGGTAGGGAAAACACCTGTTCTAAATGCATCGCTAGATCCAAAAACATGGCAGGACTTCTACTTTATTTTTACTTCTACTTCTACTTGATACACCTCTGATTCCCAGAGAGCGGAGAACACATCTCAGGTTAGCGTGTAGCATGTCCTTAAGCACCTAACTTCTGAGTCACGCTGACGACATGGTGAGGTCCGTTCCTGGAGTCGTCATTGGTCAACAGTGGCTGAGAAACTGATCTTCACCACCTCTGCTCCCACATTACAGCTGTTTTACCCACAGACTGTATATAAAAGATGGACGGAGCCTCTGTGACGTCATCCGTAGGTTTCTGAAGAGCTGAACTGAAGCTCGGTGGGCGGTTCCTACCATCACCATGTTGGTAGGGGCATGTGTGTCGTCTCGCCCGGAAAATACAAAAATAAGTGAAGAGGTGGAGCTGAGAGGGGGGCTGTGAGCGTCATGGCGGATGGTTGACATTGAACGAACTCCGAGCTTTCAGTAGCTAAGAGCTAACCGAGCTAACCCGGAGATAACAGAAGCTAACCAGCTAACGGAGGTAAGCGGGCTAAAGCTAAGTCACGCTGTTAACCGGCTAAAAACCGCGGTTGTTCTACGTTCTTACTTAAAGCAGGAGATCGGGTGCCTGTCAATCAAAAGGACACGCCCCTAAATATGTTGAATTTTGAGATTAAATTACTTTTAAACGGGTGAGTTAGAAAAAAATTCACTCCCCCCACAGTTGTCATGAAGGTAAACCTGACCTATTAAACCGAAAATGGATTTTTGAACCAGGCTGTAAACATGTTTATTTCTGCTGTAAACATGTTTATTCCTGCTGTAAACATGTTTATTTCTGCTGTAAACATGTTTATTTCTGCTGTAAACATGTTTATTCCTGCTGTAAACATGTTTATTTCTGCTGTAAACATGTTTATTCCTGCTGTAAACATGTTTATTTCTGCTGTAAACATGTTTATTTCTGCTGTAAACATGTTTATTTCTGCTGTGAAGTTGGTCTTTTTAACATGGGAGTCTATGGGGGATTCTCTCTGTTTTGCAGCCCCTAGTGGATGAAGGGGGAACTGCAGTTTTATGCACTTCCTCATAGGCTTCACTTTTTACCGCTGGAGACTCCGTCCATCTTTCATATACTGTCTTTGGTTTTACCACATCGGGGTACAAGTGTGTAGTCGCCACTAAATGACTGTAGAATAGAATAGAATAGAAATATATAATAGAATAGAATAGAATACCTGATGCACCACATCACACGATAGCAACTGGATATCAACATGCAGGCTGTTGTAACGTGCTCAGTGGCGGGGAAACCCAGGAGGACGTTATCAGAGGAAGAGGGCGGGGGGGGGGGGGGGGGGGGGGGATAATACGTCAACATCAGGCCGACTTTTACCATCTGGAAAACGCTCAGAAAAGAGACAGGATACAAGATGGATGCTGGATTAGCCGTCGTTAGGGGCAACATCAGCTGAAGTTCCAACGCTGGACGTGGAGGAGAAAAGAAGACATGTCTGGACCTACAAGACCTGAACCGGGACCGGACAGATGGATCTGGACCTTCAGTTGATCCATCTGTTGCAGGCTGAAGAGTCATCGGAAAGGGTCTCTATGGAAATGTGGCTGTCAAGAAGCCAGAAAGGGCTGAGGTCACATGACCCAAGAACGGGACTGAAGATCAGTGGAAACGGGTCTGATGGAGGGACAGAACCTCCCCAGAACCAGGACCTCAGCAGTTCTTATGGAGGGACAGAACCTCCCCAGAACCAGGACCTCAGCAGTTCTTATGGAGGGACAGAACCTCCCCAGAACCAGGACCTCAGCAGTTCTTATGGAGGGACAGAACCTCCCCAGAACCAGGACCTCAGCAGTTCTTATGGAGGGACAGAACCTCCCCAGAACCAGGACCTCAGCAGTTCTTATGGAGGGACAGAACCTCCCCAGAACCACGACTTCAGCGGTTCTGATGGAGGGACAGAACCTTCCCAGAACCAGGACTTCAGCAGTTCTTATGGAGGGACAGAACCTCCCCAGAACCAGGACCTCAGCAGTTCTTATGGAGGGAAAGAACCTCCCCAGAACCAGGACCTCAGCAGTTCTTATGGAGGGACAGAACCTCCCCAGAACCAGGACCTCAGCAGTTCTTATGGAGGGAAAGAACCTCCCCAGAACCAGGACTTCAGCGGTTCTGATGGAGGGAAAGAACCTCCCCAGAACCAGGACCTCAGCAGTTCTTATGGAGGGAAAGAACCTCCCCAGAACCAGGACTTCAGCGGTTCTGATGGAGGGAAAGAACCTCCCCAGAACCAGGACTTCAGCGGTTCTGATGGAGGGAAAGAACCTCCCCAGAACCAGGACTTCAGCGGTTCTTATGGAGGGAAAGAACCTCCCCAGAACCAGGACTTCAGCGGTTCTGATGGAGGGACAGAACCTCCCCAGAACCTGGGCCTGGATGTTACTGGAGCGGTGTGGGATCATCTTTGGAAAGTTCTGGAAGTCTGGACTGTTTGGGTCCATCTAAAGAAAGCGGAACTCACAGCTTCATCTCTATATTTTTGTCTCCGGGAGGTTCCGGAAATCCTGGTTCTGGTTCTCCTGGTGAGGAATGAAAGTCCAGTTCCCCCACCAGCTGGAGCCGCGGTGGCGGACTGGGACCAGTAAACAAGCTGGAAACGCGACCATGTCTTCAGCCTCGCGCCCAGCCCTGTCCATCCCACAGCCTTCCTACACACACACACACACACACACACACACACACAGCGCCCGGGGAGCTGATCCGGTCCGTTTCAGGACCACAGACAGCGCGCGGCTCCTGGTCCACGTACGACCCACAGACACGACCCAGCATTTGCTGCACGACTGAGCAGGAACCAGTGAGACGTGAGGGTCACGGCCAGGCTGCCACCCACCGGTAGCTGCTGCTGCTGCTGCTGATGATGATGATGATGATGAGGGAGTCCGTGGCGGCCTGCAGAGGAAGGCCGAGCGCGTGCAGCTCCACGAAATAACACGCCATCTGCCCACGGGGGCTGCGCGTCGCGTCCACTGGCCTCAGATCGTCTCAGATCATCCCACCGTGTCTTTCTGAGGCACCAGAAGCCGAACGCAGCCGGGATGCTGCTTTCCTGCCGGAGGAACCCACGAAGCAACTGGGCCCAGCGCACGCGCACGTCCCGCGAAGCGAGCCCGACACCTGTGCAGATTTCCCGCAGCCTTCCTCTCCTCAAACTGCGGCTCGGAGCAGGAAGCCTCCCAGAACCAGAACCAGAACCAGTACTTACTGTGGGTCCGGGGAGCAGGAAGTCCTCCGCGTGGGGACGCGCCACGCAAAGCCCCCCGCGCAGATTATTTGGTACCACTCCGCATCTTTCTGGCTCCGCAAACACAACCTGACAGGATCCTTCCCGGTGGCGTGCACGCGCTGCAGGTGCGCGTGCCAGAGAAGAAGAAACGACACAAATGAGACAAAAAGAAAGAAAAAGACACGACGGACGGACACACTCCCTCCTCTTCCTCTCCACAATCTTCACGACGTCATGATGGAGACGGCGCCGTGCGTAACAACCCCTCTCACGCGCTCCTCTGCCCCCCCCCCCCCCGGTCCTGAAGCGTGAAGCGCGCGGAGGTCTGCGCGCGCCGCACCGAGATATCACAATGAATCTAAAGAAGCAGCTTTGGATGATGAGAAGCGCGTGCGTTGATCCTGCTGGGGATGATCACACCGCGGCGGGAGGACGCGCGCGTGGACATGGCGCTGTGGTTTTAAAACCCCCCACCCCCCCCCCACCTCCTAATGCTCTTTGGAGCTTAAAGTCAACGAAGCAGGGATCAGTCATCTGCTCCATCAGCCTCCTTCTCTCACACACACACACACACACACACACACACTTCCAGTAGATGCATCTGTTTATTGATTACAATGACAAATGACGGGGGGGGGGGGGGGGGGTGGGGGGGGGGGGGGGGTGTCAGTTTAACTGAAAACATCTGCAGGTGATCTGAACATCTGTACAACAAACCTGCAAAACACACAACTTTACATCAGATTTATCTTCCGGCTCTGATCTCTCACACACACACACTTTCCCAGAATTTCACAGTAAAGTGCAACAAAAATGCAAAAATAAAAGCAGAGATCATTCAAGTGTCGTTTGGATCATTAAAATAAAAAGAGATCAAACATCTCTGTTGAGGCACACAAACACACACACACACAAACACACACACACACACACACACACACACACACACACACACACTCTGTAAAGGCAAAACAAAACAACAAATGTAAACAATTTCCAAAATAAGACAAATCTGGAGTGTCTTGGTGGGGGTCCGTCAGGATTCATGCTTTCACAATAAAAGCTTCAGGACGACTTAAAAAACGGTTTTCCCAGCAGACGCCGCCGTGCAGCACGCTGCAGGAAGTACACGAGTACGGCGCTGCAGAGAAACGCTTCCGTCATCCTTCCTGGCTCTGCCGGCGGGTTCTGTTGGTTCTGCAGGGTCCTGACGGGTCCAGGCGGGTCCCGTGGACCCTCTCTACCAGGAAGCCATCGCTGATGGGACCTGGTGGGACTGGGAGGAGGAGCTCTCCGACAGTCTCAGCAGATCTGATCAGGGATTGGCCGGCGCCGCTGTCTGTAGTGTTTAGCGTGTTCAGCGGGACGCCAGCAGGCGTGTGCGTGTCGACATCCGTGTTGCTTCACAAGCTGAAGCTTCGGTGGTGCTGCTTGTGGAACTGCTGCTGCCGCTCCTTGGCGGCGCTTTCCACCAGCTTCAGATTGGCCGCCGCCCCCCTCTCTCTGTCCGCCTCGTCCCCGGTGACGCTCCCCACGTCGCTGAGGTCGCCCAGGTGCTCGATGGAGTCGTACTTCTCCAGGTCGGAGGCGATGGTCTGCAGGCTGAAGACCGACAGGGAGTCCGACCCGGCACGCTCCCTCTCCTTGTATCGCTCCAGCAGATCCACGCCGCCGTCCGAGCCATCTTTCCCCGCTCCGCCGCCGCAGGCTCCGTCCTCCGGCCGAACCCGGGCATCCGACTCGGCTCCGATGGGGGAGCTCCTCCCGGCGCAGACCGTGGCGCTGCCTCCCTCTGCTGGGTCCCCCCCCCTCTGGGCGTGGATCTGCTCGCTGATCTGCTCCAGGTTCCGCAGGGCGATGGAGTAGCGGGTCTTCACTTTGGTCACGTTCTGCTCCAGATGCAGAACTTTGGCTTTGTTCTCCTGCAGGAGACACAGCATCACGTCAGCATCAGCTCCGTGTGTGTGTGTGTGTGTGTGTGTGTGTGTGTGTGTGTGTGTTACCTCCAGGATGTGGTTGAACTGAGCCTTCAGCTCGAAGTACGGCTTGGACTTCAGGATGACTCTCTTCAGGGACTTCTGCAGCATCTGGACCCGAGCCTCGGCCTC
This sequence comes from Telmatherina bonti, assembly GCF_933228915.1. Lineage (NCBI taxonomy): Eukaryota > Metazoa > Chordata > Actinopteri > Atheriniformes > Telmatherinidae > Telmatherina > Telmatherina bonti. The sequence continues at coordinate 6,904,998 of NC_136623.1, read as the reverse complement.
CTGACACGCATGTGTGACGCGCATGTGTTCCCGCTCACTGCGCAGGCGCTCCTCCTCCGCTTCGTTCACCTGCCAGACACACACACACACACACACACACACACACACACACACACACACACACACACACACACACACACACACAGGACAGGGAATGTTCAGAATAAAAGACGTGGTGCAGATAGACACTCATGTCCTGTGGGGGACCGAACACTTTCACCCTTCAGCTGATTTTATTTACTTTTCTGATAAGATAAATAAAAAGATTCTTTTATTTTATTCTTTTATTTTTCTTCTTTTCTTTTTTACATGAAATGTACTACATGTACGATAATAGTTGTAACTCTGGAGTATATTTTCTGTTGTTTTTTGGATTTATTTTATGGAAAAGAAAAGAATAAAAATGTTGAAATGAAACTGGAAACTTTTTAGACTCAGAGAAAGTTTCATGTTTTCATGATGATCTCTGTTCATCTGGACGTGTCAGAGTCCTGCAGGTGGTCCTGGTCTCCGTGCTCCAACGCACCTGAAAGGATTCAACCAGCAGCATTTGGATCCTTTCGGTTTGACTCAGGTGTGTTGGTGCAGGGAAACCACTAAACCTGCGAGACACCGGCCTGAGTGGGGACTGGACTCCGACTGGAGTCCGACTGGAGTCCGACTGGACTCCGACTGGAGTCCGACTGGAGTCCGACTGGAGTCCGACTGGACTCCGACTGGACTCCGACTGGAGTCCGACTGGAGTCCGACTGGACTCTGACTGGAGTCCGACTGGACTCCGACTGGACTCCGACTGGAGTCCGACTGGAGTCCGACTGGACTCTGACTGGAGTCCGACTGGACTCTGACTGGACTCTGACTGGAGTCCGACTGGACTCCGACTGGACTCCGACTGGACTCCGACTGGACTCCGACTGGACTCCGACTGGAGTCCGACTGGAGTCCGACTGGACTCTGACTGGACTCCGACTGGACTCCGACTGGACTCCGACTGGACTCCGACTGGAGTCCGACTGGAGTCCGACTGGAGTCCGACTGGACTCTGACTGGACTCCGACTGGACTCCGACTGGACTCCGACTGGAGTCCGACTGGAGTCCGACTGGACTCCGACTGGACTCCGACTGGAGTCCGACTGGAGTCCGACTCCGACTGGAGTCCGACTGGACTCCGACTGGACTCCGACTGGAGTCCGACTGGAGTCCGACTGGAGTCCGACTCCGACTGGAGTCCGACTGGAGTCCGACTGGACTCCGACTGGACTCCGACTGGAGTCCGACTGGAGTCCGACTGGAGTCCGACTCCGACTGGAGTCCGACTGGACTCCGACTGGAGTCCGACTGGAGTCCGACTGGACTCCGACTGGACTCCGACTGGACTCCGACTGGAGTCCGACTGGAGTCCGACTGGAGTCCGACTGGAGTCCGACTGGACTCTGACTGGACTCTGACTGGACTCCGACTGGACTCCGACTGGACTCTGACTGGAGTCCGACTGGAGTCCGACTGGAGTCCGACTGGACTCCGACTGGAGTCCGACTGGACTCTGACTGGACTCCGACTGGACTCCGACTGGACTCCGACTGGACTCCGACTGGACTCCGACTCCGACTGGACTCTGACTGGACTCTGACTGGACTCCGACTGGACTCTGACTGGACTCTGACTGGACTCCGACTCCGACTGGAGTCCGACTGGACTCCGACTGGACTCCGACTGGAGTCCGACTGGACTCCGACTGGACTCCGACTGGACTCCGACTGGAGTCCGACTGGACTCCGACTGGACTCCGACTGGACTCCGACTGGACTCCGACTGGACTCTGACTGGAGTCCGACTGGACTCCGACTGGAGTCCGACTGGAGTCCGACTGGACTCCGACTGGACTCCGACTGGAGTCCGACTGGAGTCCGACTGGACTCCGACTGGACTCCGACTGGACTCCGACTGGAGTCCGACTGGAGTCCGACTGGACTCCGACTGGAGTCCGACTGGAGTCCGACTGGAGTCCGACTCCGACTGGACTCCGACTGGAGTCCGACTGGAGTCCGACTGGAGTCCGACTGGAGTCCGACTGGACTCCGACTCCGACTGGACTCCGACTCCGACTGGACTCCGACTGGACTCCGACTGGACTCCGACTGGAGTCCGACTGGACTCCGACTCCGACTGGACTCCGACTGGACTCCGACTGGAGTCCGACTGGAGTCCGACTGGACTCCGACTGGACTCCGACTCCGACTGGACTCCGACTGGACTCCGACTGGAGTCCGACTGGAGTCCGACTGGACTCCGACTGGACTCCGACTGGACTCTGACTGGAGTCCGACTGGAGTCCGACTGGAGTCCGACTGGACTCCGACTCCGACTGGACTCCGACTGGAGTCCGACTGGACTCCGACTCCGACTGGACTCCGACTCCGACTGGACTCCGACTGGACTCCGACTGGAGTCCGACTGGACTCCGACTGGACTCCGACTGGACTCCGACTGGACTCTGACTGGAGTCCGACTGGAGTCCGACTGGAGTCCGACTGGACTCTGACTGGACTCTGACTGGACTCTGACTGGACTCCGACTGGAGTCCGACTGGAGTCCGACTGGAGTCCGACTGGACTCTGACTGGACTCTGACTGGACTCCGACTGGACTCCGACTGGAGTCCGACTGGAGTCCGACTGGACTCTGACTGGACTCCGACTGGAGTCCGACTGGAGTCCGACTGGAGTCCGACTGGACTCTGACTGGAGTTGGAGGTATCTTTTTATACAATGTGTGTGTTCGTTTATGTCTGATTTTAAACTGTAAAGCGCTTTGAGTCACATATTTTATGATGGAAAAGCGCTTCATAAATAAAGTTTGATTGATCGGACATGGACGGCATAAGTGTGTGTGTGTGTGTGTGTAGGACATTCTGGTTCCAGAAAGATAAGACGTCGGTGTCATCGTGGAGGACGGCTCGCCAGCTGGACATGGGAAGCTGGAGGAAAGACACCTGCCTGCAGGACAACCAGCAGCTTGGTACGTAACGTTCAGCATCCGAACGTTTATTTTTACCAAACCTAACATGAAATCAGGGTCACGGTCTCACTGTGTGCGGCTGGTCGGGCTCGACTCGTTCAGGAACGTTCGCTAACGAGGGAAGACCAGAACTAGTCTCAAACACGTTCATGCTGGATCATTTCTTCGTTCAGACATGTCTGTCTCAGACTGAGCCATTTTTAGCCGTTAGCATGCAACTTTCTTCCTGTTATCATCATCTGGACGTCCAGGTGAGCTTCAGATCTCCATTCTTTCTCAATTCTGGACTGAGGTTGAAAATAAAAGCTGATAACTGATAGAGACGGCTAGTAATGTTGTTTCCTTAATGTTTAATATGATTAAATGAAGTAGAAAATAAAAGTTAGCAGCGTTAGCTTCCCGCCATTGTTTGGAAACTTCCAGATGTTGGTGTTAAATAATTATTTTTGTGTAGTCATCACTCCAGTTCTCTCCTCATTGGGCTCCTCTTCACCGAGGGCGGCCCCTCCTCTGACTGCATGGCTGTCCCTGTCTGGTGGGTCGGGATCCAGCACTGCAGCCTTACAGCTGTGGGTCCTGTCTGCCCCGACCCGGGTGGCCCCCCTGGTGATGGCCTCAGTGGTCGTGGGTGGGGGTGGCCCTTTGTGTAGAGGCTCCCTGAGGATATTGTTTCCTTATCTGGTGCACATGTACCTGGCCATTTGTCTTCTTTTAACTGTTATAGGGGCTAATAGGGCACAGGTGAGGGTGGTTGTGGGTGGGTGTAAGGGGACTGTAGATGTGTGTGTGGTTTATCTATTTTCATGTAAATTTTTTTTTATTATGTGGAGCACTTTGTAATGTTTTTAAGCACGAAAAGCTCTGGAAAAATAAAGTTTTATTTGATTTGATTCAAGCTTTATTGTGCAAAATCAATTAACTAGGGATGTACCGATCCACTTTTTAGGAGTTCCGATCTGATACTTGAAATGTGAATATCTGCCGATACCGGTATATACCTGATAAGCTTGACGATGAGTGTGTTTTGAATTGCACACACACACACATTTTCCCTGCTCACGGTTAGGAAGAGACGTAGATCAAAACCCAAACGTCCTTCTTATCAGTGTTCTGTTGCTTTACGGGGCGACAAGCGGAGGACAGACTGTTGGACAAAACTAACTTATTTTGCTTTTTGCTCCTTGAAGTCCAATAAAAAAAGAAAATCCTCTTTTTCTCCCTCAGCAGTGTGTGTGTCAGTGTTTTACATAACAACCATGCACTACCTCACACATGACACAAGTCTGATATTAACTAACTCTCTGGGGTAAAACTAAAGCAAGAAGCACCTGCGCTACAAAGCAACGCTACCTGCTCCTGCAGGGAGGGAATTAAAGCTCCAACAGTCTTGCATCATATTTGTTAAGCAAATAAAATCCCATCATCGGTGTGTGTGAACGTCGCCAGAACAGGCAAAATAAAATCATGATCAGGTGTGTAAGTAAGAAAGCAGCAGGTCACATGGTCTTCAACCAGAGCATCCGCTCCAACAAGCAGCGACGGGGAACCTCGTCTTCTGGTTACCTTGGAGGTGGCGTGGTTGAGCATCTCCTGCCAGGTGGGATCCAGCGTGTTCTTGCCGTCAGCCATCAGGCCCTGCTCCGCCACGTACACCATCTCCCTGGCAGCTGTGTGCATGGAAACGGCCCGCTCGTAGCTCAGAGCCGCCTTCTGGGTCTCCTGCTGCGCCTGCAGGGAGCAGACAAACGTTCAGGCTGCTGATGGGAAACGTGGCAAAAGACACGACTGCTACGTCCAACTTTTCCTTCTTAAAAAGTCCAGGTCAAAGGTAGGGGGGGTGTGGTTAATACCTCTTTGGCGAGGCGGCGGGCTTCATAATAAGGTCGTGCTTTTTCTATGCAGCTGCCAAGCTGAGAGCTCTGAGCATTCAGCTTCCTGGCAGACTCCGTGAGGATCTTCCGGTACCCGGATCTGGCATCCTGGAGCGTTGATGCATGAAAACGAGAAGATTAAATTCACCTGCGTTGGAACAAATGATCACATTTCATGCAAGAGAACAGCTGGAAGGAAACCATGAACAGCAGTGTGGCTCACAACGTGCCAAACTACCAACGACAAGAGCTCCTTTCCCCCAACCTGCTGTGTTTTACATATTCTGGTAACAAAATGTTCATATTGATTAGGTCAGAATCCCAGAGCGGTGGTTTCTAATGAGCTTGTTTTGTCAACATCAAAGCATTTATCTTTAATCTGTTGTAAGTCAGAAGAAGCTTCATTAAAAAAAAAAGTGTATATTGAAAAATAATGATTATTATTGTTGTTATTTTTTAGATCCAGGACATGAAAATCCAAACAGATAATTCATTTAAAATGACAGAAAAGGAATTATTCTGTCGACTGATCCCCCCCCCCCCCCGTCATGTCCAGGACACGTGAACGCAGAAAAAACATTTCCATTACAGTTTTAGGAAACGTCTGGAAAAATCACCTCATGAGAACGTAAAAACTTTTTTTTTTTTTTTTTTTTTTTTTACCAATATTCAGTCTTTTTTTCTTTTTAGTTAGGATTGAAAAAAAAATTTTTTCATTTTCTTTAGTTTCATTTTCATTCAGTCATTTTTCTTCATTTTAATGAGGAAAAACAAAAACAATACGCCAGACCATCATTCTGCTGCTATAAAGCCCAAGAAAACGAGCAAAAACGTCAATAAAAACAATAAAAATTACTAAATTTTATAGCAGATTAATTTTATTTATTTGAACAAAAAATTCAATTTTTATAGCAAAAAAAAAAAAATCTTAATTTTAAAATTGTGAAGAAAAGAAAATCTTGATTTCCTAATTGGATTTTCCCACCCCCAGTAATTTGTTTGAAGTCAGAAGAAGCTTCATTAAAAAAGTGCATATTAAAAAATAATGATTATTATTGTTATTTTTTAGGTTCAGGATATGCTGGAAAATCCAAACACTGCAGAAAAAGTAATTATTCTGCCTACTAATAACTACAAACAGAAATCTGTACTTACATCTAACTGCAGTTCCAGTCTGTTGATTTCTGCACTCGCTTCATTGAGGTGCTCCAACTCTTCCTGCAATACGCAACAGAAATGGTCAACAACTGCTTCAGACAAACAAAAACACTGGATGTTGTAAATTATTACTATATTCTAGATGTTACTGGGGTTATCTCAAATAAATAAACAACAGCTGATATTAGAGATAGATCATATAATCAGCTTTGATCAGGATCTGCAGGTACATAAACAGCAAGTTTTACATGTTTTAGTCTGACTCACTTCAGTCAGGTCGAACAGGAAGGAAAACACACCAAGCAGGAAATAAGACCTGCTACCTGGGTGGGTGGGGGTAGACCTGTCTGCTACCTGGGTGGGTGGGGGTAGACCTGTCTGCTACCTGGGTGGGTGGAGGTAGACCTGTCTGCTACCTGGGTGGGTTGGAGGTAGACCTGTCTGCTACCTGGGTGGGTGGAGTAGACCTGTCTGCTACCTGGGTGGGTGGAGGTAGACCTGTCTGCTACCTGGGTGGGTGGAGGTAGACCTGTCTGCTACCTGGGTGGGTGGGGGTAGGACCTGTCTGCTACCTGGGTGGG
>NC_136623.1:6736999-6898170 GCF_933228915.1 Telmatherina bonti | reverse complement strand
ACACATATATACACATGTATATATACATATATATACATATATACACACATATACAAACATATATACATATACACACACACACCCACACACATACATATATACATACATATACACATATACATACATATATACATATCTATGTTACAATTATATATAAAACTTGTTTTAATATATTTATTCTATTTATATTTTATATGAGCTAATTCTAATTATATTAATCTATTAAATCAGGAAAAAAAAAAAAAAAGTTGATTAAAAACATTTCATGGGACTACCAAACATTATTATAGATACAATTTTCAGTGTTTTTATACCTTGCGTTGTCATTCTGGTGAAACTGATTTTTTTTTTTTTTTTTTTTTTTAAACATTTATTCTATATAATATTGATCTAGTAAATCAGAACAAAATTAAATAACATTTCATGGGACTACCAAACATATTTGCTGTTTTTTTTTTAACCTGCAAGTTAAATTTATGTAATAAAACACTTATAAATTATTACAAAACAACAGTCCATAATCATATTTGCGTGTATGAGTAGGCTGAAATTACATATACAAAGCAACATTTTGATTATTTTTTTTATTTGAAAATATGCAAATATACCCAAACGTAGTTGTTTGTAAAAAGACAAACCTTTTTATGAAGTTTTTCCTTAAAAAAAATCAAACAAAAATCACATGAAATGCAATCATGAAGTGATTTTCAGAGGACATGATGTCAATTAAATCACAGATTATCCTGCAGTATTAACCAGTCATGCTGCTACAACCAACCATACCACTGACTGCTTCTTCAAATGCATTTGGTTACGGTCTACCAGAAACTGCAAATAATTTAAAGGAAAAAAAGGAAACTGCATTGAAGGCATTAATGCATGTGCACAATTAGCATCATATAAAAATAAATCTCTGGTGAATTACAGCAGATTTGCCTAATTCACTGTTCAGGCTACATCCCAGGCAGGGATAAATGATTGGAGAGAGTGAAAAAACCTGAGTAACAGTGGCAATAATCCCAACACCAAACAGGGACGATCAATTCTGCATGTTCAGCTACATACTATTAGAAAAATCACTTTCATCTTTGGTCTGGAATGCCTTCAACAGGTTTTAGAGACACCAGAAGGCTGCAGCATGTAGATTTGTAGAGACATCAGCTCCAGATGGGATCATAGCCAGTCCATCCTGGAGGCGGGGCCAAGTAGACTCTCCTCCCTTTGAAGAAGAAGCTGACAACCCCTCTGTAACCCGTCCTTGGCACTCCAGACTTCAAGTCATCCATGATTCCCAGGTTTTTAGCCATCACTTTGAAGCTGTCCTTGCTGGAATACTGCAGGCGGAAAGGCCCCGGTCCTTTCAGCTGACCCTGCTTCACATCTTCATATGTGACCACAGGAGAGTCGTAAACCTCCTTCTCAAAGCGTGCTCGGTACGTCTCCTCCTTCAGGTAGCTCAAGTCCAACGTGGTGAAAGGCACAGACTCGCTGTTCAGTTTAATGTAGCGCAGGTATTTGTCGTAGAACTGGCCCAGACTCACGCCCTGCCGGCCAAACGTTAAGGTACGGGAGATCTCTGGCCGGATGCAGGCGCGGTCGCGCCGCTGCTCAGGCTGACGCATCCAGTCGTCCCAGAACGAAGCGGGCCACTTGGGCTCCAGCTCCTCCCACACCTCCCTGAGGAGCATCCATCCCAGACCGGGAAAGAAATCTGTCCGGTACAGCAGGTTCGCCTTGCCGGGGTCCACGTAGCCGTCCCTGCCGTTGTCATTCCAGGCCGAGACGCACCATAGGCTGGGGTCCGATTTCAGGAGTGGCAGCAGGGCTCGGAAATACTCAAAGAAGTCTGGCGCCACCTGCAGGACGACACGGACACAGTTTAACGGCAGGAAAAGGATCTGGGCTGCGATCAGAGCAAAGTACTCACTGTAGGAGCCCTTTTTTTATGAAGACTTGTATTGTTTGACCACTAGGTGGCAGCACCGTACATTTATGGTCACAACCTAGTTAACTAGGAACGTTTGTGCAGGCGGTCGGTGTTGCTTGTGCAAAGGTGAACACAGTTTTTTGATCATTCGTTGTCGTGCATGTTCATTGTTTTCTTCCATCATCTATGGACAATATGCTGACAATCATCGCGAACGGATTGGTTCATGATACACACGGTGGGCAATAAAAGGTCAAATAAATCTGTGTTTAGAACTGACATTTTTGGATGAAACTAGTCTTAGCGATCAAACGCGTCGATTAGAGTTCACGCAAGCAGCACCAGAGGCGCTTTAAGGTTAGGCTTAGCACCTTTACACTCACCTCCAGGTCGTCTTCCACGATCACCACAGAGGAGTGGGCGAGCGTGCGGAACACCTGGTTGAGCGCCCAGCGGTAGTGTCTGGAGATCTTGTAGTAGCCCTGAAACTTCTTGTGCTCCGGTCGAACTGCGATGTCTGACAGATCCGGCTGTTTCAGGTGAGTTACTTTATCGCCGTAAGAGCGGATCACCTCCGCCGTGTCGCTGTGCCCGCAGTCCTGGCTCACGATGATGGGGTAGAGCTCTGGCGAGGGCCGGTACTGGAGGAGCTTGTCCAGGCAGCGCCTCACGGTGACCCTGTTGCAGGCGATGACCAGGATGGGGATGACGGGCTGACTGGCGGCCATGACCTTCGTTTTACGCCTGCTGGACGGCTCCCACAGCGTCAGAATTTGCAGCAGGAAGTTCTTCTGCTGCTCCAGCTCCTTTTCAAAGCCGTCGGCTATTCGGATCAAATCTCCCACCATGTCGCTGGTGGGGGCCTCGGCCGCTTCTTGCTCTCCGTTTTCCAGCTGGCCCGACGGAGGACGGCCCCACAGCAGGAGCACCAGGATGGCATTCCAGGTGACAAACAGGAACGCGGCGCAGAATACGAGGGAGCCACGTTTACGGATCATGTCACAGAGATGCAGGAGGTGGCGGGGCGGGGAGGACAGAAGGAAGGGGAGGCGACGGCGTGAATAAAAAGAGCTGTCCTGCTTACAGACAAAAGGGAACGGAGAATGGAGGGGCGGCCTGGCATCAAAAGTGCATGATTATAGTTCTACATGCCTCACTGTGCTGCTTCTACAGTCAGAAAGACACCAATCAGTGTCAGAAAGGGCGAAAGTGGCTGAAAAGTGACGAGGACTCATCCTGGAGCACAGCGGAAAAAGGCTGATGTTGAACTTTAGAAATCAATAGTCTGCAAAAGATAAGGAGAGAATGTTCAAATTCCACATTTTTACCGTAGAAAAGGTTTAAATTCCACATTTTTACTGTAAAAAGGTTTAAATTACACATTTTTACTGTAAAAAATGTTGAAATTCCACATTTTTTTCCGTAGAAAATGTTGAAATTCCAAATTTTTTACCGTAGAAAATGTTTAAATTCCACTTTTTTTACCGTAGAAAATGTTTAAATTCCACTTTTTTTTACCGTAGAAAATGTTTAAATTCCACTTTTTTTTTTTTACCGTAGAAAATGTTTAAATTCCACATTTTTTACTGTAGAAAAGGTTTAAATTCCACATTTTTACCGTAGAAAATGTTTCATGTTAGAAATTTCTGTCCAAACTTTTGATTTCTGCATAGAGACAAATAAAGTTGGTTTGATTCAGTGATGATTCATCAAACTGAGACTTTTTTCATTTCTCTCGGATCACCTGTGGCTGTCGCGCGCACAGCCGCGCGCTCAGTCTGAAGGTGAAAAAGCACCAAACAGCTCCATGATTCTCCAATTTTTGGCTTTTTACTTTAGTTTCTAAACATGACCCTCTTACAGCAGCTCGAGGAGCAGCGAGTGGAAATGATCCTATTACCTGACCACGCGCAACTTCCACGTCGCGCGAGCTTTTCCACGATGGCCAAAGTTCCACGCCGTGCGGCTTTTCCGCTGATTCTTCCGCATAAAAACGATCAACTTATCGCCTCTGAACGCCTGTTGTTTCTCACGGAGCTGAAAGCGAGAAAAGGAGGAGGAGGAGGAGGAGGAGGACTTCCTGGTTTGAGGGGAGACGCGGAAGTCCCGCCCTAACTGTCACCTTGAGAAATTACGCAACACTTTGACGCGCGAGCTTCTCTCCGCGGAGCTAATTAAAAGCAGCCGCCTTTGATGTCTCTGTTCTGATTTATTGTTTTCTCTCACACACCAAAACCTCGACATATGGCGACGTTCAGACACATGTAGAAACTTTAATAAATCTGGTTAATTTTCACTTCGCTCGAGCTGAATCATTTGCATGATTCTCATGTCTGGAGGGACTGAAGACAAAAGGAGGGAGGTTTCCACACCTGATACGAACTGTGTGCTGAACAATAATCTAAACTCTACAGTCACAAAATATAATGCATATAATGAAAATTACGAAAGGTGGATTTTAGGTTTTTAATTTATTTGAATCAAAACTCAAAAGAGGAAAAGTTGGAATGACGTGGAAAATCAAAACAAACCCAAAATAATCCATGTTTATCCCACCAGATGCATTTAATCTATTAATATAATACCGACATTACAGTTTCATGATTTGGCAGAGGTGTTACTAAACATGAGGCACTACTGAGGAACAGCCCCCACCCCACCCCCACACTTTTATCTCAGCAGCCGGCTGAAGCACTGATCCCACAGACTGTATATAAAAGGTGGGCGGAGCCTCCGTGACGTCATCCGTAGGTTTCTGAAGAGCTGAATTGAAGCTCAGTGGGCGGTTCCTACCATCACCATCTTGGCAGGGGCATGCGTGTCGTCTCGCCCGGAAAATACAAAAATAAGTGAAAAGAGGTGGAGCTGAGAGGGGGTGTTGGGGTCCACCACAGGGGGCTGTGAGTGTCATGGTGGATGATTGACATCTAGCAAACTCCGAGCTTTCAGTAGCTAAGAGCTAACCGAGCTAACCCGGAGATAACAGGAGCTAACCAGCTAACGGAGGTAAGCGGGCTAAAGCTAAGTCATGTTGTTAACCAGCTAAAAACCGCAGTTGTTCTACGTTCTTCTGACTTGAAGCGGGAGATTGGGTACCTGTCAATCAAAAGGACACGCCCCTAAATATGCAGAATTTCAAGATTAAATTACTTTTAAAAGGGTGAGTTAGAAAGAAATTCACTCCCCCCACAGTTGTCATGAAGGTAAACCTGACCTAATAAACCTAAAATGGATTTTTGTACCAGGCTGTAAACATGTTTATTTCTGCTGTGAAGTTGATCTTTTTAACATGGGCGTCTATGGGGATTTGCGCTGTTTTGGAGCCCCTAGTGGATGAAGGGGGAACTGCAGTTTTTGGCTTAATTTTTATGTAAGTTACCGCTTGTCATCAACTGTCTGCAGAAGATGAAAGAGATTTAATACAATCCAGGCATTTCCCTTGTGAACATGCAACTTTATTCAGTTTTATTTTCAACGCACTTTTTAAAAAAAGTGCCAAACTGTGTTGGTTAAAACTTAAAACAGAATAAATAACATACAAGACAATTAAAATGTAAAATACTACAACTAAAAGTAAAACAATTACAATCATCTAAAAGACAATCAAAACAAAATCAGATTTAAAATAAGGGAATTAATCATTGCATATAAAAAGCCAGCGTAAACAAAAGGGTCAATGTAAACATGCTAACAAAAAAGACCAAAGTAGACCGGAGCTTGCTGCCTGGTTGATCCTGACAGCAGGATGGATCCATGTTGTCAAGATGTTTCCAGCAGATTCTGATCCTACCATGTGGATGTGGAGCTGAACTGGAGACTCATCAGACCAGCAACGTTTCTCCATCCTCTATTGTCCTTTTTTGTACAAACATCAGACGTACTCCTAACTACCAGAATCTGTCAGAAGAGTTTATCTGCATTGTTGTCATTTCACACTAAACGCAGATTATTCTTTAATTCTTTTAAATTCAGCTGAAATGTCTCACATAGAAGATCTGAAGCATGATGAAGGTTATTCTAACCTGCCCGAGAGGCCTGTTAAACATCCTTTCCAGGCCGGACGGAGCTGTCGACCAGGACCCAGCGGGACCTCAGAGACCTGCAGCTCAGACTACAGATCCATTTGTTCTCATTTTCCTGCTGAAGACGACTCTTTCTGGAGATTTACATTCAGGTTTCAGACCTTCTTGGTTGTAAGCAGAAACAGTAAAAATGCTTCGGTGTGTGAACTGTAGCCTCAGTTTCATGTTATTTCCTGCTCTACTTCCTGTTTCAGACCTTCCCTGGAGATGGTTGTGTGTGTGGGAAAAAACCAGTAAACAGACCAGTGTTGTGGATATTTTATGTTCTGATTTAGATATTCATATATTTCATACATGGGCAGGCTTGGTCTGCTTATCCTCCTTACAGACATGGGTAATGTATAGAGACGTATAGAGATGTCTGCATTCAGACATCTGGGCTCTGATTAGCCAGGACACTCTCTACCATGGTAGAGGTTTACAGCTCGGAGGTCAGATACCAGGGAGCCACAGGGAGACTATAAGTCTGTAGGATAACAGATCATCCTTGGTTTAGATAACATAGACTGGGACAGACAACGGACGTCCTGTAGGTGAGTCTAGGAAAGCAGAAGTAGAAAGTAGAAGAAGAATGTAGAACGTAGAAGTAGAAAGTAGAAGTAGGAAGTAGAAAGTATAAGGTAGAAGTAGGAAGTAGAAAGTAGAAGGTAGAAGTAGAAAGTAGAATTAGGAAGTATAAAGTAGAATTAGGAAGTAGAAGTAGAAGTAGAAGTGGAATTTGAAGTAAAAAGTAGAAGTACAAAGTAGACCATAGAAGTGGAAAGTAGAAGTAGAAAGTATAAGTAGGAAGTAAAAAGTAAAAGTACTAAATAGAAGGTAGAAGTAGAAGCTAGAAAGTAGAAAATAGAAAGTAAAAGTAGAAGTAGAAAATTGAAAGTAGAAGGTAGAAAGTAGAAGTAGAAAGAAGAAGTGGAAAATAGAAAGTAGAAGGTAGAAGTAGAGGCAGAAAGTAGAAGTGGAAGTAGAAGTAGAAAGTAGAGAATAGAAGTAGAAAATATAAAGTAGAAGGTAGAATTAGAAAGTAGAAGTGGAAGTAGAAGTAAAAAGTAGAAGCAGGAAGTAGAAGCAGAAATAGAAAGAAGTAGAAAGTAGAAGCAGAAGCAAAAATAGAAAGTAGAAGTAGAAAGTAGAATTTGAAAGAAGTAGAAGTAGAAAGTAGAAGTCCTGTCTGGCAGCTCTTTCCATCCACTGCCGGCAGACGAGCCTGTTGGTGGAAACACCTCTAGATGCATCGGTAGATCCAAACAAACGGCAGGACTTCTACTTTACTTCTACTTTACCTCTACTTCTACTTCTACTTTATAGACCTCTGCTGGTCTCATCCTGACAGAACCGTGGAACAGTTCCACACCAGTTCTACTTTTCCTGGTGGAAATCGCCACCATTTAGGACGTGGGGTGTGAAACTCAGTATCTGTCGGATTTTTGTCCTGATTTTCCCTCCAACAACACACCTGATTCAAATCAATGGATCCAGCAGCTTCTTGTCAACCCATGTATTCATTTCAGTCAGGTGCGTTGGAGCAAGGAGACAACAAAAGCCTGCAGGATACCGGCCGTCGACGACTGGAGTTTGACACCTGTGATTTAGGTTGTGAAAATCAGACGTAGGGGATCCTGAAGTCCGCCTGCCGTCCCCTTCAGGACGCTTGGAGAAGATCTGATCAGAGTCTCTTTCCGCCGCCGCAGCAAGCTGACAGAAAAAGTCTGGAAATGATGCGACATAAGAGAAGAGTCGCTCCGGAACGTTCCACCATGCTTTTCTTCCAGCCAACAGAGATGAAAACCTCCCCAGCCTTTAGACCAGTGTTTTTCAACCTGTTTTGAGCCAAAACACTTTTTCTCACTGAAAAATCAGAAAACACACCACGAACCAAAATGTTGTTTTTTTTAAAGTCCATATTAATAACATGAAGTCCGTCTCTTCGAAACATCTTGAATAGAAATCAGACAAACACGAGAAGATGGAACTTTATCATCCTCCACCGGGCCTGTTTGGATGAACACACAGCTGCTTTTTAGACCAATCAGGTGAAACTGGGAATCCCTCAGAACACACGAGTGTACCACAGTGGTTGGAAACTTAGACTGCAGGAAGTTAACTGATGAGGCTGAAATTTCCACTTCAAACTGTTAATAATGGAAAACAAAAGGTTCAGTCGTTCTTTCTGTTTTTATTCTAATGTCCTGAAAGTTGTTTAAACTTTTCATAAAAGGCTGAGATAAAAGAGCTCCAACGCTGGCCGCTGGCTCTCGTCCACTGGGACCACTGGCCTGACGGTTATCTGTCCAAACGAGGACATTCACCCCGATCCAGAAGCTGGCTCCAAACTTTCTGTGATACTTCAGTCTTTTACTGGAAACATAAATAACACGTCTTTGCCTTGTAAGCTGACAGATCAGACAGAATGAAGAGAAAACTTCTTATCACCAGTCTGAAACGCGCTGCAGAAGCTTGATAAGGCTAGAAAACTGTGAAACGGTTCGTTACGAGGAGCGGTGCTGCTTTCTAAATGCAGCTGTAACAGCGGGATCTGCAGTAAACACACCTCCTACGTGGACAAACATGGACGTAACGTTTTACTCCCAGCAGCAGAGAAACAACATGTCCGATGGTGAAACTTACATCTGATCGTTGCAGCTGATTGGGAATCTGATGCAGCAACACATCTGGAAACATCTGGAAACAGCTGCAACAGGAGGAACAAAAGGCTGGAAGAGAAACATCTGGAGGCGTGTTAGATGAGGTAAATCTCTCAGACAGAAAGATGAACAGAGCTTCGCCAACCCAGGACAAACTGGTTCTGAAAACTGTGGAACAACTCCAGGAGAAGATCTCACCAAAGTGTTGATTATCAGAGAATTAGAAGGAATCTCTGTATGGACGGGACAAGGTTTGATGCTGCTGATCTTCTGCATTAACAGCAGACATGATTCTCTACTGGAAACCAGTGCATGGACTCAGGAAGCTTCCAGAAACCAGTGTGAACCCAGTTCATGCAGGTTAAAGCTCCATCATGAAGAGGATCCAGAAACACGCCGTCTTCTCTGGACCAAAGCTCATTTAAAATGTTCTGAGTGGAAACCTGGATGAAGATGTGGAATTGTCTGTGGACAGCATGGACGGCGTGTCCTGCAGACTAAAGAGGAGAGGGAGCATCCAGCTTGTTATCAGCCTGCATCTCTGATGGGATGGGGTTGCATTAGTGCCGATGGCGTGGGCAGCTTCCACATCTGGGAAGCTCCATCAATGCTGAAACATCTGCTCCCATCCAGACAACGTCTCTTTCAGGGAAGACCTTGCAGGTTCCACCATGCTGGACCACATCCTGATGGTGGAACAGGAGAACTGGTCCAGCAGGACCATGCTGAACCACATCCTGATGGTGGAACAGGAGAACTGGACCAGCCGGACCATGCTGAACCACATCCTGGTGGTGGAACAGGAGAACTGGTCCAGTAGGACCATGCTGAACCACATCCTGATGGTGGAACAGGAGAACTGGTCCAGTAGGACCATGCTGAACCACATCCTGATGGTGGAACAGGAGAACTGGTCCATCAGGACCATGCTGAACCACATCCTGATGGTGGAACAGGAGAACTGGTCCATCAGGACCATGCTGGACCACATCCTGATGGTGGAACAGGAGAACTGGTCCATCAGGACCACGCTAGACCACATCCTGATGGTGGAACAGGAGAACTGGTCCATCAGGACCACGCTGGACCACATCCTGATGGTGGAACAGGAGAACTGGTCCATCAGGACCACGCTGAACCACATCCTGATGGTGGAACAGGAGAACTGGTCCATCAGGACCATGCTGAACCACATCCTGATGGTGGAACAGGAGAACTGGTCCATCAGGACCATGCTGGACCACATCCTGATGGTGGAACAGGAGAACTGGTCCATCAGGACCACGCTGAACCACATCCTGATGGTGGAACAGGAGAACTGGTCCAGTAGGACCACAGGAGAACTGGTCCAGTAGGACCACGCTGGACCACACCCTGATGGTGGAACAGGAGAACTGGTCCAGCAGGACCACGCTGAACCACATCCTGATGGTGGAACAGGAGAACTGGTCCAGTAGGACCACGCTGAACCACATTCTGATGGTGGAACAGGAGAACTGGTCCAGCAGGACCACGCTGAACCACATCCTGATGGTGGAACAGGAGAACTGGTCTGCTGCAGTCCAGACCTTCCACCAGTACAAAACATCTGGAGCATCATGGAGCAGCTGGAATCCTGCATCAGGACCAGAATGGGACGACATTCCTCTCCTACAACTCCAGCAGCTGCTCTCCTCACTTCCCAGATGTTTGCAGAAGAAGAAGAGATGCTAACAATGCTAACCATCATTCTGATGCTACTTCTTACAGATTCACAATCAGCTCGGATCAGTGGCGGATTTAAGGGATTTGGGGCCCCAGGGAAAGGCAGGCAGGGGGCCCCGTGTACATTATCTAACAAACAGCCGGGGTAAAAGTCTCTTTCAGAAGAAGGGTTGCTTCACTCGATGGTACGAACTGATCATTTATTGTGACGAGTCATTCTTTAAGTTACAGATCAACTTACTGACCGCATCACACACAGATCACATCAGGTATCAGTGCGCGGCCCTATATACCAGAAGGGGGGGGGGGGGGGGGCCCGAGACACACATAATATAATAATCATTCTGCTGACAGTTTAGCATATGCATTTTAATCAAAAACATAATTTTAGTTAGTAATGAATAACTAAGTAATAAATAACCAGAAATGTGTGACAAGTTTTATGGGTCCCTAAAGAACTGGGGGCCCCAAAGAACCGCCTCATGGTTTTGCCTCATGGTAAGTCCGCCCCTGGCTCAGATTTTCCATCAAATGATAAAACGTCTCAGTTTCATCACCTGATGTGTTGTTTATGTTCTGGGAATAAAATATGGGATTTATAAATCATTGCTTCCTGTTTTTATTTACGTTTCAAAGCGATTTGTGGAGCTTTGTTGGATCATCAGGATTATTCTGAGATAAATGAATAACAGGAGAGCTGAGCTGATGGATGACGTCATCCTCTCGACTGGCGATTTGTTGGGAGAAAAGGTGAAAAATGGAAATAAAATAAAGACATCAGCTTTTATTTGTCCATCTAATTACAGAATTCGCTTGATTTGAATGAATTTAGGTTGAAAAGTCTGAAAGTTTCTTTTATTTTGGGCTGAAAAGTTGGAAATGAGGGAATGGAGTCCAGACGGACCGGGTCTGGTCTTCACCTCCTGTCCAGATCAGAGGCCGTCCCGCGTGGACACGTGCACTTGTCCACGTGTCTGGAAGAGCATGATGTGCAGGCATCAGGTTGGTGTTCAGAAAGGCTTCAGTGAAAGTGTCGCGCGGCTCACCTGGCGTCCCGCTGCAGATGCGCCAGATGTTGCGCATCGCCGCTGCTGCGTCCACGCAGCCTCACCAGGAAGACTCTGGACAGCAGCTGGGTGACACAGAAGCAGCTGTGGATCAGCCTCCAGCAGCAGCTCCGCTTTTCTGCCACGGACAGCTTCAGAGATCCGCGTGGGAGCGTCCACGCGTGGACGGAGAGCACTCCACAGACATGCGCAGCTTTAGCTTTGGGTTCCGTCGTGGGAATGATTGTGGAGCAGGTTTCTCTGCCGAGCAGTGCAGATCTCAGTCCGCGCGCGAGCGTCGCACGCGCAGAGTGGGGTGTCGGGTTCCACGCGGATTGCGTAAGTTCGGGGTGACGTAACTTGTTGTTTTTCTTGTATTCTTCTTGTCCTGACACGTCATCGCCCACCCTCGCCCACCGACACGCCACGGCGAGCCGTGTCCCCGCACAGAGCGTCCACGCGGACGCCAGCGTGGATCCGCTGCGTGGATCCAGCCCGAGGCCGCGCGCCGCGCCGGAGGGCCGCTTGGTCGGCGGGTTCCGGGTCCAGATCTTCCCCCGGCAGCGCAGGACTGCAGTCAGGGCGGAGGCGGAGGGGGTCGACGCCATTCCCACAGAGCCCGTCCACGCGTGTCCCGAGTCCCAGCTGTCCACAGACCGTCACATAACCAGGCCTGGGGGGTGGGACGCGCGAGGGGACGAGAGGAGGGTGGGGGGCTTTCCACCACACTGACCCGGAGGGGTCAAGGGGGGGAGTGTCTCTGCGAAGGAAGAACACTGTAAAAAGAGTCCGGTTAGAAACACTCGTGGGTTTTTTCTCATTAATGTTCAGCTGAGATGAAACTTAAGTCCTGATCGAAGCAGATGAACATTCCTTCATTTTTCAGTTCCAGTTCAGGTCCAAGCTGCAGTCTGTCCCCAGTGGGGGGAGTTTGGGACCAGACACTACCCACTCTGCAAACTGTACATTTTTGTTTCTGCTTCAATTGTTTCAAAATGATTTTTAAAAAAGCTTTTCGTGGGAATAATAAAGAGCTGGGGCTGTTTTTAACCCTTTATGGGGCAAGTGACAATTTTTTATCTCTTTATTTCCTTTCATATTCAGCATGAAACTTTATTTTTGTTAATGTAACAACAGAATGGAGGTCTTGGTTCATACCAGGACGATTTTAGGTTAAAATGTTTAATTTGAAGGTATTTCATTGAGTGCCCTATAAAGGGTTAAATCACAGCACATGTAACTTGGTTATCTTGATGCTGATATCTGTTCATCCCCTTTCATTAAAGAAAAGCTGAATTTACAACATTCACTCAAATAACTGGAGACTTAAAAAAGGAACAATAACTAAAAATGTGCAAAAATATAATTTAGTAATATAAGACACTTTTTTTTTTTTTTTTTAAATTTAATTGAGTTAAAGAAAGAAAAAAACAAACAAACAAATTGGTCCTGGACAAATGAGAGACTTTTCTGTTGAACAGTGGGACAAAATACCTGTCAACAGGTGCAGAAGTCTGACTGAGAGGAACAGAAAACACCTGACTGGAGCGGAAACATTAAAGGATTCTTCAACTAAATATTACTTTATGTAATATGTAATAAATTATCTTATTTGTTTGCTTTTTAAAAAAATATATTTCTATTGAACCAGAATTAGAAAATAATGTCATGATTTTCATAAAATGTTTATTTATTATTATTTTGTCAATATCAGTTTATTTTACAGGCAGCTGTTTTTCTCCTTCTTTAATGAAAGGTGATGAATAAATATGAGCACAACTGTAGATGGTTTATCAGTTTATATTACTGCTATATTATATTACAACATTTGAAAAAATATTCATTATTTTTAATGACAGTTAAATGATTTTCTTAGTACATCTTTTTGGGCCCGTATCAAGTCCTGGGGCCCTTAGAATCTTCCTAACTTTCGCCCGCATATGGCGCCTCTGGTCCCCAGACCAGGTTTCTGTGGACGCCTCGACGATTCAAAGAAAACATAAAATCAAAGAGAAACAAAGAGAAAAATCTCAATTAAATCATAAACTAAACAGTTGAAAAGAAAGATAAGTTAAAAGTTAGCTAGCAGGACAGAAACACTTCGGATCCAGATATAAAACATTGTTTAATCACCACTGATGGTGCGTTCGCTGACCCGGAATCTGCAGGAAACATCATGACAACATGGATCCACCCTGCCGGATCAGCAGTTTGCCTCCGCAGCCTCCATGTCCATCCCTTTCTGAGCACAGTGTAGCATCTTCTGATGGAAACTTCCAGCAGGATGATGCACCATGTCACAAAGCTCACATCATCTCCACCATGACGATGAGTTCACTGTCCTCCAACTGCAACAATGAAAACTCCTAATATGAACATAAAAAGCTTAAACGGGGAAGTTTCAGAGGAATATCCAGTGAAATAACGTCCAGGTGCAGCTGAAACCAAACATGACTTCAGACAAGTTTTCTTTTTAAAAAGAACCATTTAAAGCTCAGGTGTCGGACTCCAGTCCTCCAGGACCAGTATGCTGCAGGTTTTTCTTGTCTCCATGCTCCAACACACCTGACCAGAAAAAAGAACAGGTTGACAAGAAGCTGTTGGATCCATTTGATTTGAATCAGGTGAGTCTGAGCAGGGAAACAACCAGGACCTGCCGGATACCGGCCCTTAAAGGGTCTGAGACACCTGATTTAAAGGAACAAACCTCCCAACAGCTTCTTTTCTGTGTCGTTCAGATCCTAAAACAAGATGATTCTCCACACAAGTGCTGCCGACAAGCTCTCCCAGAACCACCAAACACTCTGACTGGAGCTGGTTAATGTGTTACATGGTCCGACTGGTGGGGCGGCAACGGACAACGTGAGGAATCCGCCCTCCTGCCGCCTGCTTCATCATCTATTCCTCCATCCATCCATCCATCCAACAACCAAGCCATCCATCCATCCGTTCACCCACCCACCCATTCATCCATCCATCCATCCATCCATCCATCCATCCACCAACCCATTCATCCATCCATCCATCCACCAACCAAGCCATCCATCCATCCATCCACCAACCCATTCATCCATCCATCCATCCACCACCCCATTCATCCATCTATCCATCCGTCCATCCACCCACACATTCATCCATCCATCCATCCACCAACCAAGCCATCCACCCATCCACCAACCAAGCCATCCATCCATCCGTCCATCCATCCACCCACACATTCATCCATCCATCCATCCATCCATCCACCAACCAAGCCATCCATCCATCCATCAATCCATCCACCAACCCATCCATCCATCCACCAACCAAGCCATCCATCCATCCATCCACCAACCCATCCATCCATCCATCCACCAACCCATCAATCCATCCACCAACCCATCCATCCATCCACCAACCAAGCCATCCATCCATCCACCAACCAAGCCAGCCATCCATCCATCCATCCATCCACCAACCCATCCATCCATCCATCCATCCATCCACCCACACATTCATCCATCCATCCATCCACCAACCAAGCCATCCATCCACCCACACATTCATCCATCCATCCATCCACCAACCAAGCCATCCATCCATCCATCCATCCACCAACCCATCCATCCATCCATCCACCAACCCATCCATCCATCCACCCATCCATCCACCAACCCATCCATCCATCCACCAACCAAGCCAGCCATCCATCCATCCATCCATCCATCCATCCATCCACCAACCCATCCATCCATCCGTCCATCCACCCACACATTTATCCATCCATCCATCCATCAACCCATCCATCCATCCACCAACCCATCCATCCATCCGTCCATCCACCCACACATTTATCCACCCATCCATCCATCCATCCATCCATCCATCCATCCACCAACCCATCCATCCATCCGTCCATCCACCCACACATTTATCCATCCATCCATCCATCAACCCATCCATCCATCCACCAACCAAGCCATCCATCCATCCATCCATCCATCCATCCACCAACCCATCCATCCATTCATCCACCAACCCATCCATCCATCCACCAACCCATCCATCCATCCATCCACCAACCAAGCCATCCATCCATCCACCCACACATTCATCCATCCATCCATCCACCAACCCATTCATCCATCCATCCATCCACCAACCAAGCCATCCATCCATCCATCCACCAACCCATTCATCCATCCATCCATCCATCCATCCACCAACCCATTCATCCATCCATCCATCCGTCCATCCACCCACACATTCATCCATCCATCCATCCACCAACCAAGCCATCCATCCATCCGTCCATCCACCCACACATTCATCCATCCATCCATCCACCAACCCATCCATCCATCCACCAACCAAGCCATCCATCCATCCATCCATCCACCAACCAAGCCAGCCATCCATCCATCCATCCATCCGTCCATCCACCCACACATTCATCCATCCATCCATTCATCCATCCACCAAGCCATCCATCCATCCACCAACCAAGCCATCCATCCATCCACCAACCCATCCATCCATCCATCCACCAACCCATCCATCCATCCATCCATCCACCAACCCATCCATCCATCCACCAACCAAGCCATCCATCCATCCACCAACCAAGCCAGCCATCCATCCATCCATCCGTCCATCCACCCACACATTCATCCATCCATCCATCCATCCACCAACCAAGCCATCCATCCATCCGTCCATCCACCCACACATTCATCCATCCACCAACCCATCCATCCATCCATCCACCAACCCATCCATCCATCCATCCATCCATCCACCAACCCATCCATCCATCCACCAACCAAGCCAGCCATCCATCCATCCACCCACCCACACATTCATCCATCCATGCATTCATCCATCCATCCATCCACCAACCCATCCATCCATCCATCCATCCATCCACCAACCCATCCATCCATCCATCCACCAACCCATCCATCCATCCACCAACCAAGCCATCCATCCATCCATCCATCCACCAACCAACCCAGCCATCCATCCATCCATCCACCAACCAAGCCATCCATCCATCCATCCACCAACCAAGCCATCCATCCATCCACCAACCCAGCCATCCATCCATCCATCCATCCACCAACCAAGCCATCCATCCATCCATCCATCCACCAACCAACCCAGCCATACATCTATTTTCCATACTCCAGTTCAGGGTCGTGAGAAATTGGGAGTCTATCCCAGCAATCATTGGATGAGAGGCAGGTACACCTGGTCAGGTTGTTTGTCCTCTAAGTGGAACAGATATGATACAAATCGTTTCAGATTTTTATTTTTATTTAAATGTTTACTGACTTCATTTTTTCTCTTACTTGGGTTTTAATGTTGTTTAAAACTCTTATTTATTGTCCTTGCAGTATTTTCTTTTAAACCAAAGATATTTTTTTATTGATATCTTTGGTGTGCATACTTTGAACTTGATTATAATTTTGTTCAAAACTTTGGTTAATGGAGGTTGTGTTAATAATAGAAATAAAGTTTGAACTGAATTGTTACATTTAGCATCACTTTATGGTAAAAACTTTGCTCAAACTCTGTTGGACACAATCTGATGTTTTTCGTCCTCCTGTTAATGTACTCCAGAATAATTCCACATATCAGATGGAAATTTATGGTAAATATCAATACAAATTCCTGAAAGTTTGTTGAAAAAGCAAATAAAGAAAATCTGTTGTTTTCCAGGAAGTTCCAGGTAACTTCCTGTTTCTTTCTGAGTGTGGAAAATGTTTCCTGATGAGGACGTTTGGTTTTCTCTCCCTTTTCCTCATATTTTCTCTTTTTCCACCTTTTCTTTCTGCTCTCTCTTTCTCTCCTGTCTGATCAAGCAGTTATAGGCAGAAATGGCAAAAAAAAACAAACAAACAGAAAAACAACAGAAAAACATCTATGATATAAATAAACTAATAAAGAATAAATCCTAAGAATCCGGAGAAGCCTCGTGTCCAGAAGGTTCCTCTTGGCAGAGTGGATCTGTTCAGCACAACACGGCAGCTGGACCATCGTTCTGCTGTCAGGATGCAGGTTAAAAAACAAACAAACAAAAACAAGCCATGGCACTAAGAATTAAATCTGTTCTGGAGGAAAATATAAGGTGGACCAGGTAAAGTGGCTCCTGGATGTAAAAATGAATCCAAACTACAGAATCTGTTCATCATAAAGGAGGAAAGACATCAGAAACGTTGGGAGAAAAGCAGATTGTTGCTCCGAGACGTTTTCTTCTTTTGTTTTTCTAAGCCAGTAAACATAAAAGCTTGGTCATAACTTCAGGATGACATTCTGTTTCATCCCCCTGCAAAGAAAACTGGTCCTGGACCAGCTGGCCTGATTAAAAGCCTGGACGGATCGCCTTGACATTCCCGCAGCCTGTTGTTGACACATCCGCCCTGCATCAACACGGCGAATGGCATGCGGTCCAACCAGCTGCTCCGCCTGACAGCCAGGACTGCAGCCGTCGTGTTTCCAGCTGACTTTGCACCGCTAGAGGGGATCCGGTGTCTGCAGATCTGGACCGGCTCAGAGAGATGGACAGGAAGTCCCCGTCACAACAAACCCGTTCGGCGCGGTGAAAGACAGGGACAGCGTGGAGATGTTACAAAGAACGACTAAAATGTCTTCATTTCATGATAGAAGAAATAAATCTGTACTTATTTACTTACAAATATACATCTTCCATTTGTACAAGCAGAGTAAAGAAAGGAAAACAATCCGGGTTTGTTTATTTACATGAACTTGATGTTTTTCCTTCATTGCTTTGTGTGTAAAAATGCTGCAGGCCTCGTTTTCCTTCATTTCATCACGCCGCTGCTTCAGGGCGCCCTCCTTCCTCCACCACGCCGTCACGTCCGCGCTCGCCGCCTCAAGGTCTGGTCTAATGCCCGTCAGGATGGCCGTCGTGTCCTGGCAGGTTGGTGGCGTTCTGGCCGCCTGGTCGGGGGGGCCTGCTGCTGCTGTTGATGCTGGGGATGATGACGAAGGCCAGGATCCCCACCAGCATGAGCCCCACGGTGATGGTGATGATGGAGGCCACCACGGCGTAGTAGCACTGGTCCGAGCGGAACAGCCTGCGCAGGCGGCCCCCCATCCTGTTGGGAGGTCGGCCCACGTCCACCACGGTGGCCGGGGCCACCCCCAGCTCCATGGCGTTCAGGTTGCCTCCGGCGCCATCCGGCTCCTGAACGTCCTGGTTCTTCTTGGGGAGGGAGAAGACGCTGGGCTTGGTGTGGCTGTTGGGGAGGGGGTTCTTCAGCACCAGCTTGCCCTTGCTGCGCTTGAAGCGGACGGACAGAGCCCGCTGCATGTCCGCGGGCAGCTTGCTGATGATGTCCTGGTTGTTGCCCAGGCGCGGCAGGTCGCGGCTGTGGCGCAGCTGCGTCAGCTCGCGGCACACGGGGCATGACAGCGTCTTCAGCTCGGGGGAGGTCACGTTGATGCGAGCCAGACACTCCAGGCAGAAAGTGTGGCCGCACACCAGCAGCTTGGGGGTCTTGAAGACGTTGTCATAGGAACAGAAGCACACGGCGCACTCGGTGTCCTCCACGTCGTCTTCCACCTGCTTCCTACTCCAGTCGCTTCCAGCTTCCTTTCTGTCCTGTCTCCGGGCCTCCTCACTCCTCCCCCGGTGCGCCCTCTCCCCCTGCAGTCTGTCCCGCTCCCTCCTCCTCCCCCGCTCCGAGTCGGTGCTCCGTGACCTCCTGACCTTTGGGGGCTTCTCCTTCTTTCTGGGCTCCTCCTTGCTGTTGGGCTCCTCCTTCTTTCTGGGCTCCTCCTTCTTTCTGGGCTCCTCCTTGCTGTTGGGCTCTTTCTGGCTGAGTTTGGGTTTGACATTGGGGGCCAGTCCGGTTCCCTGGCTCCCCCCAGGCCTGCTTCTGCTCGTATCATCGCTCATGATGGAGGGATGTTTGTCAGCTGGAGGTCGGTTCCCAAATCCCCAGCAGCAGCTGTGGGGTAAACAAACGCCATTAGCAGAGCAGGAAACAAGGTGCAGGACTTTACTTTCTGCTGTGTCAACATGATGAAGCAAAATGTCCACTTCCTGCTCATTCAGCTGCATGTTGATGAGTTTTCTGCTCTGACAGGAGCAGAGAGAGTTCAGCCTTTAAAAGCTGGCGACGTCGAGGGCAGACGTCCACTTTGGAGACTGAAGTCCTGCTTCACCTTGCCAGAGTCGCGTATTTTAGGTATTTTCAGCTACAGCTACGTCATTGTGGAGATAAACCAATCAAACCTGATCTCTAAAAATCTTTTCTGACATTTTAATACCAAGAAAACAAACTGAAACAGCAAAGATCCTCGCTGGCAGATTTTTGCTTTACTAAACAAATAAGTCTAAAGTTTTAGATAATGTCAGCTGTCTGAACTTCTCCGTACGACTCGGTAAAATCAGCTTTATGGAGCCAAAAATGTGTCAACTTGCGAAATAAACTGGTATTTTCTGACTGGCAGAGATCTCTACTGGTCACCATTTCTGTTACGGATGCATATGTAGCGGGTGAGGACCGGTGGGTCTGGGAGGCTAAAAGTCTGGTGAATCCTTTGAGCTGAAACCATTAAAGTTTGGAAGCACACAGGAAGCAACATTTTGTGGTTGTCAGCGGAGTTTGGTGTCTCGATAAGGTTTAGTGACCAGATGAAACCAACAAAATGGAGCCATTCATATTTTCTTCCTCATTTTATCCAGGTCATTTATGACCTGGGAGCAAAACTCAAATATGAAGTGGGGCAAAAAAAAGTAAAATTGGAAAAACTCGCAGGCCAACATGGATATTCACTGAAAAAATCTTCCAGATGAGACAAGGAAGCTCCTGAATTGGTGGTTAAATTCTGCGTTTCTGTTCAGCCTTCACTTAAAAATGCTTTTTTTTCCTCACAAACCTTCATCTCAGACCTTTTCCACAAACTCTCCCTCATTGAAAGGCTCATTTAGCCTCTCTAGCTTCAAGTTGCTATGACTACCGTCGACTAGAGGTGGGAAAATCAAATTTAAAAAAATCGGGATTTTTTGCTTCACAATTTTAAAAATCTTTTTTTTTTGTTAAAAAAAAAATCTTTTTTAAAAAAAAAAACAAATTAAAATAATCCATTTAAAAATTTTTGTCATTTCTATTGATCTTTTTACTCGTCTTCTTGGAGGTTATAGCAGCAGAATGATGGTCTGGCTACTGTGTTGATTTTTTCCTCATAAAAAAAATAACTAGCAAAAAAAAAGTTTTGTACATTTTTCTTTGTTTATAATCTTCAAAAATCAGTAATATCAAAGAATTGTGAGAATCGCCATTTAAATCGAATCGGCAACCAAAAAAATCGGGACAAAAGCACATCGTCACAGCCCGACTGTCTACAGAGGAGAGGGTCCCGATTCACACACCAAACCACCACCAGGTTACATGTGCTGTACAACACCAGTAGTATCGCCTTCGGGGCCAAATAGTTTGACAGATTTGCTCTTCTTTCCTTTCATCTAAAGGAAAAATTTAGATGAATTTGCTGTAATATGTAGAATGAAACAGACATAAACCAGTGTATGGAAAGCTGCGTTTAGGACTCTGAACACAGGAGCCAAACTGCAGTCCTCAAGGGCCGGTATCCTGCAGGTTTTAGTTGTCTCCCTGCTCCAACACACCTGACTGAAGTTCATAAACAGGTTGACAAGAAGCTGCTGGATCCATCTGATTTTTTCAGCTGTGTTGATAGAAGGAAACAACAAAAACCTGCCGGCCTCCAGGACTGATGATCTTTTTTTTTTAGGCAAGCCAGAGTTTTCTTCCTTCATGCTTTGTGCCATTTTAATTCATCTTTCTCCATAAACACAAACACTGATATTCAGACATCTCTTTACTGAAAATATCTTTTCATTATAATCCAAAAGTATTTAAATAAACCTCGTAGCTGTAGAGATTTATTTATTATTTTACGCAGAGGTTAAAACAGTCGGGCTCAAACCTTTTAATGCTACCACCAGTCTGGTTTGAAAACTTCCTTCTGTAGCTGTTTTCAGACCAGCTGGGAGCATCAGACGCAACATTTCAGACAATGTACTCATTTAAAAAGTCTACAAACATGCAAAATGGTTAGAAGAGAACTTTTTCTGCTTCCTTTAATGGATTATGGATGGATTATTCTTTTTTATGTTAGATCTATTTTTAGGCAATCCTGAATTTGTTTTCCTTTGTGCCGTTTTAATCTATCCCTCAGCAGAAACACAAACACTGATATTCAGACATCTCTTTACTGAAAATGAGCCTTTATTATGATCCAAAACTGTTCAAATAGACCTGCTGGTTGTAGAAATGTACTTATTTCACGCAGAGGTTGGAAAAGTAGGTCTCAAAGGGTTAACCTTTAACACCACTGCCTCGCTGGTTTGAAATGTCACGTCTAACTTCCCGCTGTATCAGTTTTCAGAGCGGCTGGCGCTTCAGGTGGAAAATTTCATCACTTTTATTCCTTCAAAGCATCTAAAACCAGCAGAAACATCTGCAGCAGGTTGGAACATTTCAGCTGCGAGCAGCAGAGTTTTCCCACAGAGAAGAAGACGACGACGAGGCTGTAAACCAAACTGACCTGCTGAGGTGGATGGAAGTCAGAGCCGTTAAGTAATCCTGTTGTGCAGAAACACAGCGAAGTGCGAGTCACCAAACTTCATCACTAGTCAGGAACATGAGGATCCGAGCTGTGGAACTGGCCTCTTCCCTCTCCCCCACGCAGACTTTTCCTCTTACATGTTATTTCTGATGGCAGCAGGGCGCAGCCTCCTCCCAACCCGCCCCCCGACTGGTCGGACCAGTCCAACCAGCTGCAGAGGTCCACTGCTCTACTTCCCCGTCTGCGTGTGGAAGAGGCAGACATGTACTCAGATAGCTCCCATGGTGGTGTGGAGCTGGAATCTGTCGTCATGTAAGGTCTGATCAGATCAGGAGGCAGAAACATGTTCATGTTAATCAGCTGGAAAATTCCTCCGGTGGAGAAAGGCCGCAGGTATGCAGCGTATCAGCATGTCATAGCTGCCATACCGCCGCCACACGCAGCACACACACCCACACACACACCCAGCATGTTAAACTTTAACAGAATTAAACCACACAGAATGTTTCTGTTTGCTTTGTAGAGCAGCTCTTCCTTAAGATGCATCACATGTTGCTGAACGACAACCTGCAGCAGTCAGGACAGAGGTCTGACGTCTGAGGACAGAGGTCTGAAGACGGAGGACAGAGGTCTGACGTCTGAGGACAGAGGTCTGAAGACGGAGGACAGAGGTCTGACGTCTGAGGACAGAGGTCTGAGGACTGAGGACGGAGGACAGAGGTCTGAGGACAGAGGTCTGAGGACAGAGGTCTGAGGACAGAGGTCTGACGTCTGAGGACAGAGGTCTGAAGTCGGAGGTGTGAGGACGGAGGTGTGAGGACGGAGGTCTGAGGTCGGAGGTGTGAGGACGGAGGTCTGAAGTCGGAGGTGTGAGGACGGAGGTGTGAGGACGGAGGTCTGAAGTCGGAGGTGTGAGGACGGAGGTCTGAGGTCGGAGGTCTGAAGTCGGAGGTGTGAGGACGGAGGTCTGAAGTCGGAGGTGTGAGGACGGAGGTGTGAGGACGGAGGTGTGAGGACGGAGGTCTGAGGTCGGAGGTGTGAGGACGGAGGTCTGAAGTCGGAGGTGTGAGGACGGAGGTGTGAGGACGGAGGTCTGAGGTCGGAGGTGTGAGGACGGAGGTCTGAAGTCGGAGGTGTGAGGACGGAGGTCTGAAGTCGGAGGTGTGAGGACGGAGGTGTGAGGACGGAGGTGTGAGGACGGAGGTGTGAGGACGGAGGTCTGAAGTCGGAGGTGTGAGGACGGAGGTGTGAGGACGGAGGTCTGAGGTCGGAGGTGTGAGGACGGAGGTGTGAGGACGGAGGTGTGAGGACGGAGGTGTGAGGACGGAGGTCTGAAGTCGGAGGTGTGAGGACGGAGGTCTGAGGTCGGAGGTGTGAGGACGGAGGTCTGAGGTCGGAGGTGTGAGGACGGAGGTGTGAGGACGAAGGTCTGAAGTCGGAGGTGTGAGGACGGAGGTCTGAGGACGAAGGTCTGAAGTCGGAGGTGTGAGGACGGAGGTGTGAGGACGGAGGTCTGAAGTCGGAGGTGTGAGGTCGGAGGTGTGAGGACGGAGGTCTGAAGTCGGAGGTGTGAGGACGGAGGTCTGAGGTCGGAGGTGTGAGGACGGAGGTGTGAGGACGAAGGTCTGAAGTCGGAGGTGTGAGGACGGAGGTCTGAGGACGAAGGTCTGAAGTCGGAGGTGTGAGGACGGAGGTCTGAAGTCGGAGGTGTGAGGACGGAGGTCTGAAGTCGGAGGTGTGAGGACGGAGGTGTGAGGACGGAGGTCTGAGGTCGGAGGTGTGAGGACGGAGGTCTGAAGTCGGAGGTGTGAGGACGGAGGTGTGAGGACGGAGGTCTGAGGACAGAGGTCTGAGGACAGAGGTCTGAGGACGGAGGTCTGAAGTCGGAGGTGTGAGGATGGAGGTCTGAAGTCGGAGGTGTGAGGACGGAGGTCTGAAGTCAGAGGTCTGAGGACAGAGGTCTGAGGACAGAGGTCTGACGTCTGAGGACAGAGGTCTGAGGACTGAGGACGGAGGACAGAGGTCTGACGTCTGAGGACAGAGGTGTGAGGACTAAGGACTGAGGACGGAGGTGTGAGGACGGAGGTCTGACGTCTGAGGACAGAGGTGTGAGGACTAAGGACTGAGGTCGGAGGTGTGAGGACGGAGGTCTGAGGTCGGAGGTGTGAGGACGGAGGTCTGAGGACGAAGGTCTGAGGACGAAGGTCTGAAGTCGGAGGTGTGAGGACGGAGGTCTGAAGTCGGAGGTGTGAGGACGGAGGTCTGAAGTCGGAGGTGTGAGGACGGAGGTCTGAAGTCGGAGGTCTGAGGACAGAGGTCTGAAGTCGGAGGTGTGAGGACGGAGGTGTGAGGACGAAGGTCTGAGATCGGAGGTCTGAGGACGGAGGTCTGAAGTCGGAGGTGTGAGGACGGAGGTGTGAGGACGGAGGTCTGAAGTCGGAGGTCTGAGGTCGGAGGTCTGAGGACAGAGGTGTGAGGACGGAGGTCTGAAGTCGGAGGTGTGAGGACGGAGGTGTGAGGACGGAGGTCTGAGGTCGGAGGTCTGAGGACGGAGGTCTGAAGTCGGAGGTGTGAGGATGGAGGTCTGAGGTCGGAGGTCTGAGGACAGAGGTGTGAGGACGGAGGTCTGAAGTCGGAGGTGTGAGGACGGAGGTCTGAGGTCGGAGGTGTGAGGACGGAGGTGTGAGGACGGAGGTCTGAGGACGGAGGTCTGAAGTCGGAGTTGTGAGGACGGAGGTCTGAAGTCGGAGGTCTGAGGTCGGAGGTCTGAGGTCGGAGGTCTGAAGTCGGAGGTGTGAGGACGGAGGTGTGAGGACGGAGGTCTGAAGTCGGAGGTCTGAGGACAGAGGTCTGAGGACAGAGGTCTGAGGACAGAGGTCTGAAGTCGGAGGTGTGAGGACGGAGGTGTGAGGACGGAGGTCTGAG
Source organism: Telmatherina bonti (assembly GCF_933228915.1). Lineage (NCBI taxonomy): Eukaryota > Metazoa > Chordata > Actinopteri > Atheriniformes > Telmatherinidae > Telmatherina > Telmatherina bonti. The sequence goes on along the minus strand of NC_136623.1, from coordinate 6,873,245 downwards.
GTCGGAGGTCTGAGGTCGGAGGTCTGAGGACAGAGGTCTGAAGTCGGAGGTGTGAGGACGGAGGTGTGAGGACGGAGGTGTGAGGACGAAGGTCTGAAGTCGGAGGTGTGAGGACGGAGGTGTGAGGACGGAGGTCTGAGGACGGAGGTCTGAGGACGGAGGTCTGAAGTCGGAGTTGTGAGGACGGAGGTGTGAGGACGGAGGTCTGAGGACAGAGGTCTGAGGACAGAGGTCTGAGGACGGAGGTCTGAGGACAGAGGTCTGAGGACAGAGGTCTGAGGACGGAGGTCTGAGGTCGGAGGTGTGAGGACGGAGGTGTGAGGACGGAGGTCTGAAGTCGGAGGTGTGAGGACGGAGGTCTGAGGACAGAGGTCTGAGGACGGAGGTCTGAAGTCGGAGGTGTGAGGACGGAGGTCTGAGGTCGGAGGTGTGAGGACGGAGGTCTGAAGTCGGAGGTGTGAGGACGGAGGTCTGAAGTCGGAGGTGTGAGGACGGAGGTCTGAGGACAGAGGTCTGAGGACGGAGGTCTGAAGTCGGAGGTGTGAGGACGGAGGTCTGAGGTCGGAGGTGTGAGGACGGAGGTCTGAAGTCGGAGGTGTGAGGACGGAGGTGTGAGGACGAAGGTCTGAGGTCGGAGGTGTGAGGACGGAGGTGTGAGGACGGAGGTCTGAAGTCGGAGGTGTGAGGACGGAGGTCTGAGGTCGGAGGTGTGAGGACGGAGGTGTGAGGACGGAGGTCTGAGGTCGGAGGTGTGAGGACGGAGGTCTGAAGTCGGAGGTGTGAGGACAGAGGTCTGAAGTCGGAGGTGTGAGGACAGAGGTCTGAAGTCGGAGGTGTGAGGACGGAGGTGTGAGGACGGAGGTCTGAAGTCGGAGGTGTGAGGACAGAGGTCTGAAGTCGGAGGTGTGAGGACGGAGGTCTGAGGTCGGAGGTGTGAGGACGGAGGTCTGAGGTCGGAGGTGTGAGGACGGAGGTGTGAGGACGGAGGTCTGAAGTCGGAGGTGTGAGGACGGAGGTCTGAAGTCGGAGGTCTGAGGACGGAGGTGTGAGGACGGAGGTCTGAAGTCGGAGGTGTGAGGACAGAGGTCTGAAGTCGGAGGTGTGAGGACGGAGGTCTGAGGACGGAGGTCTGAGGTCGGAGGTGTGAGGACGGAGGTCTGAGGTCGGAGGTCTGAAGTCGGAGGTGTGAGGACGGAGGTCTGAAGTCGGAGGTGTGAGGACGAAGGTCTGAGGTCGGAGGTGTGAGGACGGAGGTCTGAGGTCGGAGGTGTGAGGACGGAGGTGTGAGGACGGAGGTCTGAAGTCGGAGGTGTGAGGACAGAGGTCTGAAGTCGGAGGTGTGAGGACAGAGGTCTGAGGTCGGAGGTGTGAGGACGGAGGTGTGAGGACGGAGGTCTGAAGTCGGAGGTGTGAGGACAGAGGTCTGAGGTCGGAGGTGTGAGGACGGAGGTGTGAGGACGGAGGTCTGAAGTCGGAGGTGTGAGGACAGAGGTCTGAAGTCGGAGGTGTGAGGACGGAGGTCTGAGGTCGGAGGTCTGAGGACGGAGGTCTGAGGTCGGAGGTGTGAGGACGGAGGTCTGAAGTCGGAGGTGTGAGGACGGAGGTCTGAAGTCGGAGGTGTGAGGACGGAGGTGTGAGGACGGAGGTCTGAGGACGGAGGTCTGAAGTCGGAGTTGTGAGGACGGAGGTCTGAGGACAGAGGTCTGAGGACAGAGGTCTGAGGACGGAGGTCTGAGGTCGGAGGTGTGAGGACGGAGGTGTGAGGACGGAGGTCTGAAGTCGGAGGTGTGAGGACGGAGGTCTGAGGACAGAGGTCTGAGGACGGAGGTCTGAAGTCGGAGGTGTGAGGACGGAGGTCTGAGGTCGGAGGTGTGAGGACGGAGGTCTGAAGTCGGAGGTGTGAGGACGGAGGTCTGAAGTCGGAGGTGTGAGGACGGAGGTCTGAGGACAGAGGTCTGAGGACGGAGGTCTGAAGTCGGAGGTGTGAGGACGGAGGTCTGAGGTCGGAGGTGTGAGGACGGAGGTCTGAAGTCGGAGGTGTGAGGACGGAGGTGTGAGGACGAAGGTCTGAGGTCGGAGGTGTGAGGACGGAGGTGTGAGGACGGAGGTCTGAAGTCGGAGGTGTGAGGACGGAGGTCTGAGGTCGGAGGTGTGAGGACGGAGGTGTGAGGACGGAGGTCTGAGGTCGGAGGTGTGAGGACGGAGGTCTGAAGTCGGAGGTGTGAGGACAGAGGTCTGAAGTCGGAGGTGTGAGGACAGAGGTCTGAAGTCGGAGGTGTGAGGACGGAGGTGTGAGGACGGAGGTCTGAAGTCGGAGGTGTGAGGACAGAGGTCTGAAGTCGGAGGTGTGAGGACGGAGGTCTGAGGTCGGAGGTGTGAGGACGGAGGTCTGAGGTCGGAGGTGTGAGGACGGAGGTGTGAGGACGGAGGTCTGAAGTCGGAGGTGTGAGGACGGAGGTCTGAAGTCGGAGGTCTGAGGACGGAGGTGTGAGGACGGAGGTCTGAAGTCGGAGGTGTGAGGACGGAGGTCTGAGGACAGAGGTCTGAGGACGGAGGTCTGAAGTCGGAGGTGTGAGGACGGAGGTCTGAGGTCGGAGGTGTGAGGACGGAGGTCTGAAGTCGGAGGTGTGAGGACGGAGGTGTGAGGACGAAGGTCTGAGGTCGGAGGTGTGAGGACGGAGGTGTGAGGACGGAGGTCTGAAGTCGGAGGTGTGAGGACGGAGGTCTGAGGTCGGAGGTGTGAGGACGGAGGTGTGAGGACGGAGGTCTGAGGTCGGAGGTGTGAGGACGGAGGTCTGAAGTCGGAGGTGTGAGGACAGAGGTCTGAAGTCGGAGGTGTGAGGACAGAGGTCTGAAGTCGGAGGTGTGAGGACGGAGGTGTGAGGACGGAGGTCTGAAGTCGGAGGTGTGAGGACAGAGGTCTGAAGTCGGAGGTGTGAGGACGGAGGTCTGAGGTCGGAGGTGTGAGGACGGAGGTGTGAGGACGGAGGTCTGAAGTCGGAGGTGTGAGGACGGAGGTCTGAAGTCGGAGGTCTGAGGACGGAGGTGTGAGGACGGAGGTCTGAAGTCGGAGGTGTGAGGACAGAGGTCTGAAGTCGGAGGTGTGAGGACGGAGGTCTGAGGACGGAGGTCTGAGGTCGGAGGTGTGAGGACGGAGGTCTGAGGTCGGAGGTCTGAAGTCGGAGGTGTGAGGACGGAGGTCTGAAGTCGGAGGTGTGAGGACGAAGGTCTGAGGTCGGAGGTGTGAGGACGGAGGTCTGAGGTCGGAGGTGTGAGGACGGAGGTGTGAGGACGGAGGTCTGAAGTCGGAGGTGTGAGGACAGAGGTCTGAAGTCGGAGGTGTGAGGACAGAGGTCTGAGGTCGGAGGTGTGAGGACGGAGGTGTGAGGACGGAGGTCTGAAGTCGGAGGTGTGAGGACAGAGGTCTGAGGTCGGAGGTGTGAGGACGGAGGTGTGAGGACGGAGGTCTGAAGTCGGAGGTGTGAGGACAGAGGTCTGAAGTCGGAGGTGTGAGGACGGAGGTCTGAGGTCGGAGGTCTGAGGACGGAGGTCTGAGGTCGGAGGTGTGAGGACGGAGGTCTGAAGTCGGAGGTGTGAGGACGGAGGTCTGAAGTCGGAGGTGTGAGGACGAAGGTCTGAGGTCGGAGGTGTGAGGACGGAGGTCTGAAGTCGGAGGTGTGAGGACGGAGGTCTGAGGTCGGAGGTCTGAAGTCGGAGGTGTGAGGACGGAGGTCTGAGGTCGGAGGTCTGAAGTCGGAGGTGTGAGGACGGAGGTGTGAGGACGGAGGTCTGAGGTCGGAGGTGTGAGGACGGAGGTCTGAAGTCGGAGGTGTGAGGACGGAGGTGTGAGGACGGAGGTCTGAAGTCGGAGGTGTGAGGACGGAGGTCTGAAGTCGGAGGTGTGAGGACGGAGGTCTGAGGTCGGAGGTCTGAAGTCGGAGGTGTGAGGACGGAGGTGTGAGGACGGAGGTCTGAGGTCGGAGGTGTGAGGACGGAGGTCTGAAGTCGGAGGTGTGAGGATGGAGGTGTGAGGACGGAGGTCTGAAGTCGGAGGTGTGAGGACGGAGGTCTGAAGTCGGAGGTGTGAGGATGGAGGTGTGAGGACGGAGGTCTGAAGTCGGAGGTGTGAGGATGGAGGTGTGAGGTCGGAGGTGTGAGGACGGAGGTCTGAAGTCGGAGGTGTGAGGATGGAGGTGTGAGGACGGAGGTCTGAAGTCGGAGGTGTGAGGACGGAGGTCTGAAGTCGGAGGTGTGAGGACGGAGGTGTGAGGACGGAGGTCTGAAGTCGGAGGTGTGAGGACGGACGTGTGAGGACGGAGGTCTGAAGTCGGAGGTGTGAGGACGGAGGTGTGAGGACGGAGGTCTGAGGTCGGAGGTGTGAGGATGGAGGTGTGAGGACGGAGGTGTGAGGACGGAGGTCTGAAGTCGGAGGTGTGAGGACGGAGGTGTGAGGACGGAGGTGTGAGGACGGAGGTCTGAAGTCGGAGGTGTGAGGACGGAGGTGTGAGGACGGAGGTCTGAAGTCGGAGGTGTGAGGACGGAGGTCTGAGGTCGGAGGTGTGAGGACGGAGGTGTGAGGACGGAGGTCTGAAGTCGGAGGTGTGAGGACGGAGGTGTGAGGACGGAGGTCTGAGGTCGGAGGTGTGAGGACGGAGGTGTGAGGACGGAGGTCTGAGGTCGGAGGTGTGAGGACGGAGGTCTGAAGTCGGAGGTGTGAGGACGGAGGTGTGAGGACGAAGGTCTGAAGTCGGAGGTGTGAGGACGGAGGTGTGAGGACGAAGGTCTGAAGTCGGAGGTGTGAGGACGGAGGTCTGAGGTCGGAGGTGTGAGGACGAAGGTCTGAAGTCGGAGGTGTGAGGACGGAGGTCTGAGGTCGGAGGTGTGAGGACGGAGGTGTGAGGACGGAGGTCTGAAGTCGGAGGTGTGAGGACGGAGGTCTGAGGTCGGAGGTGTGAGGACGGAGGTGTGAGGACGAAGGTCTGAAGTCGGAGGTGTGAGGACGGAGGTCTGAGGACGAAGGTCTGAAGTCGGAGGTGTGAGGACGGAGGTGTGAGGACGGAGGTCTGAAGTCGGAGGTGTGAGGACGAAGGTCTGAGGACGGAGGTGTGAGGACGGAGGTCTGAGGACGGAGGTGTGAGGACGGAGGTCTGAAGTCGGAGGTGTGAGGACAGAGGTCTGAAGTCGGAGGTGTGAGGATGGAGGTCTGAAGTCGGAGGTGTGAGGACGGAGGTCTGAAGTCGGAGGTGTGAGGACGGAGGTGTGAGGACGGAGGTGTGAGGACGGAGGTCTGAGGTCGGAGGTCTGAGGACGGAGGTCTGAGGTCGGAGGTCTGAGGACGAAGGTCTGAAGTCGGAGGTGTGAGGACGGAGGTGTGAAGTCGGAGGTGTGAGGACGGAGGTCTGAAGTCGGAGGTGTGAGGACGGAGGTCTGAAGTCGGAGGTGTGAGGACGGAGGTGTGAGGACGGAGGTCTGAGGACGGAGGTGTGAGGACGGAGGTGTGAGGACGGAGGTCTGAAGTCGGAGGTGTGAGGATGGAGGTGTGAGGACGGAGGTCTGAGGTCGGAGGTGTGAGGACGGAGGTGTGAGGACGGAGGTCTGAGGACGGAGGTGTGAGGACGGAGGTCTGAAGTCGGAGGTGTGAGGATGGAGGTGTGAGGACGGAGGTGTGAGGACGGAGGTCTGAAGTCGGAGGTGTGAGGACGGAGGTCTGAGGACAGAGGTCTGAGGACGGAGGTCTGAGGACGGAGGTCTGAAGTCGGAGGTGTGAGGACGGAGGTGTGAGGACGGAGGTCTGAGGACGGAGGTGTGAGGACGGAGGTCTGAAGTCGGAGGTGTGAGGACGGAGGTCTGAGGACGAAGGTCTGAAGTCGGAGGTCAGACATGACTCGGCTGGTTTTGGCCAGCAGGGTGGACATGAAGGAGCGTCCAGAAGAGACGTGGACGCTCCTCCTGAGCCTCCAGAGACGTTTCCAGTCTTCAGTCACGACGAACTCTTCAGGTCTAACGGATCATTCACGGTGATGACGGATCGGCCGTGTGATTGGCTGATGAGCCAGTGGGCGGGTCAAGGTGGCGGTTCATCTCTGATGGAACACAGAAACCGGAGCGACACGGGAAAACGTGGACAACGGACAGACTGGAAGAAAAGCAGCTCCACAGACTGATTGTAAAACTTTATTACTACACAAGCCGTGAACGCCGTCGGTCGCCCCGGCGTGGTGGACGTCTGCTGCCGGCAGCTTCAGGAAGTCCCTTCCTGCATGTCGACAGTCGGGTTTAAAAGGCACCAACAGTCAGGAAACAGTGTCTGCTGCAACTGGTTTGTCATTAGACCAGTAAGACTGGCAGAAGGCCGGTCCAGGAGAACCGCCGCGGGGAAGATTAAACAACGGCTCCTCCGGCGACAGTTTCCTAGCTTTTTTACCGATACAGAGCAGCAAATGGCCGCAGCGACGCGGCGCCTCAGCCCAGCTCCTCCTTGCTCTTGCCCTGCTTTCGGGGCATCTTCTTGCTGCTGCTGTCCTCCAGCTCTTTGCTCTTGTAGTAGTGCGGCGCCACCTCCAGCAGCCAGCCACTCTCGATCTCGATCACCTGAGGAAACCGCCAGAAAGTTAGATATGATGCAGGAAAACGTTTGCATCCTCACCGGGCTGCGCTACTTTCACGTCTTCTCTACGGGACGGATCTGGGAACATGGCGTCTCACCCACCTGCCTCATGAACTCCTTGGTGGTGAAGACCAGCTCGTGGTAGATGAGCCAGCGAGGCTGCTCCTCGAACAGAGAGCTGTTAGGGTGGACGTAGACCGTCTGCTGGTGCTTCACCGTCTTGTAGCCGCCTTTGCTGAGTCGTGCCGTGTGGTAGAAGTATCCTGCAGTCACCGCCTGGCGGGAAAAGGAGACGCATGTAGGAAGCGGATCAGTGTCAGGTTTGGAGATGCAGACTGAGGTTCTGCAGCAGTTTGGGTCTGAAGGTTCTGCAGGTTTGTACAGAAATGAAATGGAAAACGGGGATGAATCAACAAAACACGCTGAAGTCTCATCCTGAACACGAAGAAAAGACGGAGAATTCTCCCGAAGAAATAAAAACGCGAGACTCTCATCCTGATGAGGTGGAACGGGAGATTCTCATGGTGATGAGGTGGAACGGGAGATTCTCATGGTGATGAGGTGGAACGGGAGATTCTCATGGTGATGAGGTGGAACGGGAGATTCTCATGGTGATGAGGTGGAACGGGAGATTCTCATGATGTGGTGGAACAGGAGATTCTCATGGTGATGAGGTGGAACGGGAGATTCTCATGGTGATGAGGTGGAACGGGAGATTCTCATGGTGATGAGGTGGAACGGGAGATTCTCATGATGTGGTGGAACGGGAGATTCTCATGGTGATGAGGTGGAACGGGAGATTCTCATGGTGATGAGGTGGAACGGGAGATTCTCATTGTGATGAGGTGGAACGGGAGATTCTCATGGTGATGAGGTGGAACGGGAGATTCTCATCATGATGTGGTGGAATGGGAGATTCTCATGGTGATGAGGTGGAACGGGAGATTCTCATGGTGATGTGGTGGAATGGGAGATTCTCATGGTGATGAGGTGGAACGGGAGATTCTCATGGTGATGAGGTGGAACGGGAGATTCTCATGGTGATGAGGTGGAACGGGAGATTCTCATGATGTGGTGGAACGGGAGATTCTCATGATGTGGTGGAACGGGAGATTCTCATGGTGATGAGGTGGAACGGGAGATTCTCATGGTGATGAGGTGGAACGGGAGATTCTCATCATGATGAGGTGGAACGGGAGATTCTCATGGTGATGAGGTGGAACGAGAGATTCTCATGGTGATGAGGTGGAACGGGAGATTCTCATGGTGATGAGGTGGAACGGGAGATTCTCATCATGATGAGGTGGAACGGGAGATTCTCATCATGATGTGGTGGAATGGGAGATTCTCATGGTGATGAGGTGGAACGGGAGATTCTCATGGTGATGAGGTGGAACGGGAGATTCTCATGGTGATGAGGTGGAACGGGAGATTCTCATGATGTGGTGGAACGGGAGATTCTCATGATGTGGTGGAACGGGAGATTCTCATGGTGATGAGGTGGAACGGGAGATTCTCATGGTGATGAGGTGGAACGGGAGATTCTCATCATGATGAGGTGGAACGGGAGATTCTCATGGTGATGAGGTGGAACGGGAGATTCTCATGGTGATGAGGTGGAACGGGAGATTCTCATCATGATGAGGTGGAACGGGAGATTCTCATGGTGATGAGGTGGAACGGGAGATTCTCATGGGGATGAGGTGGAACGGGAGATTCTCATGGTGATGAGGTGGAACGGGAGATTCTCATCATGATGAGGTGGAACGGGAGATTCTCATGGCGATGAGGTGGAACGGGAGATTCTCATGGTGATGAGGTGGAACGGGAGATTCTCATGATGTGGTGGAACGGGAGATTCTCATGATGAGGTGGAACGGGAGATTCTCATGGTGAGGTGGAACGGGAGATTCTCATGGTGATGAGGTGGAACGGGAGATTCTCATGGCGATGAGGTGGAACGGGAGATTCTCATCATGATGAGATGGAACGGGAGATTCTCATGATGAGGTGGAACGGGAGATTCTCATCATGATGAGATGGAACGGGAGATTCTCATGATGAGGTGGAGTGGGAGATTCTCATGATGAGGTGGAACGGGAGATTCTCATGATGAGGTGGAACGGGAGATTCTCATGATGTGGTGGAACGGGAGATTCTCATGATGTGGTGGAACGGGAGATTCTCATGATGAGGTGGAACGGGAGATTCTCATGGTGATGAGGTGGAACGGGAGATTCTCATGGTGATGAGGTGGAACGGGAGATTCTCATGATGAGGTGGAACGGGAGATTCTCATGGCGATGAGGTGGAACGGGAGATTCTCATCATGATGAGATGGAACGGGAGATTCTCATGATGAGGTGGAACGGGAGATTCTCATGGTGATGAGGTGGAACGGGAGATTCTCATGATGAGGTGGAACGGGAGATTCTCATGGCGATGAGGTGGAACGGGAGATTCTCATGGTGATGAGGTGGAACGGGAGATTCTCATGGTGATGAGGTGGAACGGGAGATTCTCATGGTGATGAGGTGGAACGGGAGATTCTCATCGTGATGTGGTGGAACAGGAGATTCTCATCATGATGAGGTGGAACGGGAGATTCTCATCGTGATGTGGTGGAACGGGAGATTCTCATAGTGATGAGGTGGAACGGGAGATTCTCATGGTGATGAGGTGGAATGGGAGATTCTCATGGCGATGAGGTGGAACGGGAGATTCTCATAGTGATGAGGTGGAACGGGAGATTCTCATAGTGATGAGGTGGAACGGGAGATTCTCATGATGAGGTGGAATGGGAGATTCTCATGGCGATGAGGTGGAACGGGAGATTCTCATGGTGATGAGGTGGAACGGGAGATTCTCATGATGTGGTGGAACGGGAGATTCTCATGATGTGGTGGAACGGGAGATTCTCATGGTGATGAGGTGGAACGGGAGATTCTCATGATGAGGTGGGACGGAGATTCTCATGGCGATGAGGTGGAACGGGAGATTCTCATGATGTGGTGGAACGGGAGATTCTCATGATGAGGTGGAACGGGAGATTCTCATGATGAGGTGGGACGGAGATTCTCATGGTGATGAGGTGGAACGGGAGATTCTCATGATGTGGTGGAACGGGAGATTCTCATGATGAGGTGGAACGGGAGATTCTCATGATGTGGTGGAACGGGAGTTTCTCATGATGTGGTGGAACGGGAGATTCTCATGATGAGGTGGAACGGGAGATTCTCATCATGATGAGGTGGAACGGGAGATTCTCATGATGTGGTGGAACGGGAGATTCTCATGATGTGGTGGAATGGGAGATTCTCATGATGAGGTGGAACGGGAGATTCTCATGATGAGGTGGAACGGGAGATTCTCATGATGAGGTGGAACGGGAGATTCTCATCATGATGAGGTGGAACGGGAGATTCTCATCATGATGAGGTGGAATGGGAGATTCTCATGGTGATGAGGTGGAACAGGAGATTCTCATCATGATGAGGTGGAACGGGAGATTCTCATCATGATGAGGTGGAACGGGAGATTCTCATGGTGATGAGGTGGAACGGGAGATTCTCATGGTGATGAGGTGGAACGGGAGATTCTCATGGTGATGAGGTGGAACGGGAGATTCTCATCGTGATGTGGTGGAACAGGAGATTCTCATCATGATGAGGTGGAACGGGAGATTCTCATGGTGATGAGGTGGAACAGGAGATTCTCATCATGATGAGGTGGAACGGGAGATTCTCATCATGATGAGGTGGAACGGGAGATTCTCATGGTGATGAGGTGGAACGGGAGATTCTCATGGTGATGAGGTGGAACGGGAGATTCTCATGGTGATGAGGTGGAACGGGAGATTCTCATCGTGATGTGGTGGAACAGGAGATTCTCATCATGATGAGGTGGAACGGGAGATTCTCATCATGATGAGATGGAACGGGAGATTCTCATGATGAGGTGGAACGGGAGATTCTCATGGTGATGAGGTGGAACGGGAGATTCTCATGGCGATGAGGTGGAACGGGAGATTCTCATGGCGATGAGGTGGAACGGGAGATTCTCATGGTGATGAGGTGGAACGGGAGATTCTCATGGTGATGAGGTGGAACGGGAGATTCTCATGGTGATGAGGTGGAACGGGAGATTCTCATCGTGATGTGGTGGAACAGGAGATTCTCATCATGATGAGGTGGAACGGGAGATTCTCATCGTGATGTGGTGGAACGGGAGATTCTCATAGTGATGAGGTGGAACGGGAGATTCTCATGGTGATGAGGTGGAATGGGAGATTCTCATGGCGATGAGGTGGAACGGGAGATTCTCATAGTGATGAGGTGGAACGGGAGATTCTCATAGTGATGAGGTGGAACGGGAGATTCTCATGATGAGGTGGAATGGGAGATTCTCATGGCGATGAGGTGGAACGGGAGATTCTCATGGTGATGAGGTGGAACGGGAGATTCTCATGATGTGGTGGAACGGGAGATTCTCATGATGTGGTGGAACGGGAGATTCTCATGGTGATGAGGTGGAACGGGAGATTCTCATGATGAGGTGGGACGGAGATTCTCATGGCGATGAGGTGGAACGGGAGATTCTCATGATGTGGTGGAACGGGAGATTCTCATGATGAGGTGGAACGGGAGATTCTCATGATGAGGTGGGACGGAGATTCTCATGGTGATGAGGTGGAACGGGAGATTCTCATGATGTGGTGGAACGGGAGATTCTCATGATGAGGTGGAACGGGAGATTCTCATGATGTGGTGGAACGGGAGTTTCTCATGATGTGGTGGAACGGGAGATTCTCATGATGAGGTGGAACGGGAGATTCTCATCATGATGAGGTGGAACGGGAGATTCTCATGATGTGGTGGAACGGGAGATTCTCATGATGTGGTGGAATGGGAGATTCTCATGATGAGGTGGAACGGGAGATTCTCATGATGAGGTGGAACGGGAGATTCTCATCATGATGAGGTGGAACGGGAGATTCTCATCATGATGAGGTGGAACGGGAGATTCTCATCATGATGAGGTGGAATGGGAGATTCTCATGGTGATGAGGTGGAACAGGAGATTCTCATCATGATGAGGTGGAACGGGAGATTCTCATCATGATGAGGTGGAACGGGAGATTCTCATGGTGATGAGGTGGAACGGGAGATTCTCATGGTGATGAGGTGGAACGGGAGATTCTCATGGTGATGAGGTGGAACGGGAGATTCTCATGGTGATGTGGTGGAACAGGAGATTCTCATCATGATGAGGTGGAACGGGAGATTCTCATGGTGATGAGGTGGAACAGGAGATTCTCATCATGATGAGGTGGAACGGGAGATTCTCATCATGATGAGGTGGAACGGGAGATTCTCATGGTGATGAGGTGGAACGGGAGATTCTCATGGTGATGAGGTGGAACGGGAGATTCTCATGGTGATGAGGTGGAACGGGAGATTCTCATCGTGATGTGGTGGAACAGGAGATTCTCATCATGATGAGGTGGAACGGGAGATTCTCATCATGATGAGATGGAACGGGAGATTCTCATGATGAGGTGGAACGGGAGATTCTCATGGTGATGAGGTGGAACGGGAGATTCTCATGATGAGGTGGAACGGGAGATTCTCATGGCGATGAGGTGGAACGGGAGATTCTCATGGTGATGAGGTGGAACGGGAGATTCTCATGGTGATGAGGTGGAACGGGAGATTCTCATGGTGATGAGGTGGAACGGGAGATTCTCATCGTGATGTGGTGGAACAGGAGATTCTCATCATGATGAGGTGGAACGGGAGATTCTCATCGTGATGTGGTGGAACGGGAGATTCTCATAGTGATGAGGTGGAACGGGAGATTCTCATGGTGATGAGGTGGAATGGGAGATTCTCATGGCGATGAGGTGGAACGGGAGATTCTCATAGTGATGAGGTGGAACGGGAGATTCTCATAGTGATGAGGTGGAACGGGAGATTCTCATGATGAGGTGGAATGGGAGATTCTCATGGCGATGAGGTGGAACGGGAGATTCTCATGGTGATGAGGTGGAACGGGAGATTCTCATGATGTGGTGGAACGGGAGATTCTCATGATGTGGTGGAACGGGAGATTCTCATGGTGATGAGGTGGAACGGGAGATTCTCATGATGAGGTGGGACGGAGATTCTCATGGCGATGAGGTGGAACGGGAGATTCTCATGATGTGGTGGAACGGGAGATTCTCATGATGAGGTGGAACGGGAGATTCTCATGATGAGGTGGGACGGAGATTCTCATGGTGATGAGGTGGAACGGGAGATTCTCATGATGTGGTGGAACGGGAGATTCTCATGATGAGGTGGAACGGGAGATTCTCATGATGTGGTGGAACGGGAGTTTCTCATGATGTGGTGGAACGGGAGATTCTCATGATGAGGTGGAACGGGAGATTCTCATCATGATGAGGTGGAACGGGAGATTCTCATGATGTGGTGGAACGGGAGATTCTCATGATGTGGTGGAATGGGAGATTCTCATGATGAGGTGGAACGGGAGATTCTCATGATGAGGTGGAACGAGATTCTCATCATGATGAGGTGGAACGGGAGATTCTCATCATGATGAGGTGGAACGGGAGATTCTCATCATGATGAGGTGGAATGGGAGATTCTCATGGTGATGAGGTGGAACAGGAGATTCTCATCATGATGAGGTGGAACGGGAGATTCTCATCATGATGAGGTGGAACGGGAGATTCTCATGGTGATGAGGTGGAACGGGAGATTCTCATGGTGATGAGGTGGAACGGGAGATTCTCATGGTGATGAGGTGGAACGGGAGATTCTCATCGTGATGTGGTGGAACAGGAGATTCTCATCATGATGAGGTGGAACGGGAGATTCTCATGGTGATGAGGTGGAACAGGAGATTCTCATCATGATGAGGTGGAACGGGAGATTCTCATCATGATGAGGTGGAACGGGAGATTCTCATGGTGATGAGGTGGAACGGGAGATTCTCATGGTGATGAGGTGGAACGGGAGATTCTCATGGTGATGAGGTGGAACGGGAGATTCTCATCGTGATGTGGTGGAATAGGAGATTCTCATCATGATGAGGTGGAACGGGAGATTCTCATGGTGATGAGGTGGAACGGGAGATTCTCATGGTGATGAGGTGGAACGGGAGATTCTCATCGTGATGTGGTGGAACAGGAGATTCTCATCATGATGAGGTGGAACGGGAGATTCTCATCGTGATGTGGTGGAACGGGAGATTCTCATGGTGATGAGGTGGAACGGGAGATTCTCATGGTGATGAGGTGGAACGGGAGATTCTCATGGTGATGAGGTGGAACGGGAGATTCTCATGGTGATGAGGTGGAGTGGGAGAGAGTTGTGTTAACCATGCTGTGAAAACGTGATGATGCGAAGGATGAAAAGCTGAAGAAGTCTTGTTATTCTGCGGATAAACGTGTGGAACTGACTGTGAGAGGCTGGAGTGCTGAAGGTAGGATTTATCCTGAATTAGCAAACAAACACCTGAAACATTCACACCTGTTTACGTAAACCAGATGAATAAGGGCGTGTTTCTAAAAGCAAAGTTTAAAAACAGCTCTGACCTCGAATTACAACCATCTGACCCATGACTCACCGCTGAATTTCTCCCTTTTTACAGCCAGTTTTGTTTATGTTCGTACGTAAGTGAGACTTAAAGGAAGGAACATCCAGGACACGAGAAAAGCTGGTTTTTGTTTGTTTGGCTAGAGGATGTTGACAGATGCAAAGTCGGCTTGAGATGATGGAGGTTTGAAAAAACAACGCCCTCAGCTTATCTCAAGCTCCTCCACATCCAGATCCACTGATGGTTAATGATTTCCAGCTTTCTTTTCACATTTTATTTAGTTCCTGTTAAATCAGTTTAAGTGTTCGCCGTACTGATGAAAGCCTTCTGTGGCGTCTCAAATGTCACCACTCAGCTGCCGCTTACAGAGGAAACCGATTCAGAGAAAAGGAGGTTTTTACAGGAAGCTGGTTTCAGTCCTGCCCTCTGCCGAGTCTGAAACGGTGAACATTCAACCTCTGGAGGCCAAATTACAGCAGAAATGACAATGATTCAGTTCCCAGAAAATAATCTGGACCATCTGTGTCCAGCCAAATGAGACTGGAATTAATAATAATAATAATAATAATAATAATAATAAAAATAATAATAATAATAAATGTTGGAAATTAGAAAAAAAAACAAAAACGTAAGAAAATAAAAACATTAATTTAAAAAAATTATTTATATTCAATTTCCAGAAAATAATCTGAACCATCTGTGTCCAGCCAAATGAGACTGGAATTAATAATACTAATAAAATTTGTTTTTTGGGAAATTAGAAAAAAAAAAAGTAGGAAAATACAAAACAAATTTAAATAATTATTTATATTCAGTTCCCAGAAAATAATCTGAACCATCTCTGTCCAGCCAAATGAGACTGAAATTTATAATAAAAAATTAAAAAAAAGGAAAAAAAGAACTTGAAAATGAGAAATAAAAGAAAAACGCAATATAAAATAAAATTGAAATAATTATTTAAAACTACATTAAATATTTAATGCATAGATAGACGTGTTAATGATCAAATTTACAGTAAAAGTTAAATAAAATTAAACAAAAGTAAGAAAAAATACATGCCAAATAGAATTAAAAGAAACATAACTGGAATAAATATTCCAGATGTTCCATTTAAAAAGCAGAAAGCAAATTAAAACAATATTAAATACAAAACACAAATTTAAATAAAAACAAAATATTAACATAAACCTAAACAAAAAATTTCATAAAACAAAATTTAAAAATTTAAATAAAAATTAAATTAAAATGTAATAAAATTAAATACTGACAGTGTTTTCTTTGGGCCGACATATTAAAAAATGAAATAATTGCAGCGTTAAGTTCTTCGAAGGAACGTCAGAAAGTGGAAACTTTATGTGGATCATGAGACGGTTTAAGAGAAGCTTGTTTGGCTAAAAAACGATCGTTTCCGTCGGGTCTGCCAGGAGAAAACAAGAAACTCTGCTTCAGAAGGCGAAACTTTTGTGAGGCAGATTTTATCTGCGCAGCTGCAGCGGAGCAGGACATTCTTCGTTCCCCGTTACGTGAGACAGACACGTTTCAGGAAAAGTCTCCGTCCAGCAGCGTCATGAAGCCAAACTACCTGCGGCGACTCGACCTGCTCCACATCACCTGACGTCATCACCTTCGACATCCCCCTTTGACCCAAAACTGGTCTGGTTCCGGTCCTGATCCTGCTCTTTCCAACGCTGCTCCCAGAGACCGGCGGACGTCAGCAGCCGACAAAACGGGAGGAAGGTAAAACTGCTGCCAGAAGACGCGGAACGAACCCAGCGAAGCAACTTTCACCGATTCAGACGCCAGAAGTCCAGAATGTTCCGGGGCAGCGGAGAGACAACCAAGACCCCAGACTGGTCCACACTGGGTCCAGACTAGTCCACACTGGGTCCAGACTAGTCCACACTGGGTCCAGACTAGTCCAGACTGGTTCCAGACTAGTCCACACTGGGTCCAGACTAGTCCAGACAGGGTCCAGACTGGTCCACACTGGGTCCAGACTAGTCCAGACTGGGTCCAGACTAGTCCAGACTCGTCCAGACTGGGTCCAGGCTAGTCCAGACTGGTTCCAGACTAGGTCCACACTAGTCCAGACTGGGTCCAGGCTAGTCCAGACTGGGTCCAGACTAGTCCAGACTCGTCCAGACTGGGTCCAGGCTAGTCCAGACTAGTCCAGACTAGGTCCAGACTAGTCCACACTGGGTCCAGGCTAGTCCAGACTGGTTCCAGACTAGTCCACACTGGGTCCAGACTAGTCCAGACAGGGTCCAGACTGGTCCACACTGGGTCCAGACTAGTCCAGACTGGGTCCAGACTAGTCCAGACTCGTCCAGACTGGGTCCAGGCTAGTCCAGACTGGTTCCAGACTAGGTCCAGGCTAGTCCAGACTGGTTCCAGACTAGTCCAGACTAGGTCCAGACTAGTCCACACTGGGTCCAGGCTAGTCCAGACTGGTTCCAGACTAGTCCACACTGGGTCCAGACTGGTCCAGGCAGGGTCCAGACTGGTCCACACTGGGTCCAGACTAGTCCAGACTGGGTCCAGACTAGTCCAGACTCGTCCAGACTGGGTCCAGGCTAGTCCAGACTGGTTCCAGACTAGTCCAGTCTGGGTCCAGACTAGTCCAGACTAGGTCCAGGCTAGTCCAGACTAGGTCCAGACTAGTCCAGACTAGGTCCAGACTAGTCCACACTGGGTCCAGGCTAGTCCAGACTGGTTCCAGACTAGACCAGACTAGTCCAGACTAGGTCCAGACTAGTCCAGACTGGGTCCAGACTAGTCCGGATAGGGTCCAGACTAGTCCGGACTGGGTCCAGACTACATCCAAACTAGGTCCAGGCTAGTCCAGACTGGGTCCAGACTAGGTCAAACTAGGTCCAGACTAGTCCAGACTGGTTCCAAACTAGGTCCAAACTAGGTCCAGGCTAGTCCAGACTGGTTCCAGACTAGGTCCAGACTGGGTCCAGACTGGGTCCAGATTGGGTCCAGATTGGGTCCAGACTCGTCCACACTGGGTCCAGACTAGTACAGACTGGTTCCAGACTAGGTCCAGGCTAGTCCAGACTGGGTCCAGACTAGTCCAGACTGGGTCCAGACTAGGTCCAAACGAGATCCAGGCTAGTCCAGATTGGGTCCAGACTAGTCCAGACTGGTTCCAGACTAGGTCCAGGCTAGTCCAGACTGGGTCCAGACTAGGTCAAACTAGGTCCAGACTAGTCCAGACTGGTTCCAAACTAGGTCCAAACTAGGTCCAGGCTAGTCCAGACTGGTTCCAGACTAGGTCCAGACTGGGTCCAGACTGGGTCCAGATTGGGTCCAGATTGGGTCCAGACTCGTCCACACTGGGTCCAGACTAGTACAGACTGGTTCCAGACTAGGTCCAGGCTAGTCCAGACTGGGTCCAGACTAGTCCAGACTGGGTCCAGACTAGGTCCAAACGAGATCCAGGCTAGTCCAGATTGGGTCCAGACTAGTCCAGACTGGTTCCAGACTAGGTCCAGGCTAGTCCAGACTGGGTCCAGGCTAGTCCAGACTGGGTCCAGACTAGTCCAGACTGGGTCCAGGCCAGTCCAGACAAGCTCTAAACTAGTCCAGACTTGCTCCAGTCTAGGTCCAGACTGGGACCAGACTAGGTCCAAACTAATCCAGACTGGGTTCAGGCTAGTCCAGACTGGTTCCCTGCTAGTCCAGACTGGGTCCAGACTCGGCCACACTGGGTCCAGACTAGGCCACACTGGGTCCAGACTCGTCCACACTGGGTCCAGACTAGTCCAGACTGGGTCCAGGTTAGTCCAGACTGGTTCCGGACTAGTCCAGACTGGGTCCAGGCTAGTCCAGACTAGTCCAGGCTAGTCCAGACTGGGTCCAGACTGGTTCCAGACTAGTCCAGATTAGGTCCAAACTAGGTCCAGTCTAGTCCACACTGGGTCCAGAGTAGTCCAGACTGGGTCCAGACTAGTCCAGACTGGTTCCAGACTACGTCCAAACTAGGTCTAGGCTAGTCCAGACTGGTTCAAGACTAGGTCCAAACTAGGTCCAGGCTAGTCCAGACTGGTTCAGACTGGTTCCAGATTAGGTCCAAACTAGGTCCAGGCTAGTCCAGACTTGGTCCAGACTAGTCCAGACTGATTCCAGACTAGTCCAGTCTGGGTCCAGACTAGTCCAGTCTGGGTCCAGACTAGTCCAGACTGGGTCCATACTAGATCCAGAATAGTCCAGACTAGGTCCAGACTAGTCCAGACTGGGTCCAGACTAGTCCAGACTGGGTCCAGACTAGTCCAGACTGGTTCCAGACTACGTCCAAACTAGGTCTAGGCTAGTCCAGACTGGTTCAAGACTAGGTCCAAACTAGGTCCAGGCTAGTCCAGACTGGTTCAGACTGGTTCCAGATTAGGTCCAAACTAGGTCCAGGCTAGTCCAGACTTGGTCCAGACTAGTCCAGACTGATTCCAGACTAGACCAGACTAGTCCAGTCTGGGTCCAGACTAGTCCAGACTGGGTCCATACTAGATCCAGAATAGTCCAGACTAGGTCCAGGCTACGTTCAGACTGGTCCAAAGTAGGTCCAGACTAGATCCAGACTGGGTCCAGAATAGTCCAGACTAGGTCCAGACTAGTTCCAGAATAGGTCCAGGCTACGTCCAGACCAGATCCAGACTGGATCCAAAGTAGGTCCAGAATAGGTCCAGACTGGGTCCAGACTAGATCCAGACTGGGTCCGAAGTAGGTCCAGAATAGGTCCAGACTGGATCCAGACTAGATCCAGACTGGGTCCAAAGTAGGTCCAGAATAGGTCCAGACTGGATCCAGACTAGATCCAGACTGGGTCCAAAGTAGGTCCAGAATAGGTCCAGACTGGGTCCAGACTAGGTCCAGACTAGACTAATAAATCTTTAATGAGTAGATAAATATTTAAACAATGCAACAAAACAAATTAAAAAAAAAACCCTACATAAAATAAATATATTAAAAAAATAAATAAAATAAAACAAAACAAATAAAAACTAAATATAATAAATGAATAACAAAATAAAATAAAATAAAACGGTGGACTGACCTTGCGAATGGGCATGTTGTCTCCCTGACAACTGACCACCTCCACCTCAATGCGATCCATCAGACCCTCCAGCTGGTCCCGGACATCCCGCGCTCTCCTCATGGAACGGAACTGGATGAAGTTCTCGTAGCACCACTGTGTGGAATGGCCGCTTTCCACCCACTGAGGGGAAACAGACACCACCCGACGCCCCACCCATCAGATAAACACTCGCATTCCACACCAACCCCATGACCCAACCCAATGACCAGGCCAACATTACAGGTTTCGTCGATATAAAAAGTAACTTCGAGACATTTGATCCCAAAAGGGAAATGTGGGGGAATAAGTCATGAATATCCACCCAACTCATCAGAAGGACGAATACGACCCGGCGGGGTTTACTACCTGTGTGTAGACGTTCAGCAGCACCAGGTGGTCTCCTCCCGGAACCACAAAGTTCATCCTGGCGTTGTCGGCGTGCACCACCTTGTCTTTGGGCCGGTAGAAGATGGAGTTGTTCACCGACAGCATGGCTGCTATCGTCAACACTTCCTCTGAACATTTGTACCTGCAAACGTGGCCTTAAGTCAGGATGAAGACACAGCAAAAAGCACGAATCTGTTCTGCAGCTGCGGCATTTCAGGCTCGACTCGTCCAGCTGAAATGCCGCAGCCACCGGCGCCAAATGTCGTAAAAATCAAAGTGTTATCAGTTATCATTAAACATCATTATTATTATTGTTAAAAAATAATAATAATAACGATGATTTCCTAATAATTAAATATGAAACTAGAAAAGAACTCGCCAAGCATAATGTTAAAGAATCCTTTAAAAAGTTCCTTGATCCAAACGGTGACCCGGATCAGCACCAAAATCAGCACCAGTTCTTCCTTTTCACATTTCTAACAAGTCCTGAAAATTTCACTAAAACCTGTCCATAACCTTTTGAGTTATCTTCAACACAAACAGATAAACGGTAGGTGAAACATAACTTCCTTAGCGAAGGTAATTCATCATTTTCTCATTTAAATCACGTTGTGGAGCAGGGGGTGGGTCCAAGTCCGGTCCTGGAGATCCACCATCCTGCAGTCTGTATGTAGATGCAACATTTGTCCAACACGTGAATGAAACGAAAGTCTCGTCGCCAGGTGTCGGCAGAGCCGGATGACGTGCAGAGGAGGGAATTCAGCGGTTTGATTCAGGTGTGTTGGACAAGGGTTGGATCTAAACGCTGCAGGATGGGGGATCTCCAGGACCAGACTCGGGGCCCCCCCCTGTTTTAGATGCTTCCTGGACAGATCAGAATAACTGGGAATGTTGGAATAATTACTTTTTCTTTAGATCGGTTTCTATGCAAGCCCTTTCACCAGAAATGAAAATAAAATCCACGTTAAATGGAAAAAACGACGCAAATAAACTCTTCCGTCTGCTTTTTCTAATCATGCTGAATGCATAAATTACAGAAAAAAGTGTCTATTTCAGGGCCCCCCAGCCCCCCCCTCTCGCTGCACCTCTGGAAGTTCATGCCATACAGACAAAGGTGATTATTATGCACGGCATCATATAAGGAGATTTTTAAAAGAAGGACGGAGTAGATTCTGGGTCTGAAGTCATTTTAGGATCCTTCTAGAAAGAAAAGCAGCGAGACGGAGGAGGAGAAGGAATCTAGCAGTTACATAACAGCTTATTTATCCCTGTGACCTGCGGGAGAGTCACTGTCCGGAAGAGATTCTTCATTCTTATGGTTACAACATTCAGTGAAGCATGAGGACAGAAATGATGAAGAAGCTCAAACAGCTGCTTCTACCATCTTTTATTTACACTCCCGGCTTCTTCTTCTTCATTCACACAACAAGCCAAAGACCTCGTCATGTAGAAAGAAAAGCAGAGCGGAGACTCACTGTTCGGAGGCCAGGATCATCTTGCTGAGCATGGGATCCACCGGCAACTCTGCCATCCTGCGACCCAGCTGAGCAGACAGACAGGTCAAAGGTCAGTCAGTAAGATGTCCATAAACACACATTGCTGTCCGGCTAAACCCGGAGCAGAGATGTTGTAAACTGCAATCCTACCAGCAGAACTGTGATCTTTTTGACCAGACTTTCAAGTGTTTACTCTGCTCTTCTGATGGAGGAAGTCTGAGCTGGACGGCAGAAAGCGGCACGGCGGGCTTCAGGCGTGTCGGGAGCAGCACGCACACGCTGGAAAGATGCTTTTCTCTCCGCCGTGAACAGCAGCTGATCTCACAGCTTTTCATACATTAAAAATGTCCCAAAAACAGGATTTTATCATCTAAAAACATCGGCAGAGCTCGCGTATCTGTCTCCTGCAAGCATGGAGGTGCTGATGCCCCCATTCCCAGTACAGCACATTCCCAGTACGGCCCTGCTTGCTGGTCTTCCCAGAGAGTCAGCGGTTCTGACGAGGACGACAAGACGGGTTTAAAACGGCTGCATTGGCTTCCTGTGTGTTTCAGGACTGATTTTAACCTTTTTTTAGTCATTTGTAAATGTCTACACGGTCTTGGGTCTTCTGATTTATCTGTAAGATGTGAACCCAGGTGAACCCCGAGGTCCACTGGTACCAACTGGCCTTTTACTGGTGAGAACCAAACCTTATGGTGAGGCCTGTTTTCATCACTACGTTCCCCCTATGTGGAGCGTCCTGTCGGAGAACCTCAGGGCTGCAGAGGCTGTTGATGTTGTTATAAAGAATCTTTTTAGTTTAGCTTTTAGATGATCTCATCTGGTTTTTAGTCTGTCAGGATTATTTATTATAATTATTATTTTATTGTTATTATTATTGTTATCATTATTATTATTATATTCATCTTTATTCACCGATTTATTTTTACTGTATTTTATTGCCTCATTACTTAAACATGTAATTAGACATTTTAAATAAGTAAAAGAAAAAATATAAAAATATGTATTCAGATATTTTATTCCAACACACAAAGTTTTTATGTTTGTCTTTATTTTGAGGAATTCTTATGTTTACTTTGATCTTTTTGATCCTAAGCTGTTCTTTATTGGTCATAGTTCAGTTAATTCTGGTGTTTTTGTCATGGCGGACCTCCGCGCTGGGGGTCATGCCTACTCAGTCGTTGCCATGGAGATGGCTTTCGACTGGGCAGCCTTCTGGCTGAGGGGGCGGAGGGCTGGACGCTGGTGTGAACAGATCCCAGGATGCGGTTTCCTCCAGATCAACCAGATGTTCATTTATTTCGGTATTTACTTTCAGTGAAGGAAACAGAAGAGTTGTGTTCTGCAACACGAGAGTGGGTGTGTGTGTCTGTGTGTGTATTTGCATTTTTCTGCCGTTTTTAAACACATGTAAAGCACTCTGCGCTGCTTCTGCTGCTATACGAGTAAAATTTGGTTTCATGGCAAAGAGAAACTTTCCTGAACTGCAGAAAGTTAGGCTGCAGTTCAGGAAAGTTTCTCTTTGCCATGAAACCAAATTTTACTCGTATATGAAACGCAGGTTTCCCAGCTCCCCTTGCAGCACAATGCCGGGGTTCCACGCCGCTGGTAGCACACTGCCGGGGTTCCACGCCGCTGGTAGCACACTGCCGGGGTTCCGCGCCGCTTGCAGCACACTGCCGGGGTTCCGCGCCGCTTGCAGCACACTGCCGGGGTTTAGCGCCGCTTGCAGCACACTGCCGGGGTTCCGCGCCGCTTGCAGCACACTGCCGGGGTTTAGCGCCGCTTGCAGCACACTGCCGGGGTTCCGCGCCGCTTGCAGCACACTGCCGGGGTTCCGCGCCGCTGGTAGCACAATGCCGGGGTTCCACGCCGCTTGCAGCACACTGCCGGGGTTTCCCAGCTCCCCTTGCAGCACACTGCCGGGGTTTCCCAGCTCCCCTTGCAGCACACTGCCGGGGTTTCCCAGCTCCCCTTGCAGCACATTGCCGGGGTTCCGCGCGGCTCGCAGCACAATGCCGGGGTTCCGCGCCGCTTGCAGCACACTGCCGGGTTCCGCGCAGCTTGCAGCACACTGCCGGGTTCCGCGCAGCTTGCAGCACACTGCCGGGGTTCCGCGCCGCTCGCAGCACACTGCCGGGTTCCGGCCCGCTCGCAGCACACTGCCGGGGTTCTGCGCCGCTTGCAGCACACTGCCGGGTTCCGCGCAGCTTGCAGCACACTGCCGGGTTCCGCGCAGCTTGCAGCACACTGCCGGGGTTCCGCGCCGCTCGCAGCACACTGCCGGGGTTTATCGCCGCTCGCAGCACACTGCCGGGGTTTATCGCCGCTCGCAGCACACTGCCGGGGTTTATCGCCGCTCGCAGCACACTGCCGGGGCTTATCGCCGCTCGCAGCACACTGCCGGGGTTTATCGCCGCTCGCAGCACACTGCCGGGGTTTATCGCCGCTCGCAGCACACTGCCGGGGTTTATCGCCGCTCGCAGCACACTGCCGGGGTTTATCGCCGCTCGCAGCACACTGCCGGGGCTTATCGCCGCTCGCAGCACACTGCCGGGGTTTATCGCAGCTCGCAGCACACTGCCGGGGCTTATCGCCGCTCGCAGCACACTGCCGGGGTTTATCGCCGCTCGCAGCACACTGCCGGGGCTTATCGCCGCTCGCAGCACACTGCCGGGGTTTATCGCCGCTCGCAGCACACTGCCGGGGTTTATCGCCGCTCGCAGCACACTGCCGGGGTTTATCGCCGCTCGCAGCACACTGCCGGGGTTTATCGCAGCTCGCAGCACACTGCTGGGGTTTATCGCAGCTCGCAGCACACTGCCGGGGTTTATCGCCGCTCGCAGCACACTGCCGGGGTTTATCGCCGCTCGCAGCACACTGCCGGGGTTTATCGCCGCTCGCAGCACACTGCCGGGGTTTATCGCCGCTCGCAGCACACTGCCGGGGTTTATCGCCGCTCGCAGCACACTGCTGGGGTTTATCGCAGCTCGCAGCACACTGCCGGGGTTTATCGCCGCTCGCAGCACACTGCCGGGGTTTATCGCAGCTCGCAGCACACTGCCGGGGTTTATCGCCGCTCGCAGCACACTGCCGGGGTTTATCGCAGCTCGCAGCACACTGCCGGGGTTTATCGCAGCTCGCAGCACACTGCCGGGTTCCGGCCCGCTTGCAGCACACTGCCGGGGTTTATCGCCGCTCGCAGCACACTGCCGGGTTCCGGCCCGCTTGCAGCACACTGCCGGGGTTTATCGCCGCTCGCAGCACACTGCCGGGTTCCGGCCCGCTTGCAGCACACTGCCGGGGTTCCACGCTGCTTGCAGCACACTGCCGGGGTTCCGCGCCGCTTGCAGCACACTGCCGGGGTTCCACGCTGCTTGCAGCAGTCGTTTAGCTAAGACGTTCGGTGGGAATCTGGTTTTCTGTCAGTTTGTTTCCACCCTGACGCTTTAGCAGACACAGCAGCAGCGACGGTTGAACGCCTTCAGCGTTTGTGTCGGCCTTTACGGACCACCTACGGCGCACCTCCCTTAGCTCCAGACGCAGACGGATACTCAGGGAGGAGAAAGTCCTGCAGCCTGAAGCCGGCAGGAGAAGGACGGACTCCTGTCAAGCGCCTTGTAGCGACACTAAGTTTGCACCTTTGTGAGCTCCCCCAGGTGGTTGAGTGCTCCCAGAGCGTAGAGCTGCTCCAGCGCCAACACCAGGGTCTCATGAGGAGGCGGGTCCATGAAGTCGAAGTGGATGAGGTCGTTGATGCCTGCACAAGCAAAACAAACAGGATGATCAGGACTCGCCGCTCCAACTGCGCCGTCATGGCAACGCCGACCTCTCCTCACCTAAACTCTTCAGAAGCAGGACAACGTTTCCCAGGTTGGTCCTCTGGATCTCGGGCACGGTGGTTTCCTCCATCTCGTGTTTGAAGGCCCAGGCCGTGTAGAGCCGGAAACATTTCCCAGCAGCCACTCTGCCTGCACGTCCCGCTCTCTGATTGGCTGAAGCCTGATGGGAAATCACAGAGGACGGCTGAGTGATCTGAGGTTTTTCAGACTGATGTTAAACCCAACATGTATGAAGTAGAGTGTAGAAGCCTGACTGGGGAAGGCTTCTACACTCTAACACAGACGCCGAGCAGTTAAAGCAAAGGCAAACACTTATCAGAGGTCAGAGTCTGGAACATCCAGACCTCAAAATCCACTTCAGGAACTAGCAGGAATCATGCCGTGCGATATGAAACCAACTCTGTGAGTTATTCAGCAGCGACTGCTGAGACTGGGATAAACTCCCGTCATTATTTGCATAGTTTCAGGAAGCTGCACACCGCTGTTCCAAACACTGCGGTGCATTCATCTCTGTGTGCATCAATTTACCAGACTCTCCATGCTGGTCCACTGTGCCTGAGTCTGGTCTTTTAGATCTAAAACCATGCAACTTTTAGATGCATCCCTCCTGCAACAGCGGTTGGTTGCAGAACTCTGCAGAGCCGGTTCAGGCGTGCTGGAGCAGGGACACATCTAACAGCTGCAGCAACATGGCGGCAGCAACACGACGTGGACACAGAAGAACTGGTGTCTAAAGCAGCTGCTGGTACGAGCCACGCTGGCTGAGAGCTTCGGGTCTCGCTTTAAACCCCGTCAGCAGCCAGTAAACTGGTGTCACAACAAAGCGATGTTATGTAACCTGTTGGAAAGGTAACTGCAGCCCCGCCAAGCCCGTCCCAACAATGGGACATTCATCGCTGTCCTGCAGGTATCAGGCTGCCTCCTGCATGAAAGACACACGCGCTCAACATGAAGATTAATAAACAACATTCTGCCGGTGAAACGAAGCACCGAAAGTTCAGACCAGTTTGTTCCCAGTCAACTGCAGCCGATACAAATACTGAAGGAGGAAACTTGTGGCTCCGTTCTGCTGATAAAATGTAAAGCTGTCTGAGCTGAAGGAGATGTGTGTCCACTTCACAAAGCACCACGCCTGACAGCCAACGTGACCCATTTCACAAAGCGCCGCCAGACCTCGGGTCCGGGAATGATGTGGACGTTAGGAGGAGGAAGGAACAAAAGCCAGAACCCAACCATCGGCGGAGTTTCTGGACGCTTGTACTGTCAGAACGATAAACTCCGACACCTTCCTGGAAGAGACGGAAACGGATACTGCAGACTTCCTGGTTGTAAATGTCGGCTTTTCAGGACCAAACACGCCGGAGATGAGATGAAAAACCGCGTTGTGGTGCGGTTTACATGAAGTCCAGAGTTTAAACATCAGAAATGTGCTGAAAGAGACGGACGGCTTTGTGGAAGAGAGAAGAATGAGGTCGTTTTCAGACAATAAAGTACCACAGATACACATCTTTCTCAGGTATCTGCTCATTAGGGTTGTGACAACATGCTTTTGTCCCGATTCGATTCCTATATTTTTGGGTGCCGATTCGATTTAAATTGTGATTTTCACAATTCTGCGATATTGCTGATTTTTGTAAACAAAAAAAAAATGTATAAAACTCGTCATTTTTCTTCATTTTAATGAGAAAAAAGCAACCCAGCAGCCAGACCATCACTCTGCTGCTATAATGCCCAAGAAGACACGTAAAAAGATCAATAAAAACAATAAAAATGACAAAAATTTTATCGCGGAATAATTTTATTTATTTGGAAAAAAAAACCTGATTTTTTAACAAAAAAAAAAAATCGATTTTAAAATTGTGGAGAAAAAAAATATCAATATCCGATTTTTCGATTCGATTCGATTTTCCTATCCCTAATGCTCATCATCCCTCCTCCTGCTGCTCCTGGTGATTCCGGGCCAGCTCCTCCTGATGCCTCCAGGCCAGCTCCTCCTGATGCTCCAGCTCCTCCTGATGCCTCCAGGCCAGCTCCTCCTGATGCTCCAGCTCCTCCTGATGCTCCAGCTCCTCCTGATGCCTCCAGGCCAGCTCCTCCTGATGCTCCAGCTCCTCCTGATGCATCCGGGCCAGCTCCTCCTGATGCTTTCAGGCCAGCTCCTCCTGGTGCTTTCAGGCCAGCTCCTCCTGGTGCTTTCAGGCCAGCTCCTCCTGGTGCTTCCGGGCCAGCTCCTCCTGATGCATCCGGGCCAGCTCCTCCTGGTGCTTTCAGGCCAGCTCCTCCTGGTGCTTTCAGGCCAGCTCCTCCTGGTGCTTTCAGGCCAGCTCCTCCTGGTGCTTTCAGGCCAGCTCCTCCTGGTGCTTTCAGGCCAGCTCCTCCTGGTGCTTTCAGGCCAGCTCCTCCTGGTGCTTTCAGGCCAGCTCCTCCTGGTGCTTTCAGGCCAGCTCCTCCTGGTGCTTCCGGGCCAGCTCCTCCTGATGCTTTCAGGCCAGCTCCTCCTGGTGCTTTCAGGCCAGCTCCTCCTGGTGCTTTCAGGCCAGCTCCTCCTGGTGCTTCCGGGCCAGCTCCTCCTGATGCATCCGGGCCAGCTCCTCCTGATGCATCCGGGCCAGCTCCTCCTGGTGCTTCCGGGCCAGCTCCTCCTGATGCATCCGGGCCAGCTCCTCCTGGTGCTTTCAGGCCAGCTCCTCCTGGTGCTTCCGGGCCGGCTCCTCCTGGTGCTTTCAGGCCGGCTCCTCCTGGTGCTTTCAGGCCGGCTCCTCCTGGTGCTTTCGGGCCAGCTCCTCCTGGTGCTTTCAGGCCAGCTCCTCCTGGTGCTTCCGGGCCAGCTCCTCCTGGTGCTTCCGGGCCAGCTCCTCCTGGTGCTTTCGGGCCAGCTCCTCCTGGTGCTTTCGGGCCAGCTCCTCCTGGTGCTTTCGGGCCAGCTCCTCCTGGTGCTTTCAGGCCAGCTCCTCCTGGTGCTTTCAGGCCAGCTCCTCCTGGTGCTTTCAGGCCAGCTCCTCCTGGTGCTTTCAGGCCAGCTCCTCCTGGTGCTTTCAGGCCAGCTCCTCCTGCTTCGACCCCGAGGATCATCCAGACAACCAGAATCATCCTCGTCAGAAGCACCTCAGGCGACGCTTTGCCAAACACATCACTAACGTCTGTCGCCAGACACACAGACTCCTCAGGAGGAGCTTCTTCAGTCCTAATCTCCACCTGAGAGGGTTCGAAGGAGACGGACCAGCGAAGGGAGACGTTTTGCCCTCCAGCTCAGCTACTTCTGCAGCGTCCTCCTCCCCGCATGATGAACCCCAATCATCCCTGGCAGATGAGCTGGGAACTCCTCCAAACACATCCTGGAACTCCTCCATGAGGAGAAATATCTGGTAAAAGCAGCTAAATAAGAGCAGCTGAACAGAAACAGCTTCACGTTGAGGGGAACAAACGAACCTTCGTATTCAGGACGATAAAACGGGCATCAGGCAGCGTATCTGCTGGCGAGGAACACGCCGACCCCGTTTTACAAACTAAACGTTGGATTTTTTAGCTCCTTTTATAAAACGATGCAGCAAAAGTTGCAGGTTTTCATTTCCTTGGAAAAAAATTCTCTTCTTCTTGAAAAATGTTAACATTGTTCATTGAAATAAGTTGACGGGGAAGCATCCGGCACCACCATCAGACAGCACGTCTGCACGTTAATGACCGGAAAGTTAACGCCATAACGTACCTGTGTCAGGTGACGAGGAGGAGAGCTGTGATTGGTCAAAGCTACAGTGTTTGGAGGAAACTGCAAAGACGTGCAGAAGGCCTGACAGAGTCTGCATCGAGCCAAAACATCACTCGTTCCCGCAGACACCGGACAATCTGAGCTGCTCCGCTCTGGACAATCCAGAGGCCAGAGTGGACTAAGACACGTCCTCAAGGGCCACAACCCTGCAGGCTGTCTGTGTGTCCCTGCTCCAACACACCTGGCTCAAATTAACCAGTCAATGTGCAGAACTCTGCAGGACACAAAGATCTTCTATAGGATGCTTCACTCTGACGATTTACAGCAACGCAGACAGAAAAGAGCGGTTCCACATGGAACTGCTTGTTCTAATAACAGATTCACAAGCTTATCTACAAATACTGAACATTTCTTCTCTTATTTGTTCATTTCTTCAGTAAAACCATAAAAAATCTGAGATATTTTCCAACTTGAGTCTTTTTTAAAAAAAATGAAAACAAGTGAATGTGTGGCGTCTGGACTTCTGGACACACTTCCTGCTGGTTAAACATCAAAAAGAAGGAGTTACCCGCGAGCAGGGCGTAACGATGAGCGACTCCATGCCCGTGCGGGCGTTGTAGCTTTTCTGTTTGCAGAAGCCGGGATCGATGACGTAGATGATGCCGTCTATGGTCAGAGACGTCTCTGCTATGTTGGTGGCCACCACCACCTTGGGTTGATAGGAAGCAAACAAAGAGAAGGAAGATGTGGTGAAATTACAGCTCTGGAGTGGGAAACAGAAAGCGTAAAGAAGAAAAATCCCGCCGGTTGCTGCAGGAAACACCTGATTTAACCTGTTCTAACAGTTTAAAACCTTTTCTGCTGAGTTTAGTGACTTCCTACATGTGAGGTGAAACAGCGACAGCTTCAGAGAAAGACGACGCACCTTCCGGGCGCCGGGAGGAGTAGGACTGAAGATCTTTGCCTGCATGTCAGACGGCAGGTTGGCGTAGATGGGAAGGACCAGCAGCTCGGCGATCTTCGACCCGAGCCGCCGGCACCTCTCCTGGAGCAGCTCGCAGCACGCTTCGATCTCCTCCTGCCAGAAACAAACATTCAGACATCAGCAGAGCTCCGAGCTCGCTTTGTGTTCGCTTGGACGGCGTCTCTCAGGTTCATAAGACCAACACAGAAACGCAGAAACACAGAAAGCTCCACATGGAGCGCCATCTTAGGCACTGCACGATTCCATTATTAACGATTTTCCTGCATCCGTCCAGGTTTTATTCTCACTGTGTGGCTCCTTTTCACTCCATCCAGTGTCCAATAATTCATGTAACCAAACTATTTGTCTTCACTGGGTTTTATTTGTGTAAAACCATAAATAATCAACATGTTTTTATATTGTCCATAAATGGAAACGAGTGTTAGCAACAGTTAGCAACAACCAGCTCCTCTGACTGGGCTGAACGGAGCGGCTGTCACTTGTTTGGAGATTTAATGTTGGATTTTATTTTGGCTTAAATATCTTCCATCTGCAGGAAGTCTCGTCTCTTCTCTCGTCCTTAAAAACCAGAATGTTTCCAAATGCTGCCTTCAGGCCAATAAGGAAATCTCAGGATCAGTAGCAGTAGCGCTAGCTGCAGGGCTAGCTTCAGCGCTAGCTGCAGAACTAGCTGCAGGGCTAGCTGCAGGGCTAGCTGCAGCGCTAGCTGCAGAACTAGCTGCAGGGCTAGCTGCAGCGCTAGCTGCAGAACTAGCTGCTGCACTAGCTGCAGGGCTAGCTGCAGGGCTAGCTGCAGAACTAGCTGCAGGGCTAGCTGCAGCGCTAGCTGCAGAACTAGCTGCAGGGCTAGCTGCAGGGCTAGCTGCAGCGCTAGCTGCAGAACTAGCTGCAGGGCTAGCTGCAGGGCTAGCTGCAGCGCTAGCTGCAGAACTAGCTGCTGCACTAGCTGCAGGGCTAGCTGCTAGCTTCCTCTATCGCTGTTGTTTATCGTTTGTCTGGAAGTCCGTCCTCGTAAAGTCTCCGTACGGCGGACAGAACTTTATGGTCTGGCAGCTTTTTCCAGCTGCTTTTCTGTCGTCATGATGTAAAATAATCATTTTGCACATTTACGAGTCGTCATTAAATCTGTTGCATCATCATGAATCGATAAAACGGTGAATTAACTCACATCTAAGAAGATAATAAAGATATGAAGGGATTTGTTTGAAGACATTTTCTTGAGTTCGCCTGGTCTGATCCCTTCCATCTGCAGGGACCTGAAAACGGACTAAACACTCCGTCTCCATCTGAACTCCGAGCATGAATGATGAGACGCAGCAACATCTCTGGATCAATGTGATCAATACTCCCTGCTGTGTTTGCTGTAAACCGTACCTGCCCAGTGAGGAAGACCAGGATATCTCCAGGAGGCTGGGTGACGTGGATCTGCAGCACCGACACCACACATGCTTCCAGGTAATCTGCCTCTGGAGCCTGAACAGCGCCAACATGCAACTTTAGACTCTGCGAACCTGAAAGTTCGTCTTTCTGCCGACAAACCGACCAATCCACGGCCTTACTTTGGTGTAGAAAATGTCTACGGGGAACCTCCTGCCAGGAATCCTGAAAACAGGAGCGTCGTCGAAGAAGCAGGAGAAGCGCTCCGTGTCCAGAGTGGCGCTGGCGACCAGCACCTTCAGGTCCGATCGGAACCTGGCGATGTCCTTTATGAGGCCAAACAGGATGTCGGTGTGGAGCGTTCGCTCGTGGGCTTCGTCGATGATGATCACGCTGCGGGGACAGGAAGGCAAAGTTCATCTCCGGTGCGTTTAACTCGCTGTTTGTGTAAAAGCGACTTCAGGAAGCGGCGCTACCTGTAGCTGGCCAGGTCGGGCTCGGTGAGGAACTCCCGTAGCAGCATGCCGTCCGTCATGTACTTCAGCACGGTCCTCTCCGACGTGCAGTCCTCAAAGCGAATGCTGTATCCCACCTGGACGGGGTTCGGGACATCAGAAAGACACCCAACAGCTTCGTTCTGAACGCTAAATGAGCCAAACTCACCTCGTTGCCCAGCTTGACGCTCATTTCTTCCGCCACTCTGGCCGCCACCGACATGGCCGCCACCCGGCGAGGCTGCGTGCAGCCGATCTTCATCCCGCCTTCAGTGTAGCCCTGCAGGCGGAGCGAGTCATACAGTCATCTGACGGGTCACACAAAGACAAAGCTCCGGAACGACTCTGGTTAGGCGACATGCGGTGAAAACCAGGCTGCGTTGACGGGACGGAGAAATGACGCGTCTGAACTGAAGTCGGTTTGATCCAAAGCAAACCAGTACCAGCACCAGTACAAACACCAGTACCAGCACCAACACCAGCACCAGTACAAACACCAGTACCAGCACCAGTACAAACACCAGTACCAGCACCAGTACAAACACCAGTACCAGCACCAACACCAGCACCAGTACAAACACCAGTACCAGCACCAGTACAAACACCAGTACCAGCACCAGCACCAGTACCAGCACCAGCACAGCACCAGTACCAGCACCAGCACCAGCACAGCACCAGTACCAACAGCAGTACCAGCACCAGCACCAGTACCAGCACCAGCACAGCACCAGTACCAGCACCAGCACAGCACCAGTACCAGTACCAACAGCAGTACCAGCACCAGTACCAGTACCAGCACCAACAGCAGTACCAGCACCAGTACCAGCACCAGCACAGCACCAGTACCAGTACCAACAGCAGTACCAGCACCAGTACCAGTACCAGCACCAACAGCAGTACCAGCACCAGTACCAGCACCAACAGCAGTACCAGCACCAGCACCAGTACAAACACCAGCACCAGTACCAACAGCAGTACCAGCACCAGTACCAGCACCAGTACAAACACCAGCACCAGCACCAGTACCAACACCAGCACCAGCACCAGTACCAACACCAGCACCAGCACCAGTACCAGCACCAGTACAAACACCAGCACCAGCACCAGTACCAACACCAGCACCAGCACCAGTACCAACAGCAGTACCAGCACCAGTACCAGCACCAGCACCAGTACCAGCACCAGCACAGCACCAGTACCAGTACCAACAGCAGTACCAGCACCAGCACCAGCACCAGTACCAACAGCAGTACCAGCACCAGCACCAGTACCAGTACCAGCACCAGCACCAGTACCAGCACCAGTACCAGTACCAGCACCAGCACCAGCACCAGCACCAGCACCAGTACCAGCACCAGTACCAGTACCAGCACCAGCACCAGTACCAGTACCAGCACCAGCACCAGTACCAGTACCAGCACCAGCACCAGTACCAGCACCAGTACCAGTACCAGCACCAGCACCAGTACCAGTACCAGCACCAGCACCAGTACCAGCACCAGTACCAGTACCAGCACCAGCACCAGTACCAGTACCAACAGCAGTACCAGCACCAGCACCAGTACCAGTACCAGCACCAGCACCAGTACCAGCGGAGAAACGGGAGAATATCTATTTTTCATCAAACGTGCAGAAAATGCAGAAGAAGAATCTTTACATCGTGACGAGGCTGGAAGTCTGTTTCCTGTTGAAACACCGTTTCATGAAGCAAAAACTAGAAAATAAAAGTATGAATGTCGAACTGATCGGACAACGGAAACGCCCTGCTCTGACAGATTTTACAGCAGCCTAGCCTAAATTAAATTAAATTAAATTAAAATTTAAATAATTAAACAAAAATGTAATTTATCTAAAAATTAAAAGAAGAAATAAAACAAAATTAAATTGACAGTTAAAATTAAATCAATTAAGAATTTTTAAAAAAAATTAAATTAAAAATGAGAAAAATTTACATTTATATTTAAATTAATTTAAAATTATTTAAAAATCAAATTAAATGTAATTTATCTAAAAATTAAATGAAGAATTAAAATTAAATTAAATTGACAATTAAAATTAAATAAACTAAGAATTATTTTAAAATTAAATAAAAATTAGATAAATTAACATTTAAATTAAAATGAACTAAAAATTATTTAAAAATCAAATTAAAAATATAATTGATCTGAAAATTGAATGAAGAATCATTCATTCATTCCTTTTCTGAACCGCTCATTCCAATTCAGGGTCGCGGGGAAGCTGGAGCCTATCCCAGCTGGCTTTGGGCGACAGGCAGGGTACACCCTGGACAGCTCGCCAGTCCATCGCAGTAAATGAAGAATTAAAATGAAATTAAATTGACAATTAAAATTAAATAAATAAATTAAATTATATTAAAAATGATTCAAAGATCAATTAAAAATAAAATGAAATGACTCCCCAGAGTTAATTCTACAATTCATTTATGATCAGCTTCGTTGTTTGGATCTATTTTGTGATTAAAGTTCTGCTGGATAAAACGTCTGTTCTGTAAAGTACAACACGTCAGCAGTTGTGTTCCCATCATGCCATTCAGACTTACATCCTCCAGGAGGTACTGTGGGATCTGGGTGGTCTTTCCTGAGCCCGTTTCCCCTTCGACGACCAGGATCTGGTGCTCGTTGATGGCGGCCAGCAGGTCGTCTCTGTAGGGAAAGATGGGCAGGCTGCGTCGGACCTCCTGCATGCTCTGTTTCTTCAGCTCGGCCTGAGACAGAGCCGGCGCCTCCTGATCCTGGACGGTCAGAGGAAAACACACCATGCGGGAGCCAGAGTAGAGGTTTACACTGACGGAAGAGAACGTATCTTACATCCTGCTAGCAAACATCTTCAGTTACTTGATGGTTACTGAGAGTTTTCTCTCTAAAGCAAAGGAAAGAGACGCTTGGATGTTCCCCTCTGAGAGTTCCAGGTTATTTCTTCAGGATAGAGAGCACTGAACTGCAACCTGCAAACATCAGCGACGTTACGCGGGGTGAGAGGCGACAGCGCGGCCTGACCGGCTGTATCCCAGCGACCAGGTCCAGCCAGGTGTCGCTCAGCCGATCACACGTTAACTTACGCTGACATGGAAAAGTTGCTGCTCCTGACTTGTCCAGCCTAACGTCACCTCAGTGGATCAATGAGGATTTTATCTCATACTGCTGATGGAAGCACATGTTTGTGCTGAAAACCAGACCTTGTAGCGTTGCGTCTTCATCTTAGGTCATCTATTAAGTTGATGTGGGCGTGGTGAGCCCGAGGGACGATGATGACCCTTCCTCTCTACCGACGCTTCTAAACAGACGTTAAGTCTCACCAGCAGAGCGGCTGCAATCGTCGCCACTCAGGAAATAAACTTTGACATGCAAGAAGAAAGCAGACATGAAAACATGTTACGTCTCACTGGGAGTAAACCATGCTCACGTCGGGTCTGGAGCAGGATAAGTCGCCATGGTAACCGATGGGCTAATAACTCGGTTTGATGGAGCAAGCCGAGGAACAGACTGGACTCAGGCAGAGGGGTGAGACCGCCATCTAGTGGCTCATCATGGAACAGCAGGGTTAATGCTGGTTCTACAAGCTGTTTTACTGGATCGCTCCCAGTTCTCCTGTGCTTAAACACTGGTTTAACCTTCTGTTACTGGTTTTTGGTTTGGAGAACAGGAAACAACAACTTCTTTACTGGCTGAAGTTTCCGTAGAGACGAAGGAGGATCTCTTTGCAGATCCATGAAGACCTTCCACACGATGATGACGAGGCGAGCTTACTCGGCTCGACCATAAACGCAACATGGTGGCTTCGCACCAGGAAGACATCCCGGTCATGCCAGTGTAATCAGATTACTTTTGCTTTGGGAAACAACAGCCGGACTCACTGGAAAGTGCAGATTTGAGACAGCTGACGTGTAAAAGTGATGCAGGAGATAAATGACTGTAACTGATAGGGGTGGAAAAATCGAATTGAAAAATCGAAAACTTGTCATCTTGGGCGTTATGGCAGCAGAATGATGGTCTGGCTACTGGGTTGTTTTTTCCTATTGAAATCAAGGAAAATGACGAACATAAAAGAGAGTTTTATACATTTTTTTGTTTATAATCTACAAAAATCAGCAAGATCATAGAATTGGGAGAATCGCAATTTAAATCTAATGGGCACCCAAAAAATCGGAATTGAATTGGGACAAAAGCGTATCGTCACATCCCTCGTACCTCAGCCTGAACGCCGACGACATTTCTTCAGCATTTAACGTCGTTAAATGCAGAAACGACACGTTTTCCCTCATTCCCACTTTTTCTGCTCCCATTTAGCGGCTCTCCTCCCTGAAGCACCTCCGCTGCCCGCCGGCTTCGCTCCACACACAGAGGAACATTATTTTCCTTCGTTTCTGCTCACTGAGGAAAGAGGAACCAGAACAAGCCGCTGACCTTGTCGGATCGAGTCCCCTTCATGGTGATGGCCGTGCTGACGAAGTCGATCATCTCCTCCTCCTCCAGGATCAGCTGGTACTTCTCCTGCTCCTGCCTCACCCCCTGCTCCCGCTCCTTCTTGGCTCCGAAGCTGAGGGAGGCCGTCTTCAGCCTCTCCTCCTCCCAGCGGCCCTGCTCTCCTCCCACCTCCATGGGGGTTTCCTCCAGCTCCAGCTCCCTCTGTGGCACGTCCTGCTCAGCAGAGGGAGACGGTTAAGGGAGCGATCCGAGCGGACCTCCTTTTGTTTCTGCGACATCACTGGTTCTTACCTTCCTCCTCTTCTCTTCCGGCATGTAGTACCTGTTCTTCCTCTCCTCCTGCTCCTTGGCTCCGGCCTTCTTGTACTCCTTGGCCAGGTCCCGGAGGGTGCGCTTGTAGTCCAGGTCCCTCTTCTCCCGCTCAGTTAGCTCCTCCGAGGAGAACAGATACTCGTCGTCTACAATCTCTGCTTCCAGGTCCTCCAGCTTCTCCGCCTCCCTCTTCTTCAAATATTCCCAACGGGAACGCTTCCTCAACTCCGGCAGCTTCAATCGGAGAAAACTTCATCACATTCTGTTGGACTTTGAAGCACAAGTCTGCAGGACGCTGACCCACCATGTTCTTCTGATCATCCTCCGCCATCTTCAGCCTCTTCTGAGCTTCTTCATAAGCCTGAAGACAAAACGCAGCAGAAGTTTCTAGCAGCACGATGAAGAGGAGGAGGAGGAGGAGGAGGAGGGAAGACCGAACAGAGAGGATGTTTTCACCTTTTTGTCCGTCCTCTCTGCGATGTTACGGGTCTTGTCTTTGTCTTTCTCCCTCACTCGCTGGGCAAACGCGTCTCTCTCCTCGATGTCTTGCAGTCGCTCTCTCTCCTCCTTCTCCCACTCCTCCTCCTCCTCCTCTTTCTTGACAGACCTGCGCTCCTCTTGGCCTGCACTGCCCCTGATATGACATAAAAAAAGCATCACAGACTTCTAGAGTTCACCGCTGGAGTTTTTTTGCAGGAGGACTGGGAGCTTGAAGCGGGGCTCCGACAGCCAGACTGTCACAATCGCTGTCCCTCCAAACTGGTGAGTGACTGGGAGACGGCGTCACTGCTGGGCAGACTGGGAACCTGCCGAAGTCAACCTGCTGTCTTATACGACCCGTTCACCAGACAGAGGAGGTCTCTTTGTCTCCCCGGCTTGTCCAGACGTTCCCACTCAGAAGCTAAAGGGGACGGAAGGACCTGAGTCTGACAAACACGGAGTTCTGATCCCATACCGATACCTGAAACTTGAATATCTGCCGATACCAGATGTGTTTATATGACAATATAGTGACTATGGTTATTACTGCTGTTATGACTGTAATATTTAATTAGTTCTCTTCACAAACAAGAGCTGCAGGCTGCTTGCAGAAACTCTGCTGTCCTAACGGCCCTCGCTGACCCTGTCAGAGTTGCCAGGTTTGGCTGATTTCAGCTGAAACCAAATTCATCATGACATGTTTAGATCCTTCTGTTATTTACAAATGTTCTTGTTTTAAGCTACACTGTTGATTTTTTTTAGATTTTTTACTGTTTGTCACATTAAGTTGCAACTTTGACCATGTTGGAACAGACCTGGACCATGTTGGAACAGACCTGGACCATGTTGGAACAGACCTGGACCATGTGGAACAGACTTGGACCATGTTGGAACAGACCAGGACCATGCTGGAACAGACCTGGACCATGCTGGAACAGACCTGGACCATGTTGGAACAGACCTGGACCATGTTGGAACATGCCTGGACCATGCTGGAACAGACCTGAACCATGCGGAACAGACCTGGACCATGCGGAACAGACCTGGACCATGTTGGAACAGACCTGAACCATGCGGAACAGACCTGGGCCATGTTGGAACAGACCAGGACCATGTTGGAACAGACTTGGACCATGTGGAACAGACCTGGACCATGTTGGAACAGACCTGGACCATGCTGGAACAGACCAGGACCATGCTGGAACAGACCAGGACCATGCTGGAACAGACCAGGACCATGTTGGAACAGACCTGGACCATGTGGAACAGACCTGAACCATGTTGGAACAGACCTGGACCATGTTGGAACAGACCTGGACCATGTTGGAACAGACCTGGACCATGTGGAACAGACCTGAACCATGTTGGAACAGACCAGGACCATGCTGGAACAGACCAGGACCATGTCGATCAGACCTGAACCATGTTGGAACAGACCTGGACCATGTTGGAACAGACCTGGACCATGTTGGAACAGACCTGGACCATGCTGGAACAGACCTGGACCATATTGGAACAGACCTGGACCATGTCGATCAGACCTGAACCATGTTGGAACAGACCTGGACCATGCTGGAACAGACCTGGACGATGTTGGAACATGCCTGGACCATGCTGGAACAGACCTGAACCATGCGGAACAGACTTGGACCATGCTGGAACAGACCTGGACCATGTTGGAACAGACCTGGACCATGTTGGAACAGACCTGGACCATGTTGGAACAGACCTGAACCATGCGGAACAGACCTGAACCATGTTGGAACAGACCTGGACCATGTTGGAACAGACCTGGACCATGCTGGAACAGACCTGGACCATGCTGGAACAGACCTGGACCATGTTGGAACAGACCTGGATCATGTTGGAACAGACCTGGATCATGTTGGAACAGACCTGGATCATGTTGGAACAGACTTGGACCATGTGGAACAGACCTGAACCATGTTGGAACAGACCTGGACCATGTTGGAACAGACCTGGACCATGCTGGAACAGACCTGGACCATACTGGAACAGACCAGGACCATGTTGGAACAGACCTGGACC
Organism: Telmatherina bonti; assembly: GCF_933228915.1. Taxonomy (NCBI): domain Eukaryota; kingdom Metazoa; phylum Chordata; class Actinopteri; order Atheriniformes; family Telmatherinidae; genus Telmatherina; species Telmatherina bonti. The sequence continues at coordinate 6,834,386 of NC_136623.1, read as the reverse complement.
ATGTGGAACAGACCTGGACCATGTGGAACAGACCTGAACCATGTTGGAACAGACCTGGACCATGTTGGAACAGACCTGGACCATGTTGGAACAGACCTGGACCATGTGGAACAGACCTGAACCATGTTGGAACAGACCTGGACCATATTGGAACAGACCTGGACCATGCTGGAACAGACCTGGACCATGTCGATCAGACCTGAACCATGTTGGAACAGACCTGGACCATGCTGGAACAGACCAGGACCATGCTGGAACAGACCAGGACCATATTGGAACAGACCTGGACCATGTGGAACAGACCTGAACCATGTTGGAACAGACCTGGACCATGTTGGAACAGACCTGGACCATGTTGGAACAGACCTGGACCATGTGGAACAGACCTGAACCATGTGGAACAGACCTGAACCATGTTGGAACAGACCTGGACCATGTTGGAACAGACCAGGACCATGCTGGAACAGACCAGGACCATGTCGATCAGACCTGAACCATGTTGGAACAGACCTGGACCATGTTGGAACAGACCTGGACCATGTTGGAACAGACCTGGACCATGCTGGAACAGACCTGGACCATACTGGAACAGACCTGGACCATGCTGGAACAGACCTGGACCATGTCGATCAGACCTGAACCATGTTGGAACAGACCTGGACCATGTTGGAACAGACCTGGACCATGTTGGAACAGACCTGGACCATGCTGGAACAGACCTGGACCATATTGGAACAGACCTGAACCATGTTGGAACAGACCTGGACCATGCTGGAACAGACCTGGACGATGTTGGAACATGCCTGGACCATGCTGGAACAGACCTGAACCATGCGGAACAGACTTGGACCATGTTGGAACAGACCTGGACCATGTTGGAACAGACCTGAACCATGCGGAACAGACCTGAACCATGTTGGAACAGACCTGGACCATGTTGGAACAGACCTGGACCATGCTGGAACAGACCTGGACCATGCTGGAACAGACCTGGACCATGCTGGAACAGACCTGAACCATGTTGGAACAGACCTGGACCATGTTGGAACAGACCTGGACCATGTTGGAACAGACCTGGACCATGTTGGAACAGACCTGGATCATATTGGAACAGACCTGGACCATGCTGGAACAGACCTGGACCATGTCGATCAGACCTGAACCATGTTGGAACAGACCTGGACCATGCTGGAACAGACCAGGACCATGCTGGAACAGACCAGGACCATATTGGAACAGACCTGGACCATGTGGAACAGACCTGAACCATGTTGGAACAGACCTGGACCATGTTGGAACAGACCTGGACCATGTTGGAACAGACCTGGACCATGTGGAACAGACCTGAACCATGTGGAACAGACCTGAACCATGTTGGAACAGACCTGGACCATGTTGGAACAGACCAGGACCATGCTGGAACAGACCAGGACCATGTCGATCAGACCTGAACCATGTTGGAACAGACCTGGACCATGTTGGAACAGACCTGGACCATGTTGGAACAGACCTGGACCATGTTGGAACAGACCTGGACCATGCTGGAACAGACCTGGACCATACTGGAACAGACCTGGACCATGCTGGAACAGACCTGGACCATGTCGATCAGACCTGAACCATGTTGGAACAGACCTGGACCATGTTGGAACAGACCTGGACCATGTTGGAACAGACCTGGACCATGCTGGAACAGACCTGGACCATATTGGAACAGACCTGAACCATGTTGGAACAGACCTGGACCATGCTGGAACAGACCTGGACGATGTTGGAACATGCCTGGACCATGCTGGAACAGACCTGAACCATGCGGAACAGACTTGGACCATGTTGGAACAGACCTGGACCATGTTGGAACAGACCTGAACCATGCGGAACAGACCTGAACCATGTTGGAACAGACCTGGACCATGTTGGAACAGACCTGGACCATGCTGGAACAGACCTGGACCATGCTGGAACAGACCTGAACCATGTTGGAACAGACCTGGACCATGTTGGAACAGACCTGGACCATGTTGGAACAGACCTGGACCATGTTGGAACAGACCTGGACCATGTTGGAACAGACCTGGATCATGTTGGAACAGACCTGGAAGCTGAATGTTACTGATTTGGCAACGTAGCAGGATACGTAGCGTGGGAATGAATTGTTTCTCCTCTTGTCTTGGGATATTGAGTGCGGTTCTTGTTGAATTAACAGTGAGGATCACTGTTTTAGTGGAACTAAAATGTCACATTTTAAAATTCAAGGCATTTATTTCTTTTAAAATGTGTCTGAAGCATCAAACACATATGCGCTAGCTGGACTAGTGTGGTATCGGTAGTCCCCAAAACAGCAGAGGCCAGATCCTCGTCTACGTTTACGAGCTATTCATCAGCATCTCTTATCTGTCATGTGTGCATTAATCTGCCGCTGCAAGTCTTTTCACAGCTTAACGGGACTTCTGATTGGTTACTAAACTGTCTTTTTGCTTTTCCAAAATAAAAGCACTGCAAGCCTCCAACACAGCGCTGGAATACTTAACGCCCTTTAGTATAACACTGTTCCACTTGGCTATAACACTGTTCTACTTGGCTTACCCCACAGCGAGGACACAGCAGAGGGGAAAAACTGGTCCTCTTTTAGCTTTGGAACCCCCCCCCTCTCTCTCTCTCTGCTGACATGGAAGTGACTTCTGTAAACCCACCAGTTCAGACTCCAGTTTCATTTAAATTCGATTCATTTAGGATTTTATCTGATTGTTTGTGTTTTCATGATGTTTGTTTTCATGTTTAAGGAGGTTTCTAATCATGTTGGGCGACTTCAGCGTCTTTAAAGACACCGATAGGTAAAATGCATCATCATTATTATTATTATCAGTAGTAATAGTAGAATTAGTATCAGTAGTCATAGTATTAGTATCAGTAGTCGTAGTATTAGTATCAGTAGTCGTAGTATTAGTATCAGTAGTCGTAGTATTAGTATCAGTAGTCGTAGTATTAGTATCAGTAGTCGTAGTATCCGTATCAGTAGTCGTAGTATTAGTATCAGTAGTCACAGTATTAGTATCAGTAGTCACAGTATTAGTATCAGTAGTTGTAACTTGGTTCCATTCAGGTGGAGTTTAACCAACAGGACGTGATGACGACGTGTCTGTTGTGACATTTTAAACTTGTGATGTGGGTCAGAAACATTAATAAAGTGTAAAATGTCAGAATAATCTGATCCATCAGTAGAAATCTGTGGATTACCTTTTCATCTCTTCGTCCTCACTGGAAGACTCGCTGCCTTTCTTCTGTCTGATGTGCTTCCTCTTGCTTCCTCGGTCTTTGTCTCTGCTTTTCTTCTTCTCCTTCTGTTTCTCCTTCACCACCTCCTCTCCGCTGTCGCTGTCCTCCAGCAGCGTGTATGTCCGATTCTTCTTCTCCATTTCGATGGCTTGCCGTTCTATCGCTCGGGACGGTTTCTCTACGACCTCCTTACGAGGAATCTACGACACGCAGCGATGACTCGTTACTGTTTTCTTCACAAAGCAACAACTCGATTTGCTAAAAGTTACCTTTCCAAAGAGCTCCTTTGCAAAGTCCGCCACACTCTGGTCGATGTCGATCGTCCCCGTCTGCTCGAGTCGACTCACAAAGTCATCAGGACTCGACGACTTCCGAGCGATGCCGATCATGAACTGAGACACATATTTGTCACTCAGGCCGAGGATGTCGTGGAGACGGTCGTTCACCCACTGCTCCAGACTGGCCATGGTGCCTGTCGGGGATACAGAGCACAACAACAAGCTGACCTGCAGTCCAGGTGGAGATTAAAGGGTAGTTCCAACCCAACATTTAGTGGTAATGTTCACAGCTTCATTCACAACATTCTTTAACTGGTCAGCTGGTACGTAAACATTTCAATTATTCACCAATAACACCAATAAAACATGGACGGAGAGTTAGATTGACAAACAGATTGGTGCGGCGACCTGACTCCCTCTCCGGGTCGGGAGTCAGGTCCTGCCTCAAGTGGAGGAGTTTAAATATCTCGGGGTCTTGTTCATGCGTGAGGTCGACAGACGGATCGGTGCGGCGTCTGCAGTAATGCGGACTCTGCGCCGGTCTGTCGTGGTGAAGAAGGAGCTGAGCCAGAAGGCGAAGCTCTCGATTTACCAGTCGATCTACGTTCCTACCCTCACCTATGGTCATGAGCTGTGGGTCGTGACGAAAGAACGAGATCTCGTATACAGGCGGCTGAAATGAGTTTCCTCCGCAGGGTGGCTGGGCTCTCCCTTAGAGATAGGGTGAGGAGCTCAGTCATCCGGGAGGAGATCAGAGTAGAGCCGCTGCTCCTCCGCATCAGAGGAACCAGTTTAGGTGGCTCGGGCATCTGATCAGGATGCCTCCTGGTGAGGTGTTCCAGGCATGTCCCTCTGGTAGGAGACCCCGGGGAAGACCCAGGACACGCTGGAGGGATTATATCTCTCGGCTGGCCTGGGAACACCTCAGATTCCCTGTACTAACCGTACAGTTAGGTTAGTACAGTTAGTACTAACCTAACTATACTAAGATAACTGTACAGTTAATAGTAACCTAACTGTACTAACCTAAAACTTTACATCTGTGCAAACCGTACAACTACATCACTGGTTGATTCTCGTTGTATTATACTGTTTAATTTATCTGTTGTTGTTCCTTTTTAATGATCATCTTCATGATTACACTCTGTAAAAACGGAACCATGTAATAACTTTTTGAAAACTTAATAAAAAAAATAAATAATGAAAAGTTCTGATGCTCCAGACACAGCTAGCCTAGCTTAGCCTAGCCAGGCTCAGGCGGTCGCACAGACCAGGAAAGTGGACCGTATCGCTCCGTTTCTGTGGTCTTCACGTTGCTTTCAACACTTAAAAACCAAACTAGTTCCCAGCTTTACTTACCGATTTTTAAAACACCTAAAACTGTTTCTGGTGTGATGAAAGAAGCTAAAACTTAGCCGCCTCAGCTAACTTCCGCTACTAATCAGCTGTTAGCCTGCGTCATGTGTCACAGGTTCCCGGTAAAACCCCGAACCGGATGCATGTATCCACCCATGCAAACCTATCTGTTTGTGGTTTTATTAGACCGAAAACACAAAATGTGGAAAATATCGATTAATAAGTTTTGTTTTGCTAGCTTAGCTAAACGCACGCTGTACGGTAAAACGGAAATACGTCACATACAAACTGCCAACAAAGTGCGCGGCTGCGACAGAGGCGGCGGCGCTTACTGCCACTGGAGGAACAACAACACGGTGAAAATCTACAGTCCGAGCTGTGTTTGACTAATATCTGCATTTTATGTTAGCTGAGTCAGTTAATGGGTAAGAAATTTAAAATAATACATTTCTAATTATAAAAACTATTTTTCTTGTTTTTATTCTTTCTTTACAGTAAAAAAAGAAAGATGTCCGTTTCAAAAACTCGGCAAAAGCTTCAGTCCGAGCTGCGCACTTAGTTTGACTAATAACTTCATTTTATGTGAGCAGAGTCAGTTAATGGTGAAGAAATCAAAACAAATACATTTTTAATTTGTTTGCTTTGTCATTTCATATTTATGTTTGAGTTACAATCTAATTACTGTTCGAAATAAGTAATAAACAACAAATATAAACAACAACAACAATAATAATAACAAAAACTATTTAGTTTTTCTTTTTTTTCTACTTTCGGGTTTTTCTTCTTTCCTTACAGTAAAAAAAGAAAGATGTTTGTTTCAAAAACTCTGTGAGCTAGAAGTTCAAATCACAAGTCTTGTGTTAGTTTAGCTGTTTTCTGGTCATAAGTTTTATTCCAGCTCTAAACAGCTGTGATAACGTGTTCTCCTGGGACTCTGCCTTTGTTTGAAATAAATCATGAAGGTCTTGGTAGTTTCTATGACAATGGAGGTTAAACATGAATATATAGGGTTAGGGTTAGGGTTTACCCTAACTTCTTTCTAGATTATCTTGGTGTTTCTAATTTGAATTTGAGGAAAATGCCTTGATTCTCCAGAATCTGACTGTTGATATGGGCGTCCATACACGGCTGATGACATCCTGAGACGTTTACCAGGATAACACCTGTATTAAAACATGTAAAATGCTTTAGCTTACCTGCTTTATCTTCTATTTATGCATAAATAACCATCAGACATTACTTTACTAATTACTATACAAAGTGCAAATTAGGCTAATTTTTATAACATATAGTGACAAATAGACCATATTTAACCAGATCTTGGTAAAAATGTTTCTGGTTTGAGAAATGTTTATGTTATTTGTCCATCCATCCATCCATCCATCCATCCATCCATCCATCCATCCATCCATCCATCCATCCATCCATCCATCCACCCACCCACCCACCCACCCACCCACGAAGGAATGAATGAATGAATGAATGAATGAATGAATGAATGAATGATTGATTTCCTCCCGGATGACCGAGCTCCTCACCCTATCTCTAAGGGAGAGCCCGGCCGCCCTGCGGAGGAAACTCATTTCAGCCGCCTGTATACGAGATCTCCTTCTTTCTAACGAAATTATTTGTGATAATTCTAATTGTGTTCATTGTATTGTGTTTATTTAGATCACATCAGACCAGATTCTGTCACAAACCACAATACTTAGACTCCTAAAAGTCTAATTTGCATCATCATTAATAGAATGAAGGCTTCACAAATCAGAAACTGTGAAGAATATTTTATTCCAGATATAAAGGGTGTTAGGAAGACTGTCTGATCAGGAACTGGTCTCATATGGTCTTGGTTTTGAGGAATTTCCCTTTACACAGATAGCAAATCAGAAGCTAACTTCAGCACTGTGATCCATCACCTCCAGACTGGATTTCATGGTGTTCAGCCACACACCTTCTGACCCAGCCCCACGTCCGAGACCACAGCCCTCCTGTCCATCAGAACCTCCATTGGCTTCTCATCCTTATTGCATCTAATTCAAAGTCCTCCTCCTCACCTTTAAAGACCCCATCACCAACCCTCCCCCCTTCGTTACGGAACTCTTCCATCCCTCTACTCCCTCGACTAGGTCCAGGAGCCCAGGAGGGAATCTCCTAAAGAGCGCTGGGGTCCCAGAGGCTTTAACCATCCAAAGGCTTGTGAAAATTGATTTGTCCCTTTATTTATATTCAGTTTGTTTCTAAAGTAAGTTAATTAACTTCATTGATGGACAGAAATCAGCCAGATTATGGTGAGAATCTTGCTAATGAAGCGTCGAACCAAGCATGAGTCCAGCACAGGATGGGGTAGGGGCTTTTTGCGACTTGCATGAAGGAGAAAAGGTCAGGAGCCACAACTCTACTCCGTCCTAAAGCCTCCAGTCCTTCATCCTCTTAGGACCAAGGATCGCTAAAGAACGTCTGGCCCAACCGAGGCCTTGACTCACGGCTGCCAAAACTCAGCCATATGTGGCCCAGAAGGAAGCTGTCCCCATGTTCCCATACCGAAAGCCGTTCCATGGACCTAGACCTGGACCTAGACCTGAAGATAGACCTGGACCTAGACCTGAAGATAGACCTGGACCTAGACCTGGACCTAGACCTGAAGATAGACCTGGACCTAGACCTGGACCTAGACCTGAAGATAGACCTGGACCTAGACCTGAAGATAGACCTGGACCTAGACCTGAAGCTAGACCTGAAGATAGACCTGGACCTAGACCTGAAGATAGACCTGAAGATAGACCTGGACCTAGACCTGAAGATAGACCTGGACCTAGACCTGAAGATAGACCTGGACCTAGACCTGAAGCTAGACCTGAAGATAGACCTGGACCTAGACCTGAAGATAGACCTGGACCTGGACCTGAAGATAGACCTGGACCTAGACCTGGACCTAGAACTGAAGCTAGACCTGGACCTAGACCTAAAGATAGACCTGGACATAGACCTGAAGCTAGACCTGAAGCTAGACCTGGACCTAGACCTGAAGATAGACCTGGACCTAGACCTGAAGCTAGACCTGAACCTAGACCTGGACCTAGACCTGAAGATAGACCTGGACCTAGACCTGAAGCTAGACCTGAAGATAGACCTGGACCTAGACCTGGATCTAGACCTGGACCTAGACCTGAAGCTAGACCTGAACCTAGACCTGAAGCTAGACCTGAACCTAGACCTGAAGCTAGACCTGAACCTACACCTGGACCTTGACCTGGACCTAGACCTGGACCTAGACCTGAAGATAGACCTGGACTTAGACCTGAAGCTAGACCTGAAGATAGACCTGGACCTAGACCTGGACCTAGAACTGAAGCTAGACCTGGACCTAGACCTGAAGATAGACCTGGACCTAGACCTGAAGATAGACCTTGACCTAGACCTGAAGATAGACCTGTAGCTAGACCTGAAGATAGACCTGAAGATAGACCTGGACCTAGACCTGAAGCTAGACCTGGTCCTAGACCTGAAGATAGACCTGTACCTAGACCTGAAGCTAGACCTGAAGATAGACCTGGACCTAGACCTGAAGATAAACCTGAAGCTAGACCTGAAGATAGACCTGAAGATAGACCTGGACCTAGACCTGAAGATAGACCTGGACCTAGACCTGAGCCTAGACCTGAAGCTAGACCTGAAGCTAGACCTGAACCTACACCTGAACCTACACCTGGACCTAGACCTGGACCTAGAACTGAAGCTAGACCTGGACCTAGACCTGAAGATAGACCTGAAGCTAGACCTGGACCTAGACCTGAAGCTAGACCTGGACCTAGAACTGAAGCTAGACCTGGACCTAGACCTGAAGATAGACCTGGACCTAGACCTGAAGATAGACCTGGACCTAGACCTGAAGATAGACCTGGACCTAGACCTGAAGATAGACCTGGACCTGGACCTGAAGATAGACCTGGACCTAGACCTGAAGATAGACCTGGACCTAGACCTGAAGCTAGACCTGAAGATAGACCTGGACCTAGACCTGAAGATAGACCTGAAGATAGACCTGGACCTAGACCTGAAGCTAGACCTGAAGATAGACCTGGACCTAGACCTGGATCTAGACCTGGACCTAGACCTGGACCTAGACCTGAGCCTAGACCTGAAGCTAGACCTGAACCTAGACCTGAAGCTAGACCTGAACCTAGACCTGAACCTACACCTGGACCTTGACCTGGACCTAGACCTGGACCTAGACCTGGACCTAAAACTGAAGCTTGACCTGGACCTAGACCTGAAGATAGACCTGGACTTAGACCTGAAGCTAGACCTGGACCTAGACCTGGACCTAGACCTGAAGCTAGACCTGGACCTAGACCTGAAGATAGACCTGGACCTAGACCTGAGCCTAGACCTGAAGCTAGACCTGAACCTACACCTGGACCTAGACCTGGACCTAGAACTGAAGCTAGACCTGGACCTAGACCTGAAGATAGACCTGGACCTAGACCTGAAGCTAGACCTGAAGATAGACCTTGACCTAGACCTGAAGATAGACCTGAAGCTAGACCTGAAGATAGACCTGAAGATAGACCTGGACCTAGACCTGGACCTAGACCTGAAGCTAGACCTGGACCTAGACCTGAAGATAGACCTGGACCTAGACCTGAGCCTAGACCTGAAGCTAGACCTGAACCTAGACCTGAAGCTAAACCTGAACCTACACCTGGACCTAGACCTGGACCTAGAACTGAAGCTAGACCTGGACCTAGACCTGAAGATAGACCTGGACCTAGACCTGAAGCTAGACCTGAAGATAGACCTGGACCTAGACCTGAAGATAGACCTGGACCTAGACCTGAAGCTAGACCTGAAGATAGACCTGGACCTAGACCTGAGGATAGACCTGGACCTAGACCTGAAGATAGACCTGGACCTAGACCTGAAAATAGACCTGGACCTAGAACTGAAGCTAGACCTGGACCTAGACCTGAAGATAGACCTGGACCTAGACTTGAAGATAGACCTGGACCTAGACCTGAAGATAGACCTGGACCTAGACCTGAAGCTAGACCTGGACCTAGACCTGAAGATAGACCTGGACCTAGACCTGAAGCTAGAACTGAAGTTAGACCTGGACCTAGAACTGAAGCTAGACCTGGACCTAGACCTGAAGATAGACCTGGACCTAGACCTGAAGCTAGACCTGAAGCTAGACCTGAACCTACATCTGAACCTAGACCTGAACCTAGACCTGAAGATAGACCTGGACCTAGACCTGGACCTAGACCTGAAGCTAGACCTGAGCCTACATCTGAACCTAGACCTGAAGCTAGACCTGAACCTACACATGAACCTAGACCTGGACCTAGACCTGAAGCTAGACCTGGACCTAGACCTGAAGCTAGACCTGAAGATAGACCTGAAGCTAGACCTGAACCTACACCTGAGCCTAGACCTGGACCTAGACCTGAAGCTAGACCTGAAGATAGACCTGAAGCTAGACCTGAACCTAGACCTGAAGATAGACCTGGACCTAGACCTGAAGCTAGACCTGAAGCTAGACCTGGACCTAGACCTGAAGCTAGACCTGAGCCTAGACCTGAAGCTAGACCTGAACCTAGACCTGAGGCTAGACCTAAATCTAGACCTGAGCCTAGACCTGAAGCTAGACCTTGACCTAGACCTGGACCTAGAACTGAAGATAGACCTGGAGCTAGATCTGGACCTAGACCTGAAGCTAGACCTGAAGCTAGACCTGAAGCTAGACCTGGACCTAGACCTGAGCCTAGACCTGGACCTAGACCTGAAGCTAGACCTGAAGCCAGACCTGAAGCTAGACCTGAACCTAGACCTGAGCCTAGACCTGAAGCTAGACCTGAACCTACACCTGAAGCTAGACCTGGACCTTGACCTGAGCCTAGACCTGAAGCTAGACCTGAACCTAGACCTGAGCCTAGACCTGAAGCTAGACCTTGACCTAGACCTGGACCTAGACCTGAAGATAGACCTGGAGCTATATCTGGACCTAGACGTGAAGCTAGACCTGAACCCAGACCTGAAGCTAGACCTGGACCTACACCTCAGCCTAGACCTGAGCCTAGACCTGAAGCTAGACCTGAAGCCAGACCTGAAGCTAGACCTGAAACTAGACCTGAACCTAGACCTGAAGCTACACCTGAAGCTAGACCTGGACCTTGACCTGAGCCTAGACCTGAAGCTAGACCTGAACCTAGACCTGACCCTAGACCTGAACCTAGACCTGAAGCTAGACCTGAAGCTAGACCTGAAGATAGACCTGGACCTAGACCTGAAGCTAGACCTGAAGATAGACCTGGACCTAGACCTGGACCTAGAACTGAAGATAGACCTGGACCTAGACCTGAAGCTAGACCTGAACCTACATCTGAACCTAGACCTGAGGCTAGACCTGAAGATAGACCTGGACCTAGACCTGGACCTAGACCTGAACCTAGACCTGAACCTACATCTGAACCTAGACCTGAAGCTAGACCTGAACCTACACCTGAACCTACACCTGAGCCTAGACCTGGACCTAGACCTGAAGCTAGACCTGGACCTAGACCTGAAGCTAGACCTGAAGCTAGACCTGAAGCTAGACCTGAACCTACACCTGAGCCTAGACCTGGACCTAGACCTGAAGATAGACCTGAAGCTAGACCTGAACCTACATCTGAACCTAGACCTGAACCTACATCTGAACCTAGACCTGAAGCTAGACCTGAACCTACACCTGAACTTACACCTGAGCCTAGACCTGGACCTAGACCTGAAGCTAGACCTGGACCTAGACCTGAAGCTAGACCTGAAGCTAGACCTGAAGATAGACCTGAAGCTAGACCTGAACCTACACCTGAGCCTAGACCTTGACCTAGACCTGGACCTAGACCTGAAGATAGACCTGGAGCTAGATCTGGACCTAGACCTGGACCTAGACCTGAAGCTAGACCTGAAGCTAGACCTGGACCTAGACCTGAAGCTAGACCTGAGCCTAGACCTGAAGCTAGACCTGAAGCTAGACCTGAACCTAGACTTGAAGCTAGACCTAAATCTAGACCTGAGCCTAGACCTGAAGCTAGACCTTGACCTAGACCTGGACCTAGACCTGAAGATAGACCTGGAGCTAGATCTGGACCTAGACTTGAAGCTAGACCTGAACCTAGACCTGAAGCTAGACCTGGACCTAGACCTGAGCCTAGACCTTGACCTAGACCTGAAGCTAGACCTGAAGATAGACCTGGACCTAGACCTGGACCTAGACCTGAAGCTAGACCTGGACCTAGACCTGAAGATAGACCTGGACCTAGACCTGAGCCTAGACCTGAAGCTTGACCTGAACCTACACCTGGACCTTGACCTGGACCTAGACCTTGACCTAGACCTGGACCTAGAACTGAAGCTAGACCTGAAGATAGACGTGGACCTAGACCTGAAGCTAGACCTGAAGATAGACCTGGACCTAGACCTCAAGATAGACCTGAACCTACACCTGAGCCTAGACCTGGACCTAGACCTGAAGCTAGACCTGGACCTAGACCTGAAGCTAGACCTGGACCTAGACCTGGACGTAGAACTGAAGCTAGACCTGGACCTAGACCTGAAGCTAGACCTGAAGATAGACCTGGACCTAGACCTGAAACTAGACCTGAAGCTAGACCTGGACCTAGACCTGAAGCTAGACCTGAGCCTAGACCTGAAGCTAGACCTGAAGCTAGACCTGAACCTAGACCTGAGCTAGACCTAAATCTAGACCTGAGCCTAGACCTGAAGCTAGACCTTGATCTAGACCTGGACCTAGACCTGAAGATAGACCTGGAGCTAGATCTGGACCTAGACCTGAAGCTAGACCTGAAGCTAGACCTGAACCTAGACCTGAGCCTAGACCTGGACCTAGACCTGAAGCTAGACCTGAAGCCAGACCTGAACCTAGACCTGAACCTAGACCTGAGCCTAGACCTGAAGCTAGACCTGAACCTACACCTGAAGCTAGACCTGGACCTTGACCTGAGCCTAGACCTGAAGCTAGACCTGAACCTAGACCTGAGCCTAGACCTGAAGCTAGACCTGAACCTAGACCTGAAGCTAGACCTGAGCCTAGACCTGAAGGTAGACCTGAACCTACACCTGAAGCTAGACCTGGACCTTGACCTGAAGCTAGACCTGAACCTAGACCTGGACCTAGACCTGAACCTAGACCTGAGCCTAAACCTGAAGCTAGACCTGAAGCTACACCTGAAGCTAGACCTGGACCTTGACCTGAAGCCAGACCTGAAGCTAGACCTGGACCTAGACCTGAACCTAGACCTGAGCCTAGACCTGAAGATAGACCTGGACCTAGACCTGAAAATAGACCTGGACCTAGAACTGAAGCTAGACCTGGACCTAGACCTGAAGATAGACCTGGACCTAGACTTGAAGATAGACCTGGACCTAGACCTGAAGATAGACCTGGACCTAGACCTGAAGCTAGACCTGGACCTAGACCTGAAGATAGACCTGGACCTAGACCTGAAGCTAGAACTGAAGATAGACCTGGACCTAGAACTGAAGCTAGACCTGGACCTAGACCTTAAGATAGACCTGGACCTAGACCTGAAGCTAGACCTGAACCTACATCTGAACCTAGACCTGAAGCTAGACCTGAAGATAGACCTGGACCTAGACCTGGACCTAGACCTGAAGCTAGACCTGAACCTACATCTGAACCTAGACCTGAAGCTAGACCTGAACCTACACCTGAGCCTAGACCTGGACCTTGACCTGAAGCTAGACCTGGACCTAGACCTGAAGCTAGACCTGAAGATAGACCTGAAGCTAGACCTGAACCTACACCTGAGCCTAGACCTGGACCTAGACCTGAAGCTAGACCTGAAGATAGACCTGAAGCTAGACCTGAAGATAGACCTGAAGCTAGACCTGAACCTAGACCTGAAGCTAGACCTGGACCTAGACCTGAAGCTAGACCTGAAGCTAGACCTGAGCCTAGACCTGAAGCTAGACCTGAGCCTAGACCTGAAGCTAGACCTGAACCTAGACCTGAAGCTAGACCTAAATCTAGACCTGAGCCTAGACCTGAAGCTAGACCTGGACCTAGACCTGAAGATAGACCTGGAGCTAGATCTGGACCTAGACCTGAAGCTAGACCTGAATCTATACCTGAAGCTAGACCTGGACCTAGACCTGAGCCTAGACCTGGACCTAGACCTGAACCTTGACCTGAACCTTGACCTGAAGCTAGACCTGAACCTACACCTGGACCTAGACCTGGTCCTAGACCTGGACCTAGACCTGGACCTAGAACTGAAGCTAGGCCTGGACCTAGACCTGAAGATAGACCTGGACCTAGACCTGAAGCTAGACCTGAAGATAGACCTGCACCTAGACCTGAAGCTAGACCTGGACCTAGACCTGAAGCTAGACCTGAAGCTACACCTGAACCTACACCTGGACCTAGACCTGGACCTAGAACTGAAGCTAGACCTGGACCTAGACCTTAAGATAGACCTGGACTTAGACCTGAAGCTAGACCTGAAGATAGACCTGGACCTAGATCTGGACCTAGACCTGAAGATAGACCTGGACCTAGACCTGAAGATAGACCTGGACCTAGACCTGAGCCTAGACCTGAAGCTAGACCTGAACCTAGACCTGAAGCTAGACCTGAACCTACACCTGGACCTAGAACTGAAGCTAGACCTGGACCTAGACCTGAACCTAGACCTGGACCTAGACCTGAAGCTAGACCTGAAGATAGACCTTGACCTAGACCTGAAGCTAGACCTGAAGATAGACCTGGACCTAGACCTGGACCTAGACCTGAAGCTAGACCTGGACCTAGACCTGAAGATAGACCTGGACCTAGACCTGAGCCTAGACCTGAAGCTAGACCTGAACCTACACTTGGACCTTGACCTGGACCTAGACCTTGACCTAGACCTGGACCTAGAACTGAAGCTAGACCTGAAGATAGACGTGGACCTAGACCTGAAGCTAGACCTGAAGATAGACCTGGACCTAGACCTCAAATTGGACCTGAACCTACACCTGAGCCTAGACCTGGACCTAGACCTGAAGCTAGACCTGGATCTAGACCTGAAGCTAGACGTGGACCTAGACCTGGACGTAGAACTGAAGCTAGACCTGGACCTAGACGTGAAGCTAGACCTGAAGATAGACCTGGACCTAGACCTGAAACTAGACCTGAAGCTAGACCTGGACCTAGACCTGAAGCTAGACCTGAGCCTAGACCTGAAGCTAGACCTGAACCTAGACCTGAAGCTAGACCTGAGCCTAGACCTGAACCTACACCTGAAGCTAGACCTGGACCTTGACCTGAAGCTAGACCTGAACCTAGACCTGGACCTAGACCTGAACCTAGACCTGAGCCTAAACCTGACGCTAGACCTGAACCTACACCTGAAGCTAGACCTGGACCTTGACCTGAAGCCAGACCTGAAGCTAGACCTGGACCTAGACCTGAACCTAGACCTGAGCCTAGACCTGAAGATAGACCTGGACCTAGACCTGAAAATAGACCTGGACCTAGAACTGAAGCTAGACCTGGACCTAGACCTGAAGATAGACCTGGACCTAGACTTGAAGATAGACCTGGACCTAGACCTGAAGATAGACCTGGACCTAGACCTGAAGCTAGACCTGGATCTAGACCTGAAGATAGACCTGGACCTAGACCTGAAGCTAGAACTGAAGATAGACCTGGACCTAGACCTGGACCTAGAACTGAAGCTAGACCTGGACCTAGACCTGAAGATAGACCTGGACCTGGACCTGAAGCTAGACCTGAACCTACATCTGAACCTAGACCTGAAGCTAGACCTGAAGATAGACCTGGACCTAGACCTGGACCTAGACCTGAAGCTAGACCTGAACCTACATCTGAACCTAGACCTGAAGCTAGACTTGAACCTACACCTGAGCCTAGACCTGGACCTTGACCTGAAGCTAGTCCTGGACCTAGACCTGAAGCTAGACCTGAAGCTAGACCTGAACCTACACCTGAGCCTAGACCTGGACCTAGACCTGAAGCTAGACCTGAAGATAGACCTGAAGCTAGACCTGAAGATAGACCTGAAGCTAGACCTGAACCTAGACCTGAAGCTAGACCTGGACCTAGACCTGAAGCTAGACCTGAAGCTAGACCTGAGCCTAGACCTGAAGCTAGACCTGAGCCTAGACCTGAAGCTAGACCTGAACCTAGACCTGAAGCTAGACCTAAATCTAGACCTGAGCCTAGACCTGAAGCTAGACCTGGACCTAGACCTGGACCTAGACCTGAAGATAGACCTGGAGCTAGATCTGGACCTAGACCTGAAGCTAGACCTGAATCTATACCTGAAGCTAGACCTGGACCTAGACCTGAGCCTAGACCTGGACCTAGACCTGAAGCTAGACCTGAAGCCAGACCTGAAGCTAGACCTGAACCTAGACCTGAGCCTAGACCTGAAGCTACACCTGAACCTACACCTGAAGCTAGACCTGGACCTTGACCTGAGCCTAGACCTGAAGCTAGACCTGAACCTAGACCTGAGCCTAGACCTGAAGCTAGACCTTGACCTAGACCTGGACCTAGACCTGAAGATAGACCTGGAGCTAGATCTGGGCCTAGACCTGAAGCTAGACCTGGACCTAGACCTGAAGCTAGACCTGGACCTACACCTGAGCCTAGACCTGGACCTAGACCTGAAGCTAGACCTGAAGCCAGACCTGAAGCTAGACCTGAACCTAGACCTGAGCCTAGACCTGAAGCTAGACCTGAATCTACACCTGAAGCTAGACCTGGACCTTGACCTGAGCCTAGACCTGAAGCTAGACCTGAACCTAGACCTGAGCCTACACCTGAACCTAGACCTGAAGCTAGACCTGAAGCTTGACCTGGACCTAGACCTGAAGATAGACCTGGACCTAGACCTGAAGCTAGACCTGAAGATAGACCTGGACCTAGACCTGGACCTAGAACTGAAGCTAGACCTGGACCTAGACCTGAAGATAGACCTGGACCTAGACCTGAAGCTAGACCTGAACCTACATCTGAACCTAGACCTGAAGCTAGACCTGAAGATAGACCTGGACCTAGACCTGGACCTAGACCTGAAGCTAGACCTGAACTTACATCTGAACCTAGACCTGAAGCTAGACCTGAACCTACACCTGAACCTACACCTGAGCCTAGACCTGGACCTAGACCTGAAGCTAGACCTGGACCTAGACCTGAAGCTAAACCTGAAGCTAGACCTGAAGATAGACCTGAAGCTAGACCTGAACCTACACCTGAGCCTAGACCTGGACCTAGACCTGAAGCTAGACCTGAAGATAGACCTGAAGCTAGACCTGAAGATAGACCTGAAGCTAGACCTGAACCTAGACCTGAAGCTAGACCTGGACCTAGACCTGAAGCTAGACCTGAAGCTAGACCTGGACCTAGACCTGAAGCTAGACCTGAGCCTAGACCTGAAGCTAGACCTAAAGCTAGACCTGAACCTAGACTTGAAGCTAGACCTAAATCTAGACCTGAGCCTAGACCTGAAGCTAGACCTTGACCTAGACCTGGACCTAGACCTGAAGATAGACCTGGAGCTAGATCTGGACCTAGACTTGAAGCTTGACCTGAACCTAGACCTGAAGCTAGACCTGGACCTAGACCTGAGCCTAGACCTGGACCTAGACCTTAAACTAGACCTGAGCCTAGACCTGAAGCTAGACCTGAACCTAGACCTGAGCCTAGACCTGAAGCTAGACCTGAACCTAGACCTGAAGCTAGACCTGAACCTACACCTGGACCTAGAACTGAAGCTAGACCTGGACCTAGACCTGAAGCTAGACCTGGACCTAGACCTGAAGCTAGACCTGAAGATAGACCTTGACCTAGACCTGAAGATAGACCTGAAGCTAGACCTGAAGATAGACCTGAAGATAGACCTGGACCTAGACCTGGACCTAGACCTGAAGCTAGACCTGGACCTAGACCTGAAGATAGACCTGGACCTTGACCTGGACCTAGACCTGGACCTAGACCTTGACCTAGACCTGGACCTAGAACTGAAGCTAGACCTGGACCTAGACCTGAAGATAGACCTGGACCTAGACCTGAAGCTAGATCTGAAGATAGACCTGGACCTAGACCTGAAGATAGACGTGCACCTAGACCTGAAGCTAGACCTGAACCTACACCTGAGCCTAGACCTGGACCTAGACCTGAAGCTAGACCTGGACCTAGACCTGAAGCTAGACCTGGACCTAGAACTGAAGCTAGACCTGGACCTAGACCTGAAGCTAGACCTGAAGATAGACCTGGACTTAGACCTGAAACTAGACCTGAAGCTAGACCTGGACCTAGACCTGAAGCTAGACCTCAAGCTAGACCTGAACCTAGACCTGAAGCTAGACCTAAATCTAGACCTGAGCCTAGACCTGAAGCTAGACCTGGACCTAGACCTGGACCTAGACCTGAAGATAGACCTGGACCTAGATCTGGACCTAGACCTGAAGCTTGACCTGAAGCTAGACCTGAAGCTAGACCTGGAGCTAGACCTGAGCCTAGACCTGGACCTAGACCTGAAGCTAGACCTGAAGCCAGACCTGAACCTAGACCTGAACCTAGACCTGAAGCTAGACCTGAACCTACACCTGAAGCTAGACCTGGACCTTGACCTGAGCCTAGACCTGAAGCTAGACCTGAAGCTAGACCTGAAGCTAGACCTGAACCTAGACCTGAGCCTAGACCTGAAGCTAGACCTGAGCCTAGACCTGAAGCTAGACCTGAACCTAGACCTGAGCCTAGACCTGAAGCTAGACCTGAACCTACACCTGAAGCTAGACCTGGACCTTGACCTGAAGCTAGACCTGAACCTAGACCTGGACCTAGACCTGAACCTAGACCTGAGCCTAGACCTGAAGCTAGACCTGAACCTACACCTGAAGCTAGACCTGGACCTTGACCTGAAGCCAGACCTGAAGCTAGACCTGGACCTAGACCTGAACGTAGACCTGAGCCTAGACCTGAAGATAGACCTGAAGCTAGACCTGAAGATAGACCTTGAGCTAGACCTGAACCTGGTCCAGACCACCTGCCACAGGCTTGTAGAGCAGGCATGATGTCTGCATGTCTTTATCTGTCTCTTGTGATGCTCCATCAGTCTGGAACCGGGTCCATCTGGACTCATCAGACCACATGACCCTGTTCCGGCTCCAGATTCCGGTCTTTCTGCTGGTTCTCCGGTTCTCCTCGCTGGTTTTCTTCTGGCTCCGTAAGAAAACCACTGGTTCTGGTTCTGTCCCATCTCTCCAGTGGAAATGTTCTTCCTGTCACGATTAAACCTGGTCCTGAGTCCTACTGTTGTTTTTCTTCCACCTGGTTCCACCAAATCCTCCTCATTCAGGATGTTTTCCACCAGTTTCCTCCTGGAAGACGACGCTTCCCCACCATCCTTCCACTTTTCATCACGTTGGACCAGTTTTAGCGGTTTCTCCGTCTGCCCAGACGTTCTCTCTGCTTGGTGGCCATGAGCTGACCCTTCTGAAACAGATTAATCATTTCCATGACTGTGGCTGATTAAAAAACGAGAAGCTCCTCGTTGCATCATCGTTTGGTGGAACTCTTGTAAGGCAACAAATCTGCACACATCTCGGTTTACTAAGAAGAAGACAAAAATAAAATGCAGAACATAATTTCGAAATGTACAATTTTTAATCATATCTGACTGTGCAACAGCTTCCTGACGAAGGTCAGGGTGATCCACTTCCACTGACCTGAAAGACAACCCACATTCCTCAAACCCCAAGAGGTCTGTGTGGTTTTTCTGTATGTTTAGATGAGTCATATTATAAGACATCATAGTATCACTCTTATATCAAATTCTATAGTGTCATTTCATTAACAGAGCTGTGTTTTGTAGCTGCATATTAACATGAATCCCAACATTTTCTGCATGTTCAGTCTGAGTTTGTGATGCTCAGATCAGCATACAGCCTGGTTTTATGGTGTTTCCAATGATTAGCTTGATTTTGGGTTTTAATTGTGGTTTAAAACAAACTGTTAGCATGTGAAAATTCTTGTAAGTTGAAGAGAGAATTATTAAATAATTCATGTTCTTCTTGGGTTTTTATTATGAGAAACAACAAAGCACAGGATGCATGATGGTGTGAGTTGATCCCCACCAGTTTGTATACAGGTCTACTGAAGATGCTGTTGCCACTGCTCTCCACACCACCCTCACTCATGTGGATAAGCAGGGGAACTGCCAGGCTGCTCTTCATAGACTTTAGCTCTGCTTTTAACACCATCATACCAAGCAGACGGGTCAGTAAACTACTGGACTTGGGCTTTTCACAAAACATCTGCACCTGGATCTTCCAGAATGTTCCCAGAGGGTGAGAGTAGGACCAGATCTCTCCTCAGCCCTTACCATCAGTACAGGCTCCCCACAGGGATGTGTGCTTAGCCCCCTCCTCTACACCCTTTAGCCCCCTCTTGTACACCCTTTAGCCCCCTTCTGTACACCCTTTAGCCCCTCCTGTACACCCTTTAGCCCCTCCTCTACACCCTTTAGCCCCTCCTCTACACCCTTTAGCCCCTCCTCTACACCCTTTAGCCCCTCCTATACACCCTTTAGCCCCCTCCTGTACACCCTTTAGCCCCTCCTGTACACCCTTTAGCCCCTCCTCTACACCCTTTAGCCCCCTCCTGTACACCCTTTAGCCCCTCCTGTACACCCTTTAGCCCCTCCTGTACACCCTTTAGCCCCTCCTCTACACCCTTTAGCCCCCTCCTGTACACCCTTTAGCCCCTCCTGTACACCCTTTAGCCCCTCCTGTACACCCTTTAGCCCCTCCTCTACACCCTTTAGCCCCCTCCTCTACACCCTTTAGCCCCTCCTGTACACCCTTTAGCCCCTCCTCTACACCCTTTAGCCCCTCCTCTACACCCTTTAGCCCCTCCTGTACACCCTTTAGCCCCTCCTCTACACCCTTTAGCCCCCTCCTCTACACCCTTTAGCCCCTCCTCTACACCCTTTAGACCCTCCTGTACACCCTTTAGCCCCTCCTGTACACCCTTTAGCCCCTCCTCTACACCCTTTAGCCCCTCCTATACACCCTTTAGCCCCCTCCTGTACACCCTTTAGCCCCTCCTGTACACCCTTTAGCCCCTCCTCTACACCCTTTAGCCCCCTCCTGTACACCCTTTAGCCCCTCCTGTACACCCTTTAGCCCCTCCTGTACACCCTTTAGCCCCTCCTCTACACCCTTTAGCCCCCTCCTGTACACCCTTTAGCCCCTCCTGTACACCCTTTAGCCCCTCCTGTACACCCTTTAGCCCCTCCTCTACACCCTTTAGCCCCCTCCTCTACACCCTTTAGCCCCTCCTGTACACCCTTTAGCCCCTCCTCTACACCCTTTAGCCCCTCCTCTACACCCTTTAGCCCCTCCTGTACACCCTTTAGCCCCTCCTCTACACCCTTTAGCCCCCTCCTCTACACCCTTTAGCCCCTCCTCTACACCCTTTAGACCCTCCTGTACACCCTTTAGCCCCTCCTGTACACCCTTTAGCCCCTCCTCTACACCCTTTAGCCCCCTCCTGTACACCCTTTAGCCCCTCCTGTACACCCTTTAGCCCCTCCTGTACACCCTTTAGCCCCTCCTCTACACCCTTTAGCCCCTCCTGTACACCCTTTAGCCCCTCCTCTACACCCTTTAGCCCCCTCCTCTACACCCTTTAGCCCCTCCTGTACACCCTTTAGACCCTCCTCTACACCCTTTAGCCCCTCCTCTACACCCTTTAGCCCCTCCTGTACACCCTTTAGCCCCTCCTCTACACCCTTTAGACCCTCCTGTACACCCTTTAGCCCCTCCTCTACACCCTTTAGCCCCTCCTCTACACCCTTTAGCCCCCTCCTCTACACCCTTTAGACCCTCCTGTACACCCTTTAGCCCCTCCTCTACACCCTTTAGCCCCCTCCTCTACACCCTTTAGCCCCTCCTGTACACCCTTTAGCCCCTCCTCTACACCCTTTAGCCCCTCCTCTACACCCTTTAGCCCCCTCCTCTACACCCTTTAGACCCTCCTGTACACCCTTTAGCCCCTCCTCTACACCCTTTAGCCCCCTCCTCTACACCCTTTAGCCCCTCCTCTACACCCTTTAGCCCCCTCCTCTACACCCTTTAGCCCCTCCTCTACACCCTTTAGCCCCCTCCTCTACACCCTTTAGCCCCTCCTGTACACCCTTTAGCCCCTCCTCTACACCCTTTAGCCCCTCCTCTACACCCTTTAGCCCCCTCCTCTACACCCTTTAGACCCTCCTCTACACCCTTTAGCCCCTCCTCTACACCCTTTAGCCCCTCCTCTACACCCTTTAGCCCCCTCCTCTACACCCTTTAGCCCCTCCTCTACACCCTTTAGCCCCCTCCTCTACACCCTTTAGCCCCTCCTCTACACCCTTTAGCCCCTCCTCTACACCCTTTAGACCCTCCTGTACACCCTTTAGCCCCTCCTGTACACCCTTTAGCCCCTCCTCTACACCCTTTAGACCCTCCTGTACACCCTTTAGCCCCCTCCTGTACACCCTTTAGCCCCTCCTCTACACCCTTTAGCCCCTCCTCTACACCCTTTATTCCCTCCTCTACACCCTTTAGCCCCTCCTCTACACCCTTTAGCCCCTCCTCTACACCCTTTAGCCCCTCCTCTACACCCTTTAGCCCCTCCTCTACACCCTTTATTCCCTCCTCTACACCCTTTAGCCCCTCCTCTACACCCTTTAGCCCCTCCTCTACACCCTTTAGCCCCCTCCTGTACACCCTTTAGCCCCTCCTCTACACCCTTTAGCCCCTCCTCTACACCCTTTAGCCCCCTCCTCTACACCCTTTAGCCCCTCCTGTACACCCTTTAGCCCCTCCTCTACACCCTTTAGCCCCTCCTCTACACCCTTTAGCCCCCTCCTGTACACTGTAACCCCACCTATGCGAACAACACCATCATTAAGTTTGCAGATGACACCACCGTCGCAGGACTCATCTGAGGGGCAGATGAGAGGGCGTACAGGGACGAGGTGGACAGATGTCAACATGGTGCTCCACAAACAACCTCATTCTCAGCATCTGTAAGACAAAAGAGCTGGTGGTTGATTTCAGGAGAGAGAAACCAGAACTCATGCCCATTCTCATAAACGGGGTGGAGGTGGAGAAGGTCTCTGTTTTCAGGTTCCTGGGCACACAGATTGAGGAGGACTTGTCCTGGAAAACCAACACCACATCACTGCTGAAGAAAGCCCAGCAGCGACTTTATTTTCTCAGGAAAAATAATCTTCCAGAAAAACTGCTGGTGTCCTTTTACGGCTGTACCGTCGAGGCGGTGCTGAGCCGAGGCGTGTGGTTTGCCAGCTGCACAGTTGCAGAGAGGAAGGCACTGCAGAGGCTTATCAACACCGCCCAAAAGCTGCGCTCTTCCATCTCTGGAGGACATCTACAACTCCCGCTGTCCCAGGAGAGCCCAGAGTGTCCTCAGAGACGCCTCTGGTCATCCACTTCTTGTACTTTTGCCCTCAGGTAGACGCTTCCGGATGTTTAAAGCGAGAACAAACAGGCTGAAAAACAGTTTTTATCCCAGAGCTGCTGCATCACTGAACTCTGTTTTTACATAGCTGCAGTTTTAGTGCCTGTGAGACAAATGTCACTTTTTTATACTTTTTTAGCATTATCTTATCAATAGTCTTGTTTTTTATAGTATTGTTTCTGTTTTATTTCTGTGTTTCATTATTTATTAAATCGTTTTAACATGAGAGCGGCCTGTCACTTTCATTGCACTTGTGCAATGACAATAAAGTTTATTGAATTGAATTGAATTATGGTTGAAAGATAAAAAAAGATTTTTTTTTAGATTGGTTTAGATTGGTTTTTAGATATCTAAAACCAATCTCAACATGTTTTATGGGTTTTTTGGGGGAGGAATAGTGACTTTGTGTTAGAAAACAGGCATTAAAAGGTTTGAAATAATGTGAATGATTACATATTTGGTATGTTTGATGAGGACTGAAAATGACTGAAAGATCTGAGGAAAAAAAGAGGGAAAAGAATTTTTTTCTAGAATTTTTAGAGCAGTTTTTGAGAGAGGCCCACTGGTGACCCGAAACAGGGCCGGTTTTTGTTATGGGCGATGTGGACGCGCTGTGCACGAGAGGGAAAAGTATATACTTGTGTAAGAACCCACCAGCATCAGAAAATGCTTCATTTCCGCCCATTTCCATGTCCAGTTTTGCTTATTGCATACATTGAGACAAGACCCTTTGTGCAGGTCTTGTGAACCAAAAGGTTGACTGGAGGTGTTCTGGGAGGTCTGTCATGATTTACATGTGGTATATGAGACAGATGAAGTGGAAGAACTGATGCTGCGTGTGTGGAGCGGAGTGGAGGGGAGCTGATGACCATGAAGCTTCCATCCTTGCTGCCAACATACTTCCTGTATGTGTAAACCGTGCTTAACTCGACCCAACAGCTGAGGATGGCGCCAGATGTGGAACCTGACCTGTTGGATTGGCCACATGTTGCCTGAACCCTGCAGAGGAAATCCTCAACGTGTGATTCAGCAGACGGACCGTCAGTCCAACAGCCATGTCGTCTGGTGTTTCTCAGAGATCCTCAACCCTCTTTCTGCATGGGAAAGGGAAGATGAGGAGGCCTCGGTGCGTGGGATCGGTCCTATCCAGCCGGTGGAAGACATGTTTGTCTAAGAATAGATTTAACACAGAATTATTGCAAACATGAACGACTGTGTTATTTATATTACTTCAAACTTCCGGGGAAGCATGACTACATCAGCGTTACAGCAATCCTTGTCAAGGCTGCCCTTTCACATGGAGAGAATCTGTAAGTGCAGCCGAGGAGTTGAGGGGATCCGGTTTGGTGGCCTCATGGGTCTCTGCTTTTTGCAGATGATGAGGTTCTGGTAATCCTGTCGGGCTGTGCCGGGCCTGGATTGGTCCACGGGAGGATCAAGACAACTGCCCGTGGCCTGGGCCCTGAAGCACCTCAGGATGAAGGAAGGTTCTGGCCTGATGCCACCAGCAGCAGCAGCAGATCCGTGGTCCAGGTGGGACCAAGCTGCACATCTGAACATCACATGATGATCACGAGTTGAGATTCTTCATGGCCCTTTCATTAAACTGTAATAATGACTCTGGTACTACTTCCTGTTAAAACGTCCTTCTGCCGCTGTGGTTTGTCGCAGTTCTATTGTCTGCTGCTGGCTGGAACAGGAGGAGCAGGTTAGAGTCGGAAACCAGGTCCTGAATGGGATTTCCAGCTTTCACAGATAATAGATTAGTTAATAAAAAGTGCTGTGTTCCGCTGACAGGTGGATATTTTCATCTGTGTTCCGGCTGCTTGGCCTGAATGCAGGTCCAAATCCGTCCACAGATGTTCTCTGTCATCCCAGAAACATCTGTAAACTGAGCCAACAGCAAACATTTCATTCTTCCATGTTAAATGCTGATGATGGAACCTGTTTATTAAATTGGTGTTCTCATAGTGGTAATATATTGGTATTAAGTTTACAACCATCTAAAGACACCAGAACACATAGAACAATAATGATGACTGTCGTTCTCAACTTCTGTATGGAAGCATAGAGCGGACATCCTAATAAATTAAAGAAGTGGGGGACCCTGTCACATTAATCCATGATCGTTTATTGTAAAAAAAAAAAAAAAAAGGTAAAACTATCCTGTTGTAATGTGATAAGTTTTATTGTAAAAACGTAAAATTATCACATTATAATGTGATAATTTATTGACATAACGTGAAACTATGACTTTATAACGTGATGATTTATTGGTGAAACATGAAACTTTATAATGTGATAAGTTTTATTGTAAAAACCTCGAACTACTTGAATGCAGATAAGATGATGCAGTTTGTATTGATCCTGTGCCACTCGGGTGGATCAATCAGAAATGATGCCACGTCAGGAGGACTGGACATCTGTATCTGCAGTTCACAGCGGCCTTGTTCGTGGTTAGCTGCACTTGTGGTTTCAACTATTTAAATGCACATTTTGTTTCACACAGTTTGCCTTGCAGATACTTTTTATACATTTATATGCAAAGTTGTGCTTTGAGCTCACTAAACCACCAAATACTACCAGTTACATGTCCTGCCAGATTTAATGGCACACATGATGTATTTACTGCATATAAGTCCTGTTTCAGCAGCCATATTTGCTGATTAAATATTAAGAGTTATTCCTTTGTCCTTGTCTGACATGTATACATGCAGACATGGCATAAATACCACAGCTGAATTAAAGTGTTTGCTTTGAGTTTAAAGTGGAACTATAATGTGCATTTCAGGCTAATTTATTTTTATTTCTGAGACCAGAAGGGCTGGGATTGATGGAGTTATTGTCACAAATGGCTTTATTTACTTCAGACCGACCCTCTCCGTAGGCTGTCAGATCAGCCTGCGGGCAAAACGAGTGGATTGAGACTCTTCCGCATTAAGCCCCGCCTCCCGCCACTGCACTACATCGGGAGCGCGCCCTGCAACTGCTTTCACCGTCATTGTAACGTCTCATAAACAGAAGGATTAGGCTGATATGAACTCAATAAGTGATGTATTTGTACATGCCCTTGTTAACCAGTAGAAGGTAACCAATCACCGAACCTTTTCCCCCGGGACGTCACAAGGATTTCCAAGTAGAAAAAACTCTAAAACGACACGTTTTTCGTCGCTATGGAAACCGAATGGGGAGCGTGCTGGAACTCAAGCTCAAACTCAAACATGCGTTTAGGTGATAAAAAAACAGCGCCGTTCACATGTCTGATGAGGATTCAACACCGTAACACTGTAGAAAGCTCAGAAAACTCCAAATACCATCATAGGAACCCTTCAAACCACTTTGGACCTAAAATCTGGTTTAATCAGAACTTGTACAGAAATAATAATTGTCATAAAATGATAAAAATACAGTAGAAATGTATGTAGGAAGTGTAGATGAACGAAAGGAGGATCTCTCTGAGGATGTGGTCTAAAGCAACATCCAACATAGAAGGAAAAGAGGAAGCCAAAGCGTGGTTTGGCTATAAAACCCCCGACACACACACGACACACAGCTCGTCTAAGCCTTCAGAGGTGATCCAGACCTGGTCTCCTCCGTCCTCCCTCTGGTTCTGATCAACCTGTGACCCGGTGAAGATGAAAACTCTGCAGCTGCTGCTGGTTCTGCTGGCTGCAGGCTGCATGGATGCATACAAACCGGTCATCTTGGTGCACGGCGTGCTGAGTGGACCCAACGAGCTGGCGACGCTGTCTGGGTTCATTACCAAGGTAGGACGTCTCCATGAGCCGTTTACCAGTTAAGAACTGTTGCTGACCTGTGAGGACGTATTTAACATCATGCAAAAAGGTTTTCATTAATTAGTGCATAAAAATTGTAATTTCATGAAGCTCCATCTGCAGAAACATTTTATGAGCTGAAGCACTACTTGTAAAACTGTGGTTCCCAACCTGAGGTTCCTGGGACCCCAAAGGGGTCCCCAAAAACAGGGAACCAGTGTTAGAACACCAAACATGGTCAACTGTTGCTTATTCATTAAATAAATAAGCTGATTGTTTTAGATGCCATGTTTCCCAGCGAGATGTTCGGGTTCTGGTTGGAGGTCTCTTTAAACCAAAAGAGGAGTGAATGAAGAGCTTTCATTCTTTAATTTAATTTTATTTTAAGTAAATTAAAGAAAAAGAAATAACATGTACTGTTTGTTTTATATCAACCCTTTTAAAAAGACATTTTAATAGAAGAAAAGCGAAGTCGGCCACGATGAACGCCAGAAAATGAACATTTCTCTGGTTTTTAAAAATGAATTAGACTTAATGTTTTTATTGTGTCTCCACTCATCAACTGTAATGTATTTAGAAAACAGAACCAAATGTAAAATCATGTTTGTGATGTTTCCATGGTAACAACCGGGGTCGGGACTCCCGCTGCTCCATCATTCCATCACGTCATCCTCTGATTCGGGCCCGGATGGTTTCATCCCTTTAACTTTCACCTGCTTCTTCTGGCAGACGGGTTTAAACGTCATCACGCTTCCTGAGGAATTTCTTTTAAGAGTTTTCATCTGTATTTCTCTTCTACATTAACATGTAACCATAAAACAAAATGAGTCAGTGCTCGGATGGAAGAGAGACGTCAACAACTTTTAAAGAGTAAAACCTTGAAAGCAGCTGAGCGACTGTGGATCTGCCTGAATGTTTGTCTCTCGGTTGGTTCTCCGAAGCTCCAGCTGCAACTCTGCATTTGAACAATCTGTGATCTCAAACACACAAAGTTTCATCTAAACGATCCCGTTATCACGATAAAATGCTGTTTAAAAAACACGTGAACGCGGCTGCTCTCTGCGTCTGTAGGAACACCTTCCAAAGCAGAAAAATAAAGACCGAAAGCAAATCAAACCCAGAAGGCAGACGGTCAGGACACAACCAAAATGATGAAGGCGACCTGAAACCGACCCCAGTAAAACCTGCAGTCCAAACCCGTCCACAGCAGTCATGTGTTGTTCATGAACGAGCCGACTCCAAGAACTGATTCTTTGAAGTGAACTAGAAGAACAGATTTCTGTCTACGACAGTCAAATCTTCAGAAGAGGCGGGGCTTTATTTTGATGGGCATACCAAGCGGCCATTCACATAGAAGAAAGGAGTAAGATCATACCACTATGTATGGTCAATGTATGTGGTGAATTTATGGCATAATGTTCACATTTTGACCTTAATTTAATTGATTTTATTGACGTGGTTCATTTTTCAGATGTTACTTTAGAAGTGGAATTTAAACTGTAATTTATAATTAAAAAAGCACAAAAACAAGGCTTTTCGCTCACTGGTTGCCAAAGATTTCTTTTAAAATGTGAACGTTTAGCAGTTTCTGTCTATGGAAAGGCGTATCCCAAAGATGTCCCGATGCACCCGGCCAAACCAGCCCTACATATCTTTAGTTCCAGAGTTGAATATTCTGCGGGTCCTGAATGACGAGCCAAAATGCTCCACAACGCTGCCAGTATGGCGTTCTCTGCTATCACAATATCTGGCAGGAAATAAGTTCAGATAAATAAATAAATAACTTTTACTAACAAACACATTAGTCAGAATTGCTAAATTACTCTAAACATGAAGCTCTGAGTGAAACCATTCGTGAGACAAAAGAGTCAACTCTTCTAAAGAAGTTGAGTCAAAAGAGCAAATTCTTTAAAAAGCTCTGAACTTCCCATTACCATTAGAGATTGTTGCAGAATTTAACAACAACCAACAACATGCACAGTTGATTAACCTAAGACAACCTGCAGGAAGAATAGAGCATTTCGCAGTAACACCTTCACTGTCCCGAGTGATGTTCAAAGGAATCTAAATTAACCCTTTAAAGCGGAACGTCACAAATCTTATAAAAACAATTTCTGAGACATTTCGCATCACTTTATGGTTAAAACTTTGCTTCAAATCCTGTTTGATTCTTGTCTTTTGTGCTAAATAAGGAGAATAAGGGATAATTTTGAAATATCACATTATAATAAATAGTAAATACTACCGTCCAGAACAGGAACAACGTTTCATCACTGCAAGAGAACAAACATACAACAACCACGACAACGTAGCCAAGACACTGGATTCATTATTTATGTGTCTCGTGGTGCATACATGTAAGATGAATGTAGGATTAGAACACACAAGAACTAAAACATACTAAACACCAACAAGGGCTTCATGACTAAATTCAGCGGTCTGACCGAAGGAGCTGTTTCCTCCAGTCATCAGGCTCGTTTGTAATCAGCTGATTGTATCTTTAAATCCAGATTTCCACTTCATACTAAAGTTTTATATCTCACGTCCTTTTGCTTGTTTTTTTTATGTTTTTTTTTTTTGTATCCAGGCACATCCAGGGACCAAAGTGATAGCGATCAGTCTGTATAATTACAAGAACAGTCTGACCACGATGTGGCGGCAGGTCGAAGGCTTCAGGAAGACCATCAAGGAGATCATGAAAAACCATCCACGTGGTGTCCATCTTCTGTGCTTCTCACAAGGTTATCACATGAGTCAAACCCTGCTTGAACACATCACCAGGGCCAAAACGAGCAAATACAAGCTAAGATAGGGTCAAGTCGTAGAGGTTCGGGATGCAGCGATACCAGCATGGGTATCGGCTCAATACCACGCTTGTGTACTCGTACTGGGTGTGAATAAAAGTGTACCGATACCACAACCGATACCACACTAGTCCAGCTAGCGCAGATGTGTTTGATGCTCTGGACACGTTTTAAAAGAAATAAATGCCTTGAATGTTAAAATGTTTCATTTTCAGTTCCACTAAAACAGTGATCCTCACTGTTAATTCAACAAGAACCACACTCAGTATACTAAGACAAGAGAAAACAAAGCGTTCCCACGCTACGTGTCCTGCTACGTTGCCAAATCAGTAACATTCAGCTTTTTAGCAAGGAATGGTTATCCTAAATATTATACGGAGTAATGGCGTTCTTATGCATCAGTATATGGTGAAAATACAATAATGCCTTCAGAATGTGGGCGTTTCTTTTTCAGTATATATACGGAGCTACCGACGGAGCAGCTCTTTGGTGGAGTTCGGTGCAGCTGAAATCAGCCAAACCTGGCAACTCTGACAGGGTCAGTTAGGGCCGTTAGGACAGCAGAGTTTCTGCAAGCAGCCTGCAGCTCTTGTTTGTGGAGAGAACTGCAGCGTTGAGGATCATTATGACTTGTTTAGATGCATTTTCAGACAGCCAGAGGCTGCTTCACGAGCCGCAAGGCAAGAGTCGGTGAGCCGCGTGCGATGAGGAACGCGGCACTAAAAGCCAGATCTTTGTTCCAAAACCACACATTTATAGTTGTATTGAGGTCAAATGTGCCAAATCAGAATAAAACTTGTTGAAACTGTTAGATCTGTAATGTTATTATATTTGTATTGGTGAGGTAACTTCAGAAAGGATGGGTCATTTATTACAACCTGATGAAATCTTACAGTTATAACAGCAATAATAACCATAGTCACAATAATGTTCATATAAACACATCTGGTATCGGCAAATATTCAAGTTTTAGGTTTTGGTATCAGATTGGAACTCCCAAAAAGTGGATCAGTGCATCCCTAGTAGAGGTCATCAATGGCTCTGATGAAAGGCCAAAGTGCATTTTATCCTGCAGAGCAGAGAGGCAGAACAAATGTTGTGATCACACAGAATGATCTAACTCATATGTTTCATGAGAAAATACACAGAATGCATCAAACAGGAACTAAACAGCAGCATCTTATCTGTGTTTTACAAACGTTCTCACTCTGGTTTCTTCAATCACACATTCAGAAGTCGCTATAAGTCAGGATGACTGAACACGCTGATCACCCCGCACCAAGAGAAAAGCAAAGAGAAACGTCTCCCAGCATACTTCTGTTTCTCTGGTGTAAGAAGATCTATTTGTTTGAAAGAAATAGTTTAGATAAAAGTAAATAATGTCGTCAAAATAGAAAAATGAGTCAACAACTTGGTTTTGGGTTCACACCAATTAGATTCAGGAAGCTTTACTTCCACAAGTTTATTATAGTTGCTGAAAAGTTTGCTTTACCGGACAACAGAACAGGAAGTTAAAGTGGAAAACAGCCACATAAATACATGCAAATATCTCCCCCGAGCACTTGAAGCAAAGTCACAGTTTTTTCAGTTCATCAGCACATGCACAATTTAATTTGTCAATAAATGCTGAAAACTGCACCTTCAGTTCAACAATCCACCAGAATCACAGACATACAAACACAGTTTGCCTGTGAAGTTACTGGTCATCCTTTTCTTTCAAACCAGTTTGTCCAGACAGCTGCTGCAGCGGTGTGTGTAGTCTGGCTCTGGTCTGGCTTAGCATGGTCCAGGTCTGTTCCAGCATGGTCCAGGTCCTGCTGCAAACATGGTCCAGGTCTGTTCCAACATGGTCCAGGTCTGTTCCAACATGGTCCAGGTCTGTTCCAACACGGTCCAGGTCTGTTCCAACATGGTCCAGGTCTGATCGACATGGTCCAGGTCTGTTCCAACATGGTCCAGGTCTGTTCCAGCATGGTCCAGGTCTGTTCCAGCATGGTCCAGGTCTGTTCCAACATGGTCCAGGTCTGTTCCAACATGGTTCAGGTCTGTTCCAACATGGTCCAGGTCTGTTCCAACATGGTCCAGGTCTGTTCCAACATGGTCCAGGTCTGTTCCAACATGGTCCAGGTCTGTTCCAGCATGGTCCAGGTCTGTTCCAACATGGTCCAGGTCTGTTCCAGCATGGATCAGGTCTGTTCCAACATAGTCCAGGTCTGTTCCACATGGTCCAGGTCTGTTCCAATATGGTCCAGGTCTGTTCCACATGGTCCAGGTCTGTTCCAACATGGTCCAGGTCTGTTCCACATGGTCCAGGTCTGTTCCAACATGGTCCAGGTCTGTTCCAACATGGTCCATGTCTGTTCCACATGGTCCAGGTCTGTTCCAACATGGTCCTGGTCTGTTCCAACATGGTTCAGGTCTGTTCCAACATGGTCCAGGTCTATTCCACATGGTCCAGGTCTGTTCCAACATGGTCCAGGTCTGTTCCAACATGGCCCAGGTCTGTTCCAACATGGTTCAGGTCTATTCCAACATGGTTCAGGTCTGTTCCAACATGGTCCAGGTCTGTTCCAACATGGTCCAGGTCTATTCCACATGGTCCAGGTCTGTTCCAACATGGTCCAGGTCTGCTCCAATATGGTCCAGGTCTGTTCCAACATAGTCCAGGCATTTTCCAACATGGTCCTGGTCTGCTCCAAAATGATCCAGGTCTGTTCCAACATGGTCCAGGTCTGTTCCAACATGGTCTTGGTCTGTTCCAACATGGTTCAGGTCTGTTCCAACATGGTCCATGTCTGTTCCAACATGGTCCTGGTCTGCTCCAATATGGTCCAGGTCTGTTCCAACATAGTCCAGGCATGTTCCAACATGGTCCTGGTCTGCTCCAAAATGATCCAGGTCTGTTCCAACATGGTCCAGGTCTGTTCCAACATGGTCCAGGCATGTTCCAACATGGTCCAGGTCTGTTCCAACATGGTCCAGGTCTGTTCCAACATAGCTCAGTTCTGGTTCAACATGGTCCTGGTCTGTTCCAACATGGTCCTGGTCTGTTCCAACATGGTCCAGGTCTGTTCCAACATGGTCCTGGTCTGTTCCAACATGGTCCAGGTCTGTTCCAACATAGTTCAGGTCTGTTCCAACATGGTCCTGGTCTGTTCCAACATGGTCCAGGTCTGTTCCAATATGGTTCAGGTCTGTTCCAACATGGTCCTGGTTTGATCCAACATGGTCCAGGTCTGTTCCAACATGGTTCAGGTCTGTTCCAACATGGTCCTGGTTTGTTCCAACATGGTCCAGGTCTGTTCTAACATGGTCCAGGTCTGTTCCAACATGGCCCAGGTCTGTTCCAACATGGTCCAGGTCTGTTCCAACATGGTCCAGGTCTGTTCCAATATGGTTCAGGTCTGTTCCAACATGGTCCAGGTCTGTTCCAACATGGTCCAGGTCTGTTCCAACATGGTTCAGGTCTGTTCCACATGGTCCAGGTCTGTTCCAACATGGTCCAGGTCTGTTCCAACATGGTTCAGGTCTGTTCCAACATGGTCCAGGTCTGTTCCAACATGGTTCAGGTCTGTTCCAACATGGTCCAGGTCTGTTCCAACATGGTCCAGGTCTGTTCCAACATGGTTCAGGTCTGTTCCAACATGGTCTAAGTTGCAATTTAATGTGACAAACAGTGAAAAAATCTAAAAATCAACAGTGTAGCTTAAAACAAGAACATTTGTAAATAACAGAAGGATCTAAACATGTCATGATGAATTTCGTATCTAATTCGAAGGTGAACTAATTTGTTTCTTTCACAAACTGTTTCACTTTCATCCTAATCACATTTTCTGAGTTTGTAAAAATTCCTCAAATTGAAACCATTTTCGTCAATTAAATGCAGTCTATAAAGACATGATTCGTTTTTAAGCAACAAGTTAGCATGTTTATGTTAGTGAAACCAACCAGTCATATTTTACAGTGTAGACCGCAGCAACGTTACACCACATTTTTTTAAAAAAAGCCCATTTTACTGAGAATTTCTCATCTAATTAATTTTTTTCTAAAGGTGGGTTAATTTGCAGAGGAGTTCTCTCCACCATGCCGGATCACAACGTGCACACTTTCATTGCGCTGTCGTCACCCCTGGCTGGACAGTACGGAGGTCAGAAAGCTTCAGATCAAACATTTCTATCATATTTTTTCCTTTCAGCAAACTGAAAAATCTGATGTCACTCCACAGAGACGAGCTACCTGAAGGACTTGTTTCCTCCCAGTCTGAGGAAGGACGTGTATTTGTTATGCTACAGTAACTACGGACAGGAACTGTCGGTATGCAACTACTGGAACGGTAAGAAGAGACGAGGTGGTCTTTATGGGTCCAGAGCCTGTCCATGACATCTCATCCAGCTTTCTGGTTTCTCTGCAGACCCCCACCACAGATACAGCTACACGTGGGGCAACAACTTTCTCCCCCTGCTGGATGGCGACAGACCTCACAGCAACATGAGAAGTAATGAAACTAGCTGCAGCTTTGCATGGAACAGATGCAGAGAAGCAAAAATGAAACGATGTTTACTTCACCTTCTCAGAGTGGAGAAGAAACTTCATCCGCATAAAGAAGCTGGTGCTGATTGGAGGACCAGATGATGGCGTCATCACGCCATGGCAGTCCAGGTTTGCTTGTCAGAAATCCATGATGCTCATAAAAACCAGACGTCTTGACTGACTTCTTTGACTAAATTTGATTTATTTTGGTATTTTCATTGATGCAATGTAAGAAATGGCACCAAATGATTTGTTTTGACACAAACCTGGTTCATTAAAAGCCTTTTCGAAGCTCGATTTCTTTCAGAGGTTGGTGTTAACGCAACAAAGTAAAAAACAAACAATGAAAAAGATCTGGTAAAACACCTGGACTGAAAACAGATGAAGAAGCAGCCAAGACGGAAGCTAGCAAAGCTCTCAGGGGTGAACGGCGGCGTTCAAACCGCTCTGTTGTCTCTTGTCTGTGCAGCCATTTCGGATTCTACAACAGCAAGGAAGGTGTTGTCGAGATGAAGAACCAGAAGGTAAAAAGCAAACTAATGTTCACATTTCATATATTTATATGTACAGTTTGTATTTAAATCTACACCGTTATGGATATGGAAAGTAAGTAGACGTACCAAATCCTGTTGTAAATCTGTTTTTTTCCTAATTTATTTATTGAGATTTTCTCAAACGTGCAGTAGACGGTAGGGAAAGTCAACAATAATAACCAAACTCAGGTCAACTTTGGTGTAAATCTGGTTTGTGACGGACATCTAAGCCAATCTCAATGTCTTTGTTTTGGGCTAAACTAGTCTGCAACCCACAGCTGTCGATCTGAATGAGGCCATTCTGCGTGGACGGATACATTTACATCTATTAACAACTTTATTTGTTTTGAAAATTGAGCAGAAAACAAATTATGTAGCATTAAATGCATTTCTAGAACAAACACATGCATCCTCTGGAAAGGAGGAAACCATAACTCGAGATGGACGATACCAATACTTTCGCTGTTGATACGATACCATCAGTTTACGGTGTTTTTCCAAAGATACCGATATCGATACTTCATGCCCTTTTAAGGAAAATCCCACTTGTGCAGTGTATATTAATATCTTTAATGACAATATGGAATATAAACAAAACTAAAAAAAAATCAAGACTGGGAAGAAATTCTTTAAAAACATTAATTATACTGAAAAGTAAATTAAAATAAGATCAAATAAATAATTTTTGAATGACAAGCTACAGATTAATCCAGAATTATTCACATTTATTAAATGGAAAATAAAAAACATATATAAAAGTAATATTCAAATGGAATGAATGAAAAAAAAAGGTTTTGCAGACCCCAACATCATTGACAGACTGATAAAAACAACATTAGTGTGAAGTTCATTGGCTCCACAGTTTTCATATTAACTCTAAAAACTTTGTTCCTCTTCTCATCCGCTAACAGTTCTACAGAGACGACTCGTTCGGGCTGAAGACGTTGGATTTCCGTGGCGACATCTCGGTGTGTGTTCGCTCCGGGGTGAAGCACACGGAGTGGCACTCCAACCCCAACGTCTTTAAGAGCTGCATCCAGAAGTGGCTCATATGAAGAAAACACACCAACACACTGAGGATTTTTTTTAAGTGCTTTTAACTAGAAACTTTTCATGCATTCATTCAGTTTCTTCACTCCTTAGTCCAGTTCAGGGTCACTGGGAAGCCTTTCCCAGCAACTGGGAACTGGAACTAAAGCTGGTAAAATACAGCTTAAGCGACATCTAGTGGTGGTTTCTAAGACTGCAACCAACCCAACATTTTTATCAAAGTTTTGTATTTGCCCATAAAAGTGCCTTTTAGAATGAACATCTGTGAATAAATAAAGTTTTTCCTTGATCTGATTGGTTTGTGTCCCTCGTCATGTTTATGCAAATGAAGCTAAACATGTAAACAGGATGGCCTCTGATCGTGCTGCTTGAGAACAAACATGGCTGTGATGATCAGACAACAGTTTTTGTCAGGATTAGATTCAGTCTTTTACCTCCAACTCCAGGTTTCATTTTGAGGACTGCAGCTTACACCAGTGGTCTCAAACTGGGGCTTGTGGGGTAATGGCAGGGGGCTGCCAGATAATTACATTTATTCATGCTTTTTAACAGATATGTCAAAATTAGGGCTGCACGGTGGAACAGTGGTTAGCACTGTGGCCTCACAGCAAGAAGGTCACTGGTTCAATCCTTGGCTGGGGAAGGGTTCAGTCAGTGGCCTTTCTGTGTGGAGTCTGCATGTTCTCCCCGTGTATGCGTGGGTTCTCTCCGGGTACTTCGGCTTCCTCCCACCGTCCAAACACATGCATGTTAGGTTATTTGGTCACTCTAAATTGCCCGTAGGAGTGAGTGTGAGCATGGGTGGTTGTTTGTCTATGTGTGGCACTGCGATGGACTGGCGAGCTGTCCAGGGTGTACCCTGCCTGTCGCCCAAAGCCAGCTGGGATAGGTTCCAGCTTCCCTGTGACCCTGGACGAGGAACCACTTCAACCAGAGGAGCATGTCTCTCAGCAACGTTACCTGGTAGAGCTTTAAGTCTGCACTTGTTCACCACCTCCTAGGAGGATGCCTGGCTGGCTCTGGAGTGGGGTGGTTGGGGTCTGTGCCTGTGTCGGTTACCCGGGTCTCTGGGTTCTCCTGGCGTGCCTCTAGCCCTAGGCGGGCGGGGTCACATTGGCATGATCACTCTTCTCTGAACACGTTCCACTCTGAATGTTCAGCATGTGGCACAGTCACTGAGTCATCCAGCAAGTTTATTCATTAGCAGCAGGTAGATTTCTTTCTGACTCTCTGATTTAACTTGCTAGTTTTCGCCGCTCCTGACAGTCAATGGTTTTGTTCTCTGCAGGGACCATGAATCTGGAGTTGGCCTGTGTGGGTCTATATGTGTGTGTGCGTGTGTGTACATACATGTATGTGTATATACGTGTGCATTTATCTCTTTTTTTTTTCTGTTTAAGAACATGTTTGCGCTTGTTCTTAAACAAGTGCAGACTCTGTTGCTCAGAGGCACTTCGGCTGCTTGCACGTGGGTGTAGACTGACAGCTTACAGGGTGATAAGTGGCAGGAAGAACAGTTTTATCAATTTCTGATGCATCTGTGTTGTTTGGCCTGATTACTTGTGTGTAAAATCCTCCGGCGGTTTGAAACACCACCCAGACAGGCAAAAGAAAACAGAAACCGTGGTGAGATGAGGAAGCTGGCGCGTGCGTGGCTTATAAGAACACACATACAGCACACAGTGTGTCTGAGCCATCAGCGCGAGACACACCTGATCGCTTCGTTCTCCCTCCGGTCCAGACCAACCTGAGACCCGGTGCAGATGAAGACCCTGCTGCTGCTCCTGCTGCTGGCTGCAAGCTGCGTGCACACGTACAAGCCTGTCATCATCGTGCACGGCATTTTTGATGGACCCAAAGAGTTCACTAAGCTGTCTGAGTTCATTACCAAGGTAGGAGATGAAACAGGCCTGAAGCAGCTCGTCACATGAGGAGGCAAAGGTTCAGAGTAAAACTGTTAAAAAGTCTTTAATCTGCCTTTAAAGCTGATTTCATCTGTCAGGATCCGTGTTATGAGCTGCAATTCTTCCACATCTTTGTCCTTTAAATAAAGAAACTGTTTGCTTTTCCAGTTAGTTCAACTTAATGTCCCACTACTAACAAACACGTTGTGCTGAAAAGATGCAGGGAATGACTGAAGATACGAGACTTTTCCATGTTTCTGTTAGAAGAAAAAACGTTTGGTTCATTTATTGAGAGTATTTTTGCATTTTTCTTTTCTGCAAGTGAAATGAGACTACGGAAACATATTAGGACCACTGAAGAAAAAAAAAATTCTGTGAAAAAAGTCAGAATTCTGGCTTTAATCTCAGAGTTTTAACTACAAGTTAAGACTAAAAGTTTAACACCTATGTTTTCAGTAGCTGTACTCCCATTCCATTCTTTCATAAAATGAAAGCAACATTTGTCAGTCTTGCCAAAAAACTGACGTGATATGCAGGTGTATAGCGTGTAAGCCTCAGTTCAGGATTGTCAGAACTGCTGCTTGTGCAAGGTGCATGGCTACTCAGAATTCTGAGAAAAAAGTCAGAATTCTGAGATTAAATTCAGAATTCTGAGATTAAATTCACAAAAATATATATTTTTTTATTCAGTGGCACTAATACTCTTCCGTATGAGACATTTGTCTGTAATAAACATAAAATCGTAGACAATTCAACAATAAATTAAACAAAATGGACAAAAACAAACAAATGTTACATTTTTTGTTTGTATCGTGCAGAAAAAAGTCGTCCAAACTCTTTACGGATCTTTTTACTAAACAGAAACAAATGCAGGACCAGAATCAGTGCCATTTCCATAGTTTCCATCAGCTTCTGCTCAGAGAGAATAAAGAAACCTGCATCCATTGAGACTGAGAAGAATCCAGTAGATGTTTGTGTCTGACGTGGACTGAAGGCAGGTTAGTCAAACACCCCGACGAAGCTGCGCTGCCTGACATGGTCCCGCTGAAATATCGTGTCTTCCATCTTTCATGATGGACTCTGACCGTCGCCCACACCATCGCTGGATTCTGCAGCTTTTTCTGACAACAGGATGGAGGATCGTTTGTGTTTATTCCAGTCAGAGTCGCGGGAAGCTGGAGTCTTTCCCAGCAGCTGGCAGGCGGGAGGCAGCCACACCTGCACACAAGTTTATTTGCCTTGATTAAATTCTGTTTGTTATCTGGGGGTTGTGAAGGGTTCTGATTGGTCAGCAGGAGGACGGGATGTTTTTACGTCCTACGGAAGGAAACAACGACAACTCCTGCTTCTTTTCTTTTCGCCTGTAACATGGAAGACTACGTCATGTCCCTCAGCTGAGGAGGAGAAATAAAAAGTCTCCGAAGCTTGCTCAGGAACAACATGCGCGGAACAACTGGAATCACGTTAAAGTGGAATGAACGTAAGCAGGTTTAAAGCCAGAATAAACCTCCGTACTTCAGATTTACGTTTAATCCAGAATAATTATTTTAAATCTGAATTAGATGTTGATAGACTCATTAAGTTTTTATTCGTAATTATGTTTATTAAGTCTTTTTTTTTTTTTTTTTTTTTTAAAAATCTTTTTAGATGAGATTTGATTTTTATTCTGAGTTAAAGACGAATTAAAGCGCTCATGTGACCAGTCACGTTTCCATGAAACATGTCACAGGCCTGGACTAATGGAAAATGTGGAGTATTTGTTCTGGGAGAGTGTCTGTGTGTTTATTATGAGGGAAAATGCTTGTTTTATAGTTAATTTTTTGCTCAGGCTGAGCTAATCGCGTAAGTGGTATTTATGCTGGTATTTATACGGTCTACATGTTTTATAGTCTTTGTTCTGACGGCCTTTGTGTGGAATTAAGGTTTGGCTAACATGGCCTAGTCAAGTGTTCTGGCCGACACTCTAGGTTAAGAACGGAGATAAATACGTCCTTACAGACCATGGTAGTCAGATATCTCCCCTACTGAGGGATGATAGCTAACAAGTTCCAGTCAGTAAAATCAGCAGGAAGTGAAGACAACAGGAAGAAACTGCTTCTGTGTCCCTAATCTTTGGAATTACGTTGGCTGACATGGACGAAGATGGAGAAGTTGGTGTATCCTGACAAAGGTGAATGAGACAAACATGACACGTCTTGCTGCCACTCCGCCTCTCTGGGTGGGTCCGCGTGGTCCCATGTCTGGGTTGGCTGATTGTCTCGGATGTGCTTGCAGTTTTAGCTCATTTTGCAGTTTTTGTAATTGCACAAATTGTCCTTTTCATGGAAATTTCATGCAAATTTCCTCATTTGCATGATCACACTCATGGTTCGTTGCCTGTTTCTAGCTGCCGTATGCATGATCGTACTGTTGTGTTCTGCCGGTTTAACCACCAGCAGCCACAGTCTTGTTTTCGTACTTGTTGCTGGTTTTATTAATATTTTTTCTAGTTTGTCTTTTGTTAAGTGCTCCCAGTGATTGTCTGCTTTGTTTTCTTACAGAGGTTGAAGTTTCTTTACAGGTGTAGCAGCTGGTTCTCTGCTTTCTCTCTTCTGGTTGTAATTGTTGTCTTCTGACGTTTCGTTGTCTCCTTTTTGCTTCTCTTTGCTCATTTCCTTCCATATTACGACCCCTGTGGAGTCTAGGGGTTTAAAAAGGGATGGTAACATAAAACAGAACAAGTAACTAAAGTTCACCAATAAATGTATTTACAAATAGGCAAATTTACCAAAACAATAAGGGATATCTCAAAACTTCCCAATACGGAAGAGATAACTTTCTTAATACAATAACACAAACCCAAACAGCTCTGTAATCACAGACAAAAATACTAAAAGTTCTGTAACTCTACAGCAAGTCAAAAAGTCCCAGAAGGCAAAACCTCAGCAAAACCCACAAACAGTACAACAGTGGCAAACTGTGTCACACTCAAACACAGCTGCCCTGAATGAGGCTGATGATGTCCCTTAAATAGGAGAGTGGCGGAGGAGGTAGCCAATGAGCCTTGGCCCTGAAAAGTCCTCCACCAATCCTAAAGCACCAAGGGTAGAGGCTGAGATGCGGAAGGCTGGCCAATCCAAGTCTTGTGCGGGTGTTGGGACATCTTCCTCCACATTCCAGCAAGTTTGGGCCGTAACAGTCCATCACACTCGCTTTCCTTTGTTTTCCCTCATCAGGTCCAGCCTGAACATGTATAACAGCCATGACCAGATTACAGAACAGTACCGAGCTCCCCTCTGATCGGTTCAGCACAACAAGACAATCTCCCAGCTTGCTGTGATGCTGGATAAACAGAAAAAATACAATTAAATGTCAAATATTGGTGTTTTCTTCCTGTCCTACCTTGTTCTGACATGTGGTTGGATGCCATTACTGAGAAACGGCAGATTTTCAATGAAGTGGAAACTGAGACGGTATAGATTTCTGTTCCCACGGCGTTCTCAGTTCCTCAGAGCAAGTGGCTGTGAACACCTGACACCAAGATGAAAACACAAACACCTCGCCTTCTCTTTGTCTGAATCTCCATCCAGGTGCATCCAGGGACCGAAGTGACGACGATCAGTCGGTTTGATTACAAGGCCAGCGTGAAGCCAATGTGGCAGCAGGTCATCGGCTTCAGCAAGGACATTGAGGAAATCATGCGCAGGCACCCAGATGGAGTCCATCTTCTGTGTTTTTCACAAGGTTGAATCCTGTTTAAACATATCAGCTGAGTGTTGGCCAAACTTACCAAGTATAAGCCGAAATCAAGTCACTGAAATCAAGCCAAAGTCGTCAGTGCCTCAAATGAAAGGCTAGATGGCCACTATGAGTAAAAGGGAATCTGATTCTAGCCAAACAGAAGGAAGGGCCATGGGGGGCTCCACTCTCAGTTATACTGTCCCATATAACTGTTATACATTGGTTTAATGTTAATGAATAAATATTTAATGAAAAGTATCTTTAGATGCTTACTACAGGATAGTTTTTGACCAAAAAGGCATGAAAATCTGCATAAAGAAATAATCCAATTGCAGAAAACAAGTTTTCTCAAACTCCCTGACCTTAGTTATTGAAATACGCATAAAGCAGCTGAGTATGAATAAATGTGGTTAAATGTTCACTTACAAACACACCTGCACAAGCAGAGTTGCTTTTTCATGTCACAGTTTCTGCACGCTAGTGCTTTATTGGTTTTATATATCACCAGATGCGGAAAACTGCAAATTCATACAACAATTCTCAGAGCCTACTGAGTTACCGGTGTTTGGTTTGAAACTCATACAGTCAATGTACAAGGTCAAAATGAGCATGGTGTGTTTTAATGAGCTTATATAGGAAATATAGCTGCTGAAACTTCTGGTCTTCAGAAGAGAGACTTTATTTTGCTCCCATTGTGGGAACAAACTGGGAAACAACATGAGCTTAAGCATCTTTCCAACATGACTGTTTTCTGTTCTTCGTGGTCCTGGTCTGTTCCAATATGGTCCAGGTCTGTTCCAACATAGTCCAGGCATGTTCCAACATGGTCCAGGTCTGCTCCAACATGGTCCTGGTCTGTTCCAACATAGTCAAGGTCTGTTCCAACATGGTCCTGGTCTGCTCCAATATGCTCCTGGTCTGTTCCAACATGGTCCAGGTCTGTTCCAACATGGTCCTGGTCTGCTCCAATATGCTCCAGGCATGTTCCAACATGGTCCTGGTATGCTCCAATATCCTCCAGGCATGTTCCAACATGGTCCTGGTCTGCTCCAATATGCTCCTGGTCTGTTCCAACATGGTCCAGGTCTGTTCCAACATGCTCCAGGTCTGTTCCAACATGGTCCTGGTCTGCTCCAATATGCTCCTGGTCTGTTCCAACATGGTCCAGGTCTGTTCCAACATGCTCAAGGTCTGTTCCAACATGGTCCTGGTCTGCTCCAATATGCTCCTGGTCTGTTCCAACATGGTCCAGGTCTGTTCCAACATGCTCCAGGTCTGTTCCAACATGCTCCAGGTCTGTTCCAACATGGTCCAGGTCTGCTCCAACATGGTCCTGGTCTGTTCCAACATAGTCCAGGTCTGTTCCAACATGGTCCTGGTCTGCTCCAATATGCTCCAGGCATGTTCCAACATGGTCCTGGTATGCTCCAATATGCTCCTGGTCTGTTCCAACATGGTCCAGGTCTGTTCCAACATGCTCCAGGTCTGTTCCAACATGGTCCTGGTCTGCTCCAATATGCTCCTGGTCTGTTCCAACATGGTCCAGGTCTGTTCCAACATGCTCAAGGTCTGTTCCAACATGGTCCTGGTCTGCTCCAATATGCTCCTGGTCTGTTCCAACATGGTCCAGGTCTGTTCCAACATGCTCCAGGTCTGTTCCAACATGGTCCAGGTCTGTACCAACATGCTCCAGGTCTGTTCCAACATAGTCCAGGCATGTTCCAACATGGTCCTGGTCTGCTCCAATATGGTCCAGGTCTGTTCCAACATGGTCCAGGCATGGTCCAACATGGTCCTGGTCTGTTCCAACACAGTCCAGGTCTGTTCCAACATAGTCCTGGTCTGCTCCAATATGGTCCAGGCCTGTTCCAACATAGTCCAGGCATGTTCCAACATGGTCCAGGTCTGCTCCAATATGATCCACGTCTGTTCCAACATGGTCCTGGTCTGTTCCAACATAGTCCAGGCCTGTTCCAACATGGTCCTGGTCTGCTCCAATATGGTCCAGGTCTGTTCCAACATGGTCCTGGTCTGTTCCAACATGGTCCAGGTCTGTTCCAACATGGTCCTGGTCTGTTCCAACATAGTCCAGGCATGTTCCAATATGGTCCTGGTCTGCTCCAATATGGTCCAGGTCTGTTCCAACATGGTCCAGGTCTGTTCCAACATGGTCCAGGCATGTTCCAACATGGTCCTGATCTGTTCCAACATAGTCCAGGCATGTTCCAACATGGTCCTGGTCTGCTCCAATATGGTCCAGGTCTGTTCCAACATGGTCCTAGTCTGTTCCAACATGGTTCGGGGGGGTTCCAACATGGTCCTGGTCTGTTCCAACATAGTCCTGGCATGTTCCAACATGGTCCTGGTCTGCTCCAATATGGTCCAGGTTTGTTCCAACATGGTCCTGGTCTGTTCCAACATAGTCCAGGCATGTTCCAACATGGTCCAGGTCTGTTCCACATGGTCCAGGTCTGTTCCAATATGGTCCTGGTCTGCTCCAATATGATCCAAGTCTGTTCCAACATGGTCCAGGTCTGTTCCAACATGGTCCAGGCATGTTCAAACATGGTCGAAGGGCTGTTCCAACATAGCTCAGTTCTGGTTCAACATGGTCCAGGTCTGTTCCAACATAGCTCAGTTGTGGTTCAACATGGTCCAGGTCTGTTCCAACATGGTCCTGGTCTGTTCCAACATGGTCCAGGTCTGTTCCAACATGGTCCTGGTCTGTTCCAACATGGTCCAGGTCTGTTCCAACATGGTCCAGGTCTGTTCCAACATGGTCCTGGTCTGCTCCAATATGGTCCAGGTCTGTTCCAACATAGTCCAGGCATGTTCCAACATGGTCCTGGTCTGCTCCAAAATGATCCAGGTCTGTTCCAACATGGTCCAGGTCTGTTCCAACATGGTCTTGGTCTGTTCCAACATGGTTCAGGTCTGTTCCAACATGGTCCTGGTCTGTTCCAACATGGTCCAGGCATGTTCCAACATGGTCCAGGTCTGTTCCAACATGGTCCAGGTCTGTTCCAACATAGCTCAGTTCTGGT
This sequence comes from Telmatherina bonti, assembly GCF_933228915.1. NCBI lineage: Eukaryota > Metazoa > Chordata > Actinopteri > Atheriniformes > Telmatherinidae > Telmatherina > Telmatherina bonti. The sequence continues at coordinate 6,789,556 of NC_136623.1, read as the reverse complement.
TCAACATGGTCCTGGTCTGTTCCAACATGGTCCTGGTCTGTTCCAACATGGTCCAGGTCTGTTCCAACATGGTCCTGGTCTGTTCCAACATGGTCCAGGTCTGTTCCAACATAGTTCAGGTCTGTTCCAACATGGTCCTGGTCTGTTCCAACATGGTCCAGGTCTGTTCCAATATGGTTCAGGTCTGTTCCAACATGGTCCTGGTTTGATCCAACATGGTCCAGGTCTGTTCCAACATGGTTCAGGTCTGTTCCAACATGGTCCTGGTTTGTTCCAACATGGTCCAGGTCTGTTCCAACATGGTCCAGGTCTGTTCCAACATGGCCCAGGTCTGTTCCAACATGGTCCAGGTCTGTTCCAACATGGTCCAGGTCTGTTCCAATATGGTTCAGGTCTGTTCCAACATGGTCCAGGTCTGTTCCAACATGGTCCAGGTCTGTTCCAACATGGTTCAGGTCTGTTCCACATGGTCCAGGTCTGTTCCAACATGGTCCAGGTCTGTTCCAACATGGTTCAGGTCTGTTCCAACATGGTCCAGGTCTGTTCCAGCATGGTCCAGGTCCTGCTGCAAACATGGTCCAGGTCTGTTCCAACATGGTTCAGGTCTGTTCCAACATGGTCCAGGTCTGTTCCAACATGGTCCAGGTCTGTTCCAACATGGTCCAGGTCTGTTCCAACATGGTCCAGGTCTGTTCCAACATGGTTCAGGTCTGTTCCACATGGTCCAGGTCTGTTCCAACATGGTCCAGGTCTGTTCCACATGGTCCAGGTCTGTTCCAACATGGTCCAGGTCTGTTCCAACATGGTCCTGGTCTGGCTTAGCATGGTCCAGGTCTGTTCCAACATGGTCCAGGTCTGTTCCACATGGTCCAGGTCTGTTCCAACATGGTTCAGGTCTGTTCCAACATGGTCTAAGTTGCAACTCAATGTGACAAACAGTGAAAAAAAATCTAAAAATCAACAGTGTAGCTTAAAACAAGAACATTTGTAAATAACAGAAGGATCTAAACATGTCATGATGAATTTCGTATCTAATTCGAAGGTGAACTAATTTGTTTCTTTCACAAACTGTTTCACTTTCATCCTAATCACATTTTCTGAGTTTGTAAAAATTCCTCAAATTGAAACCATTTTCGTCAATTAAATGCAGTCTATAAAGACATGATTCGTTTTTAAGCAACAAGTTAGCATGTTTATGTTAGTGAAACCAACCAGTCATATTTTACAGTGTAGACCGCAGCAACGTTACACCACATTTTTTTAAAAAAGCACATTTTATTGTGAATTTCTCATGTAATTTCTTTTATCCGTGTTTTCTAAAGGTGGGTTAATTTGCAGAGGAGTTCTCTCCACCATGCCGGATCTCAACGTGCACACTTTCATTGCACTGTCGTCGCCCCTGGCTGGACAGTACGGAGGTCAGTAAGCTTCATGTGAAATGTGAAGAGAATATCTGAATAGTACAACTGAGAAAGTGGGATCTCCCTTCACAGTAACAAGCTACCTGAAGTGTCTGTTTCCAAAATGTGTGAAGAAGACGGTACATCTTATCTGCTACAACAAATTTGGACAGAAATGTTCTGTATGCAACTACTGGAACGGTAAGAACAGAAGTCTTTATCTGTGTGGAGCCTCTTGATGGCATCCCATCCAGCCTGAAGACACTTCACAACTTCATGTTTTCTCTGCAGACCCTCACTTTAGATCCAGCTACCTGAAGTACAACAACTTTCTCCCCCTGCTTAATGGCGAGACACCTTCCAGTAAAATGACAGGTAATAAAATTACTTGCGTCATCTTTGTTCTTAACATTAGAATGAATATTATTTCTGTAAAAAATGGACATTCTGCACCTTCCCAGCATGGAGGGAGAACTTCCTGCGCATCAAGAGGCTGGTGCTGATTGGAGGACCGGACGATGGCGTCATCACTCCATGGCAGTCCAGGTTTGTTGGTTTTTCCTCTCAGTTGCGCCACAGACTACTTAAAAAAGTTACCATTAAAGTCTGGCAGTTTTAAAGAGAGAGTTAAGAAAACAAAGTAGGACTGCATCCAGACTTTTCCTCAGTTCTACATGTTGCAAAGTTTCAGCGGGGCAGACTTTGCCACTGAACTGCCTCTCCTCTTTTCTGCACAGCCATTTTGGATTCTACAACAGCACTGAAGATGTTGTAGAAATGAAGAAGCAGAAGGTAAAAAGCGAACCAAAAACCAGTTTTATTCACCTTCATGAAGGAGTTGGAGATGCTTCCAGAAAGCTGTTTCTGATTAGCTTCTCAGGGATCCTCAATCCAAGCCTGGCCAGCAGACTGGAGCGCTCTATACATTCCGTACAGAGCGACTCAGTCTGGAGTCCCTCCCCTTAACGGAGATTCGTATCGGTCTTAAACAAACCAGACACTCTGATTGGTTGATGCGAGGAGCCTAGCATAGCAGGAGTTTGTTTCCTTCAGTTGTAGTTTCTGACTTATGATTAGGTTAAAAAAGCAACAGCGAGTTGCCAATAACGCCATCTAGCAACAACGACTCAGGTCATTTATGTCTTCTGTACTGCACACCATGTTTATTTTCTTCTATTGCGTTCGCTCTACTGAACACTTCCGGACGCGGTAGGCTGCCGCTTTACTGACGTCTCATCTCCATTGTCCTGATCAGTGCTTTAAGTGTGCCGGTACGCAGCGGTACGCAGTACCAGCTTTATAAAATTCTATCCCTTTGCATACCGGGAGTATTTTTTTCAGCGTATAGTGCCCACCCAGCAATCAGTATACCCTCCTACGACTTCACCACGTATTCCAGCTTATATTTGTTGATTTTAATAAAAAGTCGCCTCAAAAGAAATCTACTGTTAAGACCGGTTTAGACGCACAACGCATTTGCTGTAGCCCACAACGTCACGCCTCACGTCACGTTGTTCTCTCGCTTCTGTGTTCACATTGAAGTGGACGTGATTTGAATGAGAGGAAAGATGGAGAAAAGAAAAAACCTGTTGTGGCTGTAATGTTAGCCTGGCTCCAAAAGGGCTTGAGGACACGAACTGGAGCAGAGTTTAGTGATGACAGTAGTACTACTAACAGTCATTTACTACAGTAGTACTACTAACTGTCATTTACTACAGTAGTACTACTAACAGTCATTTACTACAGTAGTACTACTAACAGTCATTTACTACAGTAGTACTACTAACAGTCATTTACTACAGTAGTACTACTAACAGTCATTTACTACAGTAGTACTACTAACTGTCATTTACTACAGTAGTACTACTAACAGTCATTTACTACAGTAGTACTACTAACAGTCATTTACTACAGTAGTACTACTAACAGTCATTTACTACAGTAGTACTACTAACAGTCATTTACTACAGTAGTACTACTAACAGGCATTTACTACAGTAGTACTACTAACAGTCATTTACTACAGTAGTACTACTAACAGTCATTTACTACAGTAGTACTACTAACAGTCATTTACTACAGTAGTACTACTAACAGTCATATACTACAGTAGTACTACTAACAGTCATTTACTACAGTAGTACTACTAACAGGCATTTACTACAGTAGTACTACTAACAGTCATTTACTACAGTAGTACTACTAACAGTCATTTACTACAGTAGTACTACTAACAGTCATATACTACAGTAGTACTACTAACAGTCATTTACTACAGTAGTACTACTAACAGTCATTTACTACAGTAGTACTACTAACAGTCATTTACTACAGTAGTACTACTAACAGTCATTTACTACAGTAGTACTACTAACAGGCATTTACTACAGTAGTACTACTAACAGTCATTTACTACAGTAGTACTACTAACAGTCATTTACTACAGTAGTACTACTAACAGTCATTTACTACAGTAGTACTACTAACAGTCATTTACTACAGTAGTACTACTAACAGTCATGTACTACAGTAGTACTACTAACAGTCATTTACTACAGTAGTACTACTAGCAGTCATTTACTACAGTAGTACTACTAACAGTCATATACTACAGTAGTACTACTAACAGTCATTTACTACAGTAGTACTACTAACAGTCATTTACTACAGTAGTACTACTAACAGTCATTTACTACAGTAGTACTACTAACAGTCATATACTACAGTAGTACTACTAACAGTCATATACTACAGTAGTACTACTAACAGTCATTTACTACAGTAGTACTACTAACAGTCATTTACTACAGTAGTACTACTAACAGTCATATACTACAGTAGTACTACTAACAGTCATTTACTACAGTAGTACTACTAACAGTCATATACTACAGTAGTACTACTAACAGTCATTTACTACAGTAGTACTACTAACAGTCATGTACTACAGTAGTACTACTAACAGTCATTTACTACAGTAGTGCTACTAACAGACATTTACTAAAGTCGTACTACTAACTGTCATTTACTACAGTAGTACTGCTAACAGTCATTTACTACAGTAGTACTACTAACAGTCATTTACTACAGTAGTACTACTAACAGTCATTTACTACAGTAGTACTACTAACAGTCATTTACTACAGTAGTACTACTAACAGTCATTTACTACAGTAGTACTACTAACAGTCATTTACTACAGTAGTACTACTAACAGTCATTTACTACAGTAGTACTACTAACAGGCATTTACTACAGTAGTACTACTAACAGTCATTTACTACAGTAGTACTACTAACAGTCATTTACTACAGTAGTACTACTAACAGTCATATACTACAGTAGTACTACTAACAGTCATTTACTACAGTAGTACTACTAACAGTCATTTACTACAGTAGTACTACTAACAGTCATGTACTACAGTAGTACTACTAACAGTCATTTACTACAGTAGTACTACTAACAGTCATTTACTACAGTAGTACTACTAACAGTCATATACTACAGTAGTACTACTTAACAGTCATTTACTACAGTAGTACTACTAACAGTCGTTTACTACAGTAGTACTACTAACAGTCATTTACTACAGTAGTACTACTAACAGTCATTTACTACAGTAGTACTACTAACAGTCATGTACTACAGTAGTACTACTAACAGTCATGTACTACAGTAGTACTACTAACAGTCATTTACTACAGTAGTACTACTAGCAGTCATTTACTACAGTAGTACTACTAACAGTCATATACTACAGTAGTACTACTAACAGTCATTTACTACAGTAGTACTACTAACAGTCATTTACTACAGTAGTACTACTAACAGTCATTTACTACAGTAGTACTACTAACAGTCATATACTACAGTAGTACTACTAACAGTCATATACTACAGTAGTACTACTAACAGTCATTTACTACAGTAGTACTACTAACAGTCATTTACTACAGTAGTACTACTAACAGTCATATACTACAGTAGTACTACTAACAGTCATTTACTACAGTAGTACTACTAACAGTCATATACTACAGTAGTACTACTAACAGTCATTTACTACAGTAGTGCTACTAACAGACATTTACTAAAGTCGTACTACTAACTGTCATTTACTACAGTAGTACTACTAACAGTCATATACTACAGTAGTACTACTAACAGTCATTTACTACAGTAGTACTACTAACAGTCATTTACTACAGTAGTACTACTTAACAGTCATTTACTACAGTAGTACTACTAACAGTCATTTACTACAGTAGTACTACTAACAGTCATTTACTACAGTAGTACTACTAACAGTCATTTACTACAGTAGTACTACTAACAGTCATTTACTACAGTAGTACTACTAACAGTCATTTACTACAGTAGTACTACTAACAGTCATTTACTACAGTAGTACTACTAACAGGCATTTACTACAGTAGTACTACTAACAGTCATTTACTACAGTAGTACTACTAACAGTCATTTACTACAGTAGTACTACTAACAGTCATATACTACAGTAGTACTACTAACAGTCATTTACTACAGTAGTACTACTAACAGTCATTTACTACAGTAGTACTACTAACAGTCATGTACTACAGTAGTACTACTAACAGTCATGTACTACAGTAGTACTACTAACAGTCATTTACTACAGTAGTACTACTAACAGTCATATACTACAGTAGTACTACTAACAGTCATTTACTACAGTAGTACTACTAACAGTCATTTACTACAGTAGTACTACTAACAGTCATGTACTACAGTAGTACTACTAACAGTCATTTACTACAGTAGTACTACTAACAGTCATTTACTACAGTAGTACTACTAACAGTCATGTACTACAGTAGTACTACTAACAGTCATGTACTACAGTAGTACTACTAACAGTCATTTACTACAGTAGTACTACTAGCAGTCATTTACTACAGTAGTACTACTAACAGTCATATACTACAGTAGTACTACTAACAGTCATTTACTACAGTAGTACTACTAACAGTCATTTACTACAGTAGTACTACTAACAGTCATTTACTACAGTAGTACTACTAACAGTCATATACTACAGTAGTACTACTAACAGTCATATACTACAGTAGTACTACTAACAGTCATTTACTACAGTAGTACTACTAACAGTCATTTACTACAGTAGTACTACTAACAGTCATATACTACAGTAGTACTACTAACAGTCATTTACTACAGTAGTACTACTAACAGTCATATACTACAGTAGTACTACTAACAGTCATTTACTACAGTAGTACTACTAACAGTCATGTACTACAGTAGTACTACTAACAGTCATTTACTACAGTAGTACTACTAACAGTCATTTACTACAGTAGTACTACTAACAGTCATTTACTACAGTAGTACTACTAACAGTCATTTACTACAGTAGTACTACTAACAGTCATATACTACAGTAGTACTACTAACAGTCATTTACTACAGTAGTACTACTAACAGTCATATACTACAGTAGTACTACTAACAGTCATTTACTACAGTAGTACTACTAACAGTCATATACTACAGTAGTACTACTAACAGTCATTTACTACAGTAGTACTACTAACAGTCATATACTACAGTAGTACTACTAACAGTCATTTACTACAGTAGTACTACTAACAGTCATATACTACAGTAGTACTACTAACAGTCATTTACTACAGTAGTACTACTAACAGTCATTTACTACAGTAGTACTACTAACAGTCATTTACTACAGTAGTACTACTAACAGTCATTTACTACAGTAGTACTACTAACAGTCATATACTACAGTAGTACTACTAACAGTCATTTACTACAGTAGTACTACTAACAGTCATATACTACAGTAGTACTTACTAACAGTCATTTACTACAGTAGTACTACTAACAGTCATTTACTACAGTAGTACTACTAACAGTCATTTACTACAGTAGTACTACTAACAGTCATATACTACAGTAGTACTACTAACAGTCATTTACTACAGTAGTACTACTAACAGTCATATACTACAGTAGTACTACTAACAGTCATTTACTACAGTAGTACTACTAACAGTCATTTACTACAGTAGTACTACTAACAGTCATTTACTACAGTAGTACTACTAACAGTCATATACTACAGTAGTACTACTAACAGTCATTTACTACAGTAGTACTACTAACAGTCATTTACTACAGTAGTACTACTAACAGGCATTTACTACAGTAGTACTACTAACAGTCATTTACTACAGTAGTACTACTAACAGTCATTTACTACAGTAGTACTACTAACAGGCATTTACTACAGTAGTACTACTAACAGGCATTTACTACAGTAGTACTACTAACAGTCATTTACTACAGTAGTACTACTAACAGGCATTTACTACAGTAGTACTACTAACAGGCATTTACTACAGTAGTACTACTAACAGGCATTTACTACAGTAGTACTACTAACAGTCATTTACTACAGTAGTACTACTAACAGTCATTTACTACAGTAGTACTACTAACAGTCATTTACTACAGTAGTACTACTAACAGTCATTTACTACAGTAGTACTACTAACAGTCATGTACTACAGTAGTACTACTAACAGTCATATACTACAGTAGTACTACTAACAGTCATTTACTACAGTAGTACTACTAACAGTCATTTACTACAGTAGTACGACTAACAGTCATTTACTACAGTAGTACTACTAACAGTCATTTACTACAGTAGTACTACTAACAGTCATATACTACAGTAGTACTACTAACAGTCATTTACTACAGTAGTACTACTAACAGTCATTTACTACAGTAGTACTACTAACAGTCATTTACTACAGTAGTACTACTAACAGTCATTTACTACAGTAGTACTACTAACAGTCATGTACTACAGTAGTACTACTAACAGTCATTTACTACAGTAGTACTACTAACAGTCATTTACTACAGTAGTACTACTAACAGTCATATACTACAGTAGTACTACTAACAGTCATTTACTACAGTAGTACTACTAACAGTCATTTACTACAGTAGTACTACTAACAGTCATTTACTACAGTAGTACTACTAACAGTCATTTACTACAGTAGTACTACTAACAGTCATTTACTACAGTAGTACTACTACTAACAGTAATTTACTACAGTAGTACTACTAACAGTCATATACTACAGTAGTACTACTAACAGTCATTTACTACAGTAGTACTACTAACAGTCATTTACTACAGTAGTACTACTAACAGTCATTTACTACAGTAGTACTACTAACAGTCATTTACTACAGTAGTACTACTAACAGTCATTTACTACAGTAGTACTACTAACAGGCATTTACTACAGTAGTACTACTAACAGTCATTTACTACAGTAGTACTACTACTAACAGTAATTTACTACAGTAGTACTACTAACAGTCATATACTACAGTAGTACTACCAACAGTCATTTACTACAGTAGTACTACTAACAGTCATTTACTACAGTAGTACTACTAACAGTCATTTACTACAGTAGTACTACTAACAGGCATTTACTACAGTAGTACTACTAACAGTCATTTACTACAGTAGTACTACTAACAGTCATTTACTACAGTAGTACTACTAACAGTCATTTACTACAGTAGTACTACTAACAGTCATTTACTACAGTAGTACTACTAACAGTCATTTACTACAGTAGTACTACTAACAGTCATTTACTACAGTAGTACTACTAACAGTTATTTACTACAGTAGTACTACTAACAGTCATTTACTACAGTAGTACTACTAACAGTCATTTACTACAGTAGTACTACTAACAGTCATTTACTACAGTAGTACTACTAACAGGCATTTACTACAGTAGTACTACTAACAGTCATTTACTACAGTAGTACTACTAACAGTTATTTACTACAGTAGTACTACTAACAGTCATTTATTTCTAGATTAAAGATAGTATTACTGATGCTGGGAAAAACATATTTCACAGAGGAAAAGTGTAATAGTACTACACTGTTAAACTAGTCTGGTAATAAGCTAGAGAAGTCTAAATGTAGAACTTTTAATGTTTTCAACCCTTTCATGCAGAGTGACCCTGTAGTGGGAAACTATTTACAAGCTTTTTTCTTGCATATTCATGAATGTGGAGGATATTTTTGTAAATAAACTACTTCAGTGGATGTTAGTGAGTCATCCAATACGTTTCCACTCACTGGAGAATAAATAACTATATGATATAATTGAACATGATGTAATTAGCAACTTTGCCTTTGAGATAAATAGGAAAAGAAAACAATCCAGCAATATTTTATAGAAGATTTACTTTATATAATCATGATTTTATGTTATTCTATAACTATTTTCTAGTGTACATTAAAATAAATCATAAAAAATTCTAATTCCCTAGATCCTTTGAGGCGATTGAATCCCCAGACTCTATGCTGGTACAGTGAGAGAATCTGGCTTGCCAGGCTACCTCGGTCCTGCAGGTTTTAGGTGTTTTCCTGCTACAACAGACCTGACTCAGATGAAATGAACCTCGAGTAGCTTTATGTCACGTTCTGCACACGTCTGTTAATTAACCACCGATCAGAGTCAGGTGTGTTGCAGCAGGGAAACATCTAAAACCTGCAGCATTGAGGATCTCTTGCTTAATGTTTTTGATATGAATGAAAAAAACAGGAAAACGTTTGTTTCCCATTTTCACTTTTTGCCCTCCAGAGTTTTTATTTTCAGTCTCCACATTTTCCTCTTTTCTTTTCCTGTTCTACGAAGTTCTACATGGACGACTCGTTTGGGTTGAAGACGCTGGATGCGCGAGGCAACATCTCGGTGTGTGTTCACGCCGGAGTGAAGCACACTGAGTGGCACTCAAACTTCACAGTGTTCAGGAGTTGCATGGAGAAGTGGCTCACATGAAGACAGCTCGCAAAAAACCCCACGTTGATATGAACTGTTGTAGCTGCACATTTATTCAAGTGAAATTCACTGTCTTTGCTTTGAAGCGGTGTTTTTCAACCACTGTGTTGTGAGAGATTATCCAATTTCACCTAATTGTTTAAAAAGCAGCTCTGTGTTCATCTAAACAGGCCCACGTTTCTCAGTAGAATGAAATATAATAAAATGTTCTTTTCTTGAGTTTATCTGATTTCTAGTCAAGGCACTTTGAAAAGATGGGCTTTATATTTTTTTTTTTTTTTTTTTTTTTTTTTTTTTTTTTAACATTATTGGTTTGTGGTGTAGCTTATGCTATTTTTCAGAGGAAAAAAGTGTGCCCTTATTCATAAATTATTTAAAAACGCTGGTTTAAAGGTCCACTGTGACAAATTCAGTGACACCTAGTGGTGATTTTGAAGACTACAGTCACGCCTATTTCTCCAAGACCGTTGTTTTTAAAACAATGTTTTATGAAAAAATGTGCCTTAATGTCTGCAAAAGAATGTTATTAATCCTCTTTGTGTTTATAAGGATGTTGATGTTCCCCAGAACCACGAAATTAAAAATAAATAGGAATAATAACAAGAATAAAACAATGGAAAAACTAAAGATAGCCAGTTAAAAAGTTCATTGAACATAAAAGCAGAAGATAGTAAATTAAAGATAATAAATTCCACTCAATCTTAAGCAATTTACTTTCATAAATTACTTGGGGAAAAAAAGAAATAAAAGATGTTCCCTTTTGGACACCATTTGCTGACAATAAACTCGATCAGTCTAAAAGAATTTCCTTCTTTTTTTTTCTCGGCTAGATGATGTCATTTCATTCATTTCAGCAAACTTCTCTGTTTATTAGTTAAGCTTAATGTAGCCTACACCCCAAGGCGCTGAAAAAAGGCAGAATTAACATGATAAAAGTTTTCTTTTCAACCCAATTTGGAAAAAAATTTTTTTAAACTGATATGAGGATGGAATAGGCTCCAGCTTCCCCACGACCCTGAATTGGATTAAGCGGTTTGGAAAATGAATGAATGAATGAATGAATGATCCACGCCTTCTGGCTAAAGAGGCTGACTTCACTCCATGAAGGCCTGGCAGCACAAATGAACCAACTCCTGAGGGATGGGACCCACCCTGAATGGCTGAAGGGACTGAAGGACCCCCACATGGGATCAGTCCCATCCAACTACCGGCCAATAACCGGCCAATACTCTGCCTCTCCACGACATGGAAGCTCCTGTCAGGCATCATAGTAGCTAAGGTAAGTGGGCACATGGATCAATACATGACAGAGACACAGAAAGGCATTGGCAGAGGAACCAGAGGAGCCAAACACCAGCTACTGGTTGACAGAACAGTCGCCCGAGACTGTAAAACCAGACAGACAAACCTGTGCAGCCTGAAGCTGTCGCAGCCGGACACCGTCACAGCTTTAGGCCTTCGGAGCTTTACACCATCTTAGCCTGCCACCAAGGCACAAATGCAGCGGGTCCCATCACAGCACAATGCCCTTCTTAAAGAAAAAGCAAAGCATGAGTCCGAATCAAAGACCCAGGAAGACATCATCCCAACAGTTTGCTTAACGGCGCTTCATCACACCATTTTAAGTGGAGATTTCATCAACAAAAATTAAATTGGTTGCTCTCAACAAGGCACCATTCCTGCTCTGTTTTTATTCCAGGTCACAGATGATATATAGTTTTGTTTCAACCAATCAAAGGACTGCAATATGACAAGCTCCGCCCTTTTGGGTCAGATTTGTAACCAGATGGAAGGATCCTGAAATACTGGACGGGTTAGGTCGGACTTTTGGGTACGCTTCCTAGCTTTTGGAAACACACACACGAAAAAGGAATCTCAGCATTCCCACAGTTAGCAGGCGAGAGGCCAGTACATCTGGACAGGTGGCCCGTCCATAACCATACTGTCAACGATTAAATAAAAATCAAAGATCTGTATTTTTCTTTCCGTCCCAGCTTGTTCGGACTCTGACTGAGAAATCAGATTTTAATGAAGTGGAAACTGAATTGTTTCTGTTTCATCCCCATTATTTTCAATTCCTCAAAACGTTTCCTTGTTTCAGCAGAGCGACTGTAAACACCTGCTCGCAGGATGATAACAGCCGCTTTCAAGGTTCCAGATTAACTGGACTCTTCTTCCAGAAATAATTCCAGATTAACTCTTAGTCTTTTCTTCCATTCCCTTCTGTTTTAATTTGCATCCAGCTGCATCCAGGGACCGAAGTGACGAGGATCAGTCTGAATAACAGCCAGGCCAGTCTGAGGCTGATGTGGAACCAGGTCAGAGACATCAGGAAGCATAAGTACTCTGACGGCGTCCATCTTCTGTGCTTTTCACAAGGTCATCAGATGAATCAAATCCTGTTTACATGCATCACCTGAGTCTGGAGCCAAATCAAGCATAACAGAGTCGGGATCGAGTCACAGAGGTCATCTGATGAGAGGCTGGATGAACACTATGACTCGATCCAAACAAGAAAAAGATGGGGGTCTTGTCTCGGGAAGGGCTTAGGGTGAAGCTGCCGGATGGGGAGCTCAGCTGTCAGTAGCCACTTCAGGGTCACACAGCTTTATCTAACGGATATGAGGCAGATTAATGACGACACAGAGAAAAGGTTTTGCTGTCAGATAAACATGTTTCTCTACAAACTTACAGCAAGGGCAGTATCGCTAAAAGTACACAAAAGTAGTTTTTAAAAAGGGAAATCGCAATTTTCATGAAGAAATAAACTGAGTAAATGAAACAGGTACAACTTTTCCTTTGTGAGTCTCTCCATCCGGGCTCTAAACACATTGCACTTCTTTCACCAAAACCTGTTTATTACCTTACATTTAAATAAAAAAATAAAAAAAAGTGAAGTGAAGGGAAGGTTACAGGAATATCTTCATTTACTTTGGACAGATTTTCTCACTTTGGTCATTCTATCCAGGACATTTATCCAGCCAAAACCAGCTAAAAGTCAAGGAACGGCATTTCTATTCCTCACATGTTCCAGTTCCACCGTAGAAGATACGGATTAACACGGCTCTAGTAATAAAAGATCCTTGTAATCTATGCACGCTCGTTACGACGTAGGTAGGTCGGAAAGCTTGGATGTCAATTGAAATCGCCACAGAGTGATACTTCGTCAGTGATTAAAATGTTTTGGAGGCTTGCAGGTTTGAATAACCTGTGGCAATCTCTAATATTTCTCTTTTCTTCATTTACTGTTCTCATCTATACGAACAGACCCATTTGTTTCTTTCTTTGTTTTTTCTTAACTCAATTAAATGACAAAACAGTGTCTGATATCACTGGATTATAATTTAACACATTTTCAATTATTGTTCATTATTCCAGTTTCCAGTTATCTGAGTGACTGTAATACATTCAGTCTTTTCTTTAATAAAAGGGGACAAAGACATCTGAGGACAACTGGAATGACATTTATATGTGGTTGTTGGACAAGCTGTCCTCCCAGCTTGTCTGCTGGGACAAATATGTGTGTTTATATACATAAAAATAAATGGTCTGGCTGGTGTGGTGCCTACACTGGCGCTCTGTTGCTCTTTCTTTTCAGCAGTGCAATGAATTCTGGGATAGAAGAGGGCGCTTAGGATCCATCACCTGTATCCTTCGTTTTAAGCTAATCTGGAGCCAAACGAAGTGCGGATTTGAAGCGTCGACTTGAAGGAGCCTTTGAATTGATACAGCACTTGACACAGCGACTGCACAACAAATTTGCACTTGGAAGTGTGCAGACCCTAAATAAAGACACAGCCACAGCCTACATGTGCTCTCTACAAAATACAAAATGGCAGACTAACAACTCAACAGGAAGAGGAAGTTTTTCTGTTATCAAAATAAAGGTGGGCATTTCAAAATAAAACTCACAAATTGCATAAATTACCTATCACAGGTATCACAGGGTGGAACAGTGGTTAGCACTGTGGCCTCACAGCAAGAAGGTCACTGGTTCAATCCTTGGCTGGGGAGGGGTTTGGTCAGTGGCCTTTCTGTGTGGAGTTTGCATGTTCTCCCTGTGTATGCGTGGGTTCTCTCCAGGTACTCCGGCTTCCTCCCACCATCCAAACACATGCATGCTAGGTTAATTGGTTACTCTAAATTGCCCATAGGAATGAGTGTGAGCGTGAGTGGTTGTTTGTCTCTCTGTGTGGCCCTGCAATGGACTGGCGAGCTGTTCAGGGTGTACCCTGCCTGTCGCCCAAAGCCCAGCTGGGATAGGCTCCAGCTTCTCCATGACCCTGAATTGGATTAAGCGGTTTAGAAAATGAATGAATACCTATCACAGTAAACTGTTGCATTACACGTCATCTTCTTCAAATCCACTTTTACGTCAGCCATTTTGAATTGAAATAATCTGCATTCAACAGGAAAACACAATACAGATTAAGTCTTTTTGTTGAGCATTTGTCAGAGATGTATGCATAAATTATAAAACAATTTATTACAGAAGTGACTTTTGTTTTTTGGTTTGAATGTCTCAAGTGAAAACTTTATTAAGCACTCAAGCATGGGATTTGGGGTCACGCAGTCATGTTATGCCAGGGTGCAGTTCACAGTTCTCATAACATAAAGGCTGACCATGAAGTCATAGAGATTTCACAGTTCTAATTCATATTTGTAAATAATCTCTATTTGCATTTGTAAATCAAGTTTGTAACTCAGCTAATAACACTTATGGGGATGTCACCTGATGTCATCGTTCCTTCTTTTTCCTTGCTACTTTCTCCTTTTTCCGCAGGTCTTCCAGAATAAAAGCTGCTGTACATGTTGATCTGTCTTTCCTGTCCTCTCTACCCCAACCAGTCGAGGCAGATGACTGCCCTCCCTGAGCCGGGTTCTGCCGGAGGTTTTTCTTCCCACTGTCGCCTCATGCAGCTCGGGATGGAGGATTGGATCGAAGTCAAGATTCAATGCAATCATTTGGTTTCTATTAGTTGTGCTATTTATGAATTGTCTTGAATTAATGTGTCTATAAAGTGCCCTGAGGCAACACTGTTGTAAAGTACAATACAAAAAAAGCTGAATTGAAGCTGAATTAAAATATTTAGGTCATCGTTTTGCAGCCAATATCCAAAGAAAAACTGAAAGTTCTTAAAGTCTGTAGAACTATTGCTTGAAATCACTATAAAGGTTACAAAAAATAAAACTGCAGGAAGCAATATATGAAGAAACAATGTCTTTGTCAAGAGCAGGGGTGCTCAGATCCTCTCAGGTCCTCGAGGGCCACAGTCCTCCAGGTTTTCCACATATCCCTTTTCCAACACACCTTATTGGAAGCTGGGTGTTTTTTGTGCTATAGACACAAACACAGCACAATGAGGCAGGAACAAAAGAACAAGCTTCCAGAAGGTAAAAGACTAATTCTCTCTTTATATGCTGACTTCACATATGAATCCTAACAAAAATAAAACCCAGTTTATCTCATTGCTGTAATCTTCTGTGTTGGAGACATTTTGATTCATCTTTACGGACATTTTAGAAGTACAGTTTGACAACTCCACAGTTTTATTTCTCTGTCAGCAGCCGAGCGTGACTATTTCTACTTTCTGCTGTCCACAGTTCTCAGCTGCGGTCGAAGAAGTGTGTCCTGTAAAAGTTCTACATGGATGATTCGTTTGGGCTGAAGACGCTGCACACTCGAGGCAACATCTTGGTGTGTGTTTGCTCACAAGTGGCTCACATGAAAATGACTCATGCAGATAAAAACACCGATACGAGGTGCTTTTAACTGGAAATGAAGACTGGTAAAATACACGCTTTAAAGGTACTTTGTGAAGAATTTCATGACACCTGGTGGTGATTTTGAGTATTGCAACCATTTCACCCAAAACAGCCAAAAATTGTATTATTTCATTGTATTTCTTAAAATAAATGTTACTTAAATGTTTAATATATTAAACTTAATGTCTTTGTTCCTGTTGATGCAGATGTTTATTTCTCACAAAGAATGATCCTGATTTTTTTCTTTTCATCACTTTAATGACATTTGAGAGAAATGTTCATTTTCCATCAGCATAAATGGGTGAAGTACCATGAATTGAGATAGAAAAAGAAGTATTTCAATTTAAATCAAGTTTATTAACAACAAATGACAGTGATAATATGAAACAATACAGTATGTGAAATTATAATGATGATATTAATCAATAAAATAATCTCCATTACATAAGGAACTAAACATGATTAGTTTTTTATGTTCATGTATGGAATTTTAATTATGTGATAAGTTTCCACTTCATTAAACACAAATGAATGATGAAAATATGTGTCAGATGTGCTAATGGTGCTGTGAAGTAATTAGCTAAAACTTAACTGACAATCATCCGACGAGCTTCCTCTTCCTCAGGACATCTGGTCACGGGACCTGTGTTCAGATGTCCGAAACATTTAACTTTTTAGGGTGTTTTCTGATACACAGATGTGTCATGAGTCAGATACAGATGTGTAAAATTGTCATCTCGGACTGCTTGGGCCAGGGTCCTGCAAGTTGTAATGTTTCCCAGCTGCAGGATGCACCTAACTCGTTTCAACAGGTCGCTAAGAGGCTTGTGGAGAACTACACAACAAGCTCCTAGACATACATGTTTGTTTAAATATTCCTACTTAATTCCTCTGGTTCATGTGCAGGTGCATCCACAGACTCAGGTGGTGTCGATCGATAATTTTGTCCAACTGTCGAGCATAGCACCGATGTGGAAGCAGGTAGAAGGCTTTGGGAAGGTCATTCAGAAGCTGATGCGGATGTACCCTGATGGTGTCCATCTCATCTGCTATTCACAAGGTAACCAAACACCACACAACTCACCATTAAAATGATGGTTCTACCAAAAGTTAATTACCTTTTCTCAATGGTTCCCATCAGACCATCCTCCACTTGGTTTAAATCATTAGACTCCCACATATCCAGATTTCTCTGGAAAGACAAGCCATCCCGCATTAGTCTAAAAACTTTACAACAGACCAGAGACAGAGGTGGGTTGGACCTGCCAAATTTTAATCAATATTTCTTATGTAATAGGCTGCAATGCATCTCCAAGTGGCTTAATCCAAGTTCTTTGGATGAGCCATGGCTGGATGCTGAGCAAGCATTGTGTGAGGATTTAATCATCTCTGGTTTACCATTCATCAGCTCAACTGTCAAGTCATATAAGTGTTTTAAAAGCATTAACATCAGCTCCAGTTTAACGGCTTGGTGGGAATTCCTGAAAGTAACCAAGTCTACGCTTATTCCATGTAAGCTCACACCCATCTGGAACAATCCTGACTTCCTGCAAAACAGAAAGATCAAATCAAATCAAATCAAACTTTATTTCTTGAGCACTTTTCATGCCTCAGGCAACACAAAGTGCTTTACAGGATAAAATGAAGTCATAAGGATTAAAACAAACAGTGGATAAAAAGGCATTTAAAAATAATCGACACAAGCTCTTTCCACACACTCACACACACACACAAGGACAAAGAGCAAAGAACCCCCCCCACACCCACCCACACACACCCACCCACATTCCCAGAAAAACATCATTCCCTGAATACTGTCTCTTTAACTGAATTCTGGTTAATAAAACAACTAAAACATTCAGTAAGTGATAAAAATTCTGACTTGGTGCTGATTTGAGGAGACAATACCTCGGGATCCATCCACACCAGGAGCCAGTCCCCTGCATGCTCATAGGGACCGCCGCCACAGCAACCGCACAACTCCCAGGCAGCAACGGGGCCACCCCGCAGCCGTGAAGCTGCAGTGCTGGATGATAAACTTCCCTCAGTGGAAGAATAAAGGAGTAAAGCAGTTAGAAAATATAATAGAAAATGGAAACTTTCTGCCATTTGATGCAATTTCTTCACGGTATGAATTCAGCAGCACCAAATTCTTAGAATACCACCAACTTAAATCTATTATAAGTAAGAAATACACCACTGATCAACTAAACTTACAGTTACCTATCAGGGTTGCAGAATTCTTAAATCTTAAGGCCCCGAAGCTACTATCCAAAATATACAGATTACTATTGAAGCTAGAAGATTCCATCTCTCTCCCAACTTCTAAATGGGAAGCAGACTTATCCAGTAACTTCAATCAAAATGAATGGTCACAAATCTGCTCAAACACATTCAAAATGACTAAGAATTCAAACATGCAATTAATACAATTCAAAATTCTACACAGAACTCATTATACGGGACACAGGATGTTCAGGATGGGTCTGTTACACTCACATATCTGTTCACACTGTACTGACAACATGATTGACAGCTACTACCATGCCTTATGGTCTTGTCCACCTGTCCAGAGATTCTGGCTCCAGGTATGTAAAGATCTGTCAGACTGGTTTAAATGTAATATCCCTGCAAACCCCAAACTGGGCCTCTTGAGTCACTTAGGTGAAAATAACATAGGGTTTAATTTAGCAAAACCAATCCTCAGCAGCCTGTGCATTGCAAAGAAAACTATCCTTGTGAACTGGAAAAGCAAACAGAATCTGTGTATCCAGCAGTTTAGAAATCTGTTATTAGATTACATCAGCATGGAAATGATGTCTGCCTCCTCAAAGGATCAGTCAGTTGAATTTCACTCTCTCTGGTCTCCTGTGATCAGCTCCATCACTTAGTGTAGGGGGGAGAGTGTGACCTCATCCCGCTCGGGGCTGGGGACTGGCTGGGTGGCTCAGGTGGCTATGGGTCTGGGGTGGACCCCTGGACGGGGATCTTGGCTGCTTCATTACTGGGGGGGCTAGGTTTCCAGACCTGGCGGGAGGCCTTGGGTTGATCAATGGTTGGAGTTGCCTTGCGGCGGTGGGGCGAGGTCGCTGGCGGGGGCCGGATCGGCGGGTATTGGCTCCGTGACGGGTGGCCGTGCCGCTGTGGGGTGGGCGGGGTGCGGGTCCTGGGCTCCGGTGCCCGGGGCTGTCCCCTGCTTCTCGGGGGTGGGGGGTCGGCCCTGCCGTGGGGGGGTTGGGCTGACCTGGACCTGCCGCTGCAGTGGGGGCGGGTCCGTGCCCTGGTGCCCGGCAGAGGGACCCGGGCCCAAGATAGTTGAGGATGGGGGGGCACCTGTGTATATATGGGGTGTGTATGGAGGAGTGTAGTGGTACATGAATGTATGGGGGGTAGGGGTGCGTGTATGTGGGAGTGTGTTGGGGCATGTATGTGTGGGGGTGTTGGGGTGGGGGTTTAGGGGAGTCCAAAAGTACATGAGTGTGTGGGGTGTAGGGGGGGGTACGTATGAGGGAGTGCGGTGTTGTATATGCGGGGTGTGTTTAGAGGATTGTAGTGGTACATGAAGGTATAGGGGGTGAGGGGTGTGTGTATGGGGGAGTGTGTGAGGGGTGTTGGGGTGGAGGTTTAGGGGACTGTGATAGTACATAATTCTTTCACCCTGATCAGGGTGAAAGAATTTAGGAAAGTGGATGGCCGCTGGGATAGGAGGAAGGGGGGGTGTATGCAGATGGGTGGGGTTGTGTATGTGGGGTTATGTTGGTGATACGGGGAAGTGATGGGGTGGGTGTACAATGAGGAGTGTGAATGTGGATAGAGGGGTGTAGGGAGGTGTGTGTGTGTGTAGAGTGGGGTATGCGTGTATGGAAGAATGGGTGTTTATAGAGGGAGCAGGGATGTGTGTGTGAGGGGGTGTGTGAATGGGGTCTTAGTAGGGGGGTGCATGTTAAAGTGTATATAGAGGGAGCTTGTGGGGGGGAGGTGTTATGAGGTGTGTATGTGTGTATAGGGGAGTATGTGAGTGGGGGCACGGGGGTAGGAGAGTGTGAGTTTGAGCGTGTGTAAGAGAATGGGGTGTGCTTAAGGAGGAAGTGTGGATGCGTGTGTGTGTGTCTGTGAGTGGGTATGTGTGTGTGTGTGTGTGTGTGCGTGCATGTATGTATGTGTGTGGGGTGTGTGTGTGTGTGTGTGCATGGGGGAGGGTCTTGGTGCTCGGGGAGCGCTGCTGGTCCACTGGGGTGCGGCCTGGCTGCCGCTCGGTGGCGGTCTGGGGATCCCGGCCCTCCGTCGGTGTGGGCTGGGCCCTCTGCCTGCGGGGGTGGGGGGTTGCTTCTGGGCTCTTGGGGCCGGGGGGCCCGCGCTCTGTCTGCCCTGGGGGGCCGGTGCCCGGCGGGGCCGGTCCTCGCTGGTCCGGGCCTGCTGGGGCCTGTTCCCCCTGACTGCGGGGGACTCTGGCTGGGACCCCCTCTGCCTCCTCCTGGGTCGGTGCATGGCTGGCTCCGGGGTGGAGCGGTTGGGGTCTGCGCCTGGGGGTGGCTGCCGATGGCCCGGGTCTCGGGGGTACTCCTGGCGTGCCTCTAGCCTTTGTGTGGGAAGGGTCACACTGGCATGATCTTCTCTGAACACGTTCCACTCTGCATGTTCTGCATGTGACACAGTCACCGAGTCGTCTGCAGGTTTATTCACTAACAGCAGCTAGTTTTCTCATTTCTGTTTGTTTCTCATTTATATTTAACTTTTTACATTCATAGTTTAGTTACTATGATCTAAAGTATGTGTATGTATATGTGTTCATACTGGCGAGTGCGTATATGTTTGTACGTATGTATATATGTATGTGTGTATATATGTGTGTATATGTGTGTGTATGTATGTGTGTGTATGTATACATCTGTAGGTTGTTTGTTTTCTTTTTGTTTTTGGGTTATTTTTTAGTTTTTTTTCTCTCCCTTTTCTCTCCCTTTATCTCTTTCACTTTTCTTATGAGGTGTTTTTTCTCCTTTCTCTTTCTGTCTTTCGTCTATCCTCTCTGGTCCAGCAGTACAAACTCGACAATTCAAACAATAATACAAAATAAATATAGAAATAAAATAAAAATTCAGAAAGTCAAGGGGATCATTATATCTATAAAGCTTCCCTTGGCAGAGAAAATTTGCTCAGCAGAACATCCAGACCATCATTCTGCTGCCTAAATGCTGGACAAGACAAAAAAAATAAATAAATAAAAAAAATAAAAAAATATTCCTACTGCTGAATTTACACATTAATGCTGGATGTGACAGAAAGGGCAAAAGGAAATGTGTAAGATGCACCAGACCGTCCCAGCGGGTTCGGGGGAGAGGGCCACACATATCAACAAAAATTGTTAAATCGATTCACCCCCGACATCGGTTGTGATTTGGAGAGATAAGTAGAGATATCCAATATTATCAGCCGATATCGACATTAAAATGCAATATCAGATATTATCGTGTCGGTTTTTATGTTTTAATCACATTATTTTTACACAACATGCACATATTATACATCAAACTCTTCAGTTACGTCTCCTCTAACTCATTCATTCATTCATTCATTTATTCTCCTAACTGCTTAGTCTGATGAAGGGGAAGCTGGAGCCTATCCCAGCAGTCTTTTGGGCGAAAGCCAGGGTACACCCTGGACAGCTCGCCAGACCATCGCAAGGCCTCCTCTAACTCAAAATGAAAAAATATCAGAGATGTCATGTGTAGTTTTCCACATATTTTTATTTTTTTGGAACATCTAGACCCTAAAATATATTGGCATTGGTTGATATCAGTATCAGACATTAAGAGTTAGACAAAAATATAAAACGTCAGTGTCAAACGTTTCTAGTTTTAAAGGTACAGAAAAACACCAGTCATTTATCTCTGGATTTAAATTAGATTTATAGACAATAACTGGGTTCATGATGGGTCCTCCACAGAGCCAGGACCTCAACGTCACTGAAACTGTGTGGGATCATCTGGACAGAGCGGAACAAACTGAAACACCCATCAGCAGCTTCGGAAAGTCCTTCAAGGATCCTGTAGACGAAGAAAACACGTTCAGGCTGTGCTGAAGATTAAAACTGTTGATTATAAATCTACAAACAGCATGTTTGCCTGTGTTTTAATAAACGTTTGCATTGAAGTTATCTGGTTTCTGACACAATCATTACTGGCTGAAACAACAGATATGAGTGTCAGCATCTTTGTTTTGTAGGGTTAGGAAGATTATCTGGACTGTTTGTACTGGAGGAATAAATAGAAGAAGTGTAATGGGGACTTTCCTACGCTGATCTGGTTCAGTGTTGTTGTGATCGCGGAGTGTGCATCGGTTAAAATGCAAGAAAAAAAAATCCAGGGGAATCCTTTAGGCTCTTTTATTCCCAGCCATGGTTCACATACTAAATGGTACATACATGTGTGGGTGTGTATGCGTGTGGTTCTGTAACACACAAAATAAAGAAGATATGAGACTAGTAATACAAACTTCACAGATGATAAAATCACAACCAAATTATAAACAGAAATAATGCAGGTCAATTCCAACATAAAGAAGCAGCCATGCTCTGCTTAAAGGCACTGGATAGGCCTCAAAGTAATCACCACTAATTGCCTGGGTCTATTCAGAATTCCGAAATAAGATTGAGCACATTCCTGATGTCTGGCACCATGTACAAATCTAACAAAGTGGGCTATTCCACCCATATGAAGAGGTATACACAATCAAATACTATATGTACGAAGTCTGCCAGACAGTCGTGGTTAGCTTACACATTAGCTTTGGTGCTAACAGGAATAATCAAGAAATAAAGCTTACAGCATAATCATAAAACCATTAAACTTATGTAGAACCTTTTATGTCGCACTGTAAGACACCCACCTGTCTCATGGACGCACACTTAAAATAAAAACCCACAAAAGAACATGCCACCATCCCCGTAGCTTAGGACCAAACTAATAAAAAACAATTATTTCACATTTTAGCTCACTAGCGGCCGCGCCCTCTGGTGGTCGGTCTGAAAACTGCACCCAAGGTACAATGCAACCACAAATAGTCCTAATAGAGTCCCGTCTTCTTAACACAGCCGCCCCCAAACTTGCTTCAGCAAGTTTGAAGGTAGTATTCATTGTCCATCTTGTTCTGGAACTG
The DNA here is from genome assembly GCF_933228915.1 of Telmatherina bonti. NCBI lineage: Eukaryota > Metazoa > Chordata > Actinopteri > Atheriniformes > Telmatherinidae > Telmatherina > Telmatherina bonti. The sequence continues at coordinate 6,766,318 of NC_136623.1, read as the reverse complement.
CAGGGAGTCGGATGAGATGACTCACAGGACGTACATAGGTGCGGTCTTTCAACTTGATGCAAGCTGAGCGGATCAAGCCATCAGTTCCTGGAAAGACTTTACTGACTTCTCCAACAGGCCAGGAGGCTCTTGGGAGTTGTAGGTCTACTATCATAACAACAGTACCCACCTGAATTGGAGATGTGTCCCTTTGCCACTTAGACCTGGTCTGCAGGGTTGGCAAGTAGTGGCGCAAAAACTGTGTCCAGAAGCGGTCACTCAGCACTTGACACGTCCTCCAATGCCGGCGTCCAATCAGCTCAGAATCATGATATGCCACCTGGGGAAGCGAGGGATCAAGCTGCCCCATGAGTAATAGGTTTGGGGTGACGGGGTCAGGGTCAGCCAGGTCTGATGAGACATACCCTAATGGCTTTGAGTTGAGGATGCCTTCGATCTCCACCAACACCGTCTGAAGGACTTCAGCTGTTACAACCTGACAACCCAGTGTTGATGTTAAAGCGGCTTTAATTGATCTAATCTCCCGCTCCCAGGACCCACCGAAGTGAGGAGCACTGGGAGGATTGAAGCAGAACTTCAGCTGGTACTCTGCTAGTCGGGTTTGTAGAGATGGATGCAGGTCATTGAAGGCTTCCCGTAGTTCGCGATCTCCACCTCGGAAATTAGTGCCCTGGTCACAAAGTATCTCAGCAGGTTTCCCACGTCGAGAGATAAATCTTCTCAATGCCATCAGAAAGGAGTCGGTACTGATGTTGGATAACACTTCAATATGGACTGCTCTAGTTGTTAAACATTTGAAGAGCAGGCCCCACTGCTTCTCGTGACGGCGGCCAATTCTGACCTGCATGGGTCCAAAACAGTCCATGCCCGTAGAAAAGAAGACTGGCTGTTGTAGCCGGAGGCGGGACATGGGGAGGTCAGACATCTTTGGATTGACTGGTTGGGCTCTCCATCTTTGGCATTCTGGACAGGACCACTGCTCACGTCTTACAGCTTCACGGCCCCTTAAAATCCAAAATCTCCTTCTAAGCTCTGCAAACAGTCTCTCAGAACCTGGATGCTTCAGCTCGTTGTCCGTTTGCCTGATGATTAATCTGGTTACTGGATGCTTGGGCTCCAACACAATTGGATGTTTGATATCAGTTTCTAGTCCATGACAGTGTCTGAGTCTCCCACCAACTCTAATGAGCTGTAGGGACTGATCAAGTTCAGGAGAGAGTGTGTAAAGGTGACTCGAGGTGTGTATTGGTTTCCCAGCTGAAAGACACTGAACTTCATCTGGAAAACTGTCTCTTTGAGCGGATCTCAGGACGCAAAGCTCAGCTTCCTTGAAGTCATCTGCAGTGGGGCTTTCTTCCAAGGAGCTGGCCGCCCCGTGAAGACGTGTAGCAACATCCTTTACAAGGTCATGGAAAGTGTCAAACTGTCCTACATCTGGCACTGGGTCCATACTCACGGATGTAGCCAGACATGTTATGGGTTTTCGTTGTTCATCCATAAAGTCATCACATGGAGGAGGTGGATACTTCGGCCATTGTTGTAGGGGAAGTAACAGGAACGGGGGTCCACTTGCCCAGCGAGAATGGTTTGTGAGCTCTTGTAGCCGTTTACCTCTTGTGAGGTCATCTGCAGGGTTATCTGCTGACATCACATACCACCAGGCCTGGGTGTCTGTTAGCTCCTGGATCTCTGCAATGCGTGTGCCCACAAATACCTTAAAGTGACATAAATCAGACTTGATCCAAGTGAGGACAGTTGTGGAATCTGTCCACATCACAACCCTTGACAATGGTTGGGTCAGTTCTCTGACAAGTAGGCTGGCTAACTGTGCTCCTGTGAGGGCGGCACATAACTCAAGACGTGGCATCGAGAGTTGACGCTTGGGAGCCACCCTGGAGCGTGCTGTCAAGAATGCAACTTCTACATGCCCATCCGTATCTTCTGTGCGTAGGTATGCAACACTGCCATACGCCTGTTGAGACACATCACAGAAGATGTGTAATTCTCTGCTGCATTCAGGTCTGTCTAGCACTGGACTGACGTAGCAACGGTGAAGACTGATGTTTCGCATCTCTGGCAGTTCAGATTCCCATGCCTTCCAGGCAGTGAGTAGTTTGCTGGGGAGCAGAGGATCATCCCACTCATGTTTCTTGTTCCACAGTTGCTGAACAAGAACCTTTGCTCTTGTGGTGAATGGGATCAGGAACCCTAAAGGATCGTATTGACTGGCCAATATTCTGTAGATATTTCTCATTGTTGGTGGACTACTCTCAAGGTGCCTGGACTTGTAATGAAGTGTGTCTGAGTGGCACAGCCAACGCAGACCTAAAGCGGGCTCTTGGGGGTTCATCTCTGTGTGATTCAGCCACTGTTCGCTGCTCTCTGATCTCAGTTCCTTTGGGAGATGGCTGATGAGGCCCGGCTTACTGCTGGCCCACTGCCGAAGCTCAAATCCCCCCTCCTTTAACAGAGTGTTCAGCTTGTCCATGACGTCTTTGGCCTTATCCATGGTCGAGAAGCTCTGTAGCCAATTATCCATGTAAAAGTGCTTCTCAATAGAACTGCGCAGGTCGTCTCCCTGCTGACTGTGGTCATGGACGTGTCTCTGGAGAGCATAGATTGCACAACATGGCGAACATGTGGTCCCAAATGGGAGTACCTGCCATTCGTACCCTTTGGGATGAGCGCCTCTTTGCATGTCACGCCAGAGAAAGCGCAACAGTGGACGGTCTTCAGGTAGCAGTCTCACCTGATGGAACATCCCCTTGATGTCACTGCTGACAGCAATAGAGTGCTCTCTAAAGCGTACCAGGACACCAAGGAGTGAGGCACCCAGATTCGGACCAGGCAACAGCATCTCATTCAGGTTCTGTTCCTTGTAAGTGAAGGAGCAATTAAACACAACACGATTCTTATTATTGTGTGTCACCATGTGGTGAGGGATAAACCATGACTCACTTGATGACCTCACCTGCTCATCACTTACTTCTTTGGCGTAACCTGCTGACAGCAGCTTCATGATCTCTGCTCGATATGCTGCGGCCTTCTCCGGGTCACGACTGAGACGTTTCTCAGTCCCTCGCAGACTGTTAAGAACTACTTCGGGTGGCACAGAGAGTGTAGGCATATTTTGGACACGCAGGAGAGGAGTTGCATATCTGTCAACACCCTCCACCTTTACTCGCGTAGTCTTCTCTTTCAGTAGATCCAAAGCTTGTCGCTCTCTTAAAGATTGAGTGATTAGCTTCTCACTTCTGTACGGCAGAACATCGAGTTGCCATAGCTTTTCCACATGGCTGACGAGCTCTGTAGTAGGGGAGGCAGTGGACAGAAAGAGACATTGCTGAGACTGACCTTTCAGATGGCACGAGGCAACCGGTCCTTGAAGTGTCCAACCGAGCCTGGTCTTGACAGCTGCAGGGCCTCCAGGTGGACCCAAACGCACAGGCTGGATAGGAGTCACTAAGTGCGGACAATCAGAACCAATCAGTAGCAGTGGCTGAGCATTTGTAAATGGTTGCAGGGGTAGCTTCCTCAAATGTCTGTACTTATGCTGGAGTGCTCTCACTGGGTAGGAATGCTCTGCCAGCCCAAGCTCTTCTGCGGTGAAGGCCTTTTCAATGGTGAAGGTCTTTGATGGATGGCTTACTGGTGATATTTTAATGTGATCTAAGTCGACATTGAGCTGCTTGGTGGCGCCTCCCACAACGCCAGCAGCGGTTGTTTGTCTTTATCCAGCTGGTCTTCAGTTCCTTAGTCAGTTGCCTGAAGTTGGCACACTGATCTAGAAAATGCATAGTGTTGCTGCAGTAGGGGCAATATGCTTTGGGCTGGTCCTGGACATCTGGAGTTGAAAGGGTTTCAACTGGAGACCCCCTGGCTGCACCATCTTGTGTTGCACCAAGCAGCACTGTTGTAGTTCTTTTAGCAGCTTTCTTGTCTTTCTTTACATTGCCTCTGTTTCTCTGAGTACCCTCTGCTGTGTTCATTTGATCTCCACTTTCTTGAATAACCAGCTCATATTCAAGCCACTCTGCAAAATCTCTGAGTGATGGCACTCCACTGTTTCGTGGGTAGACATGGCGACGGAAGGCAGCACGTAGGTCTTGAGGCAGCTTGTTTAGGAGTCTCGCCACATGAGATCCACACTGTAGTTCTTCACGACCATCCTCTCCAAGCTGCTCTAACATGCCTACTAATGCTCGGACTCTGAGCGCGAACTTTCTGAAGCCTCCCATGTCACCGGAACAAATATTCGGCTCATCCATCAATTCTGCTATTCTTTACAGGGACAAGTGGTGAGGCTGACCATAATACTTAATGAGTGACGTCATAGTGTCTGTGAATGGGCGAGGAGAGTTACAGTAAGAGTCAGTGATCAGAAGAGCTTCCTCAAATCTGAGGTAATCACATAACACCTGATACTTAAATCTCTCTGTCGCGTCAGTTGGAAGAATGTTGTCCAGAGCCAGTCTAAAGCGTGCAAATTTCCTGGGATCAGCACGTGTAAGCTCAGGTATTGATGGTTTGGGGCCTCGGTACGTCTTCTCTGTTGTAGCTGGAGGCTGAGTTGTTGTCGACACTTGCTCTGGAGGGAGGAGGCTGCTTCCCCAAGTAGTGTCAAATGCTTGGGATGTTGGAGCGGCCTGCGGTGCACTATCCCGAGGGTCTGCATCTGTGGTACCTGCTGCTTGCTGAACTTGTACATTTCTCAGACGCTGAACAAGTTCTTGGACAATGCTCGGTTGATGTGAGGGTGCAGCGGATGCAGGAGGAGGAGGAGGATCAAGTTGGTCCACTGGGAAGAAGACTGGAGGTGGGGGTAATGGCCACTCCTCTTCCTCCACTGCACCTCCTTGCACACCAAATATGTTATCTTGTTGCTGGGAAGTTATGGTGGGAGGATGTGTGGAGAGAAACGCATCCTCTGCAGACGGGTTAGAACTTCCTGGCTCCATAACCCACAAGCTTCTCGTGGCCAATGTAGCATTGCTGCGCTCCATCTGTCTCCTCATGTCTGTAAGCATCATCTGAAGACGCCTGTTATCTTCCTGGAGTTGCTGCATAATGTTCATAACCTCAAAGGGGGTACTGGATAACGGTTGACCAGTATTTTGGGCTCCATAAAGACCAGAGGACATCTCGCTTCTCTGGCCTGAGTGTCGCAGAAGGGGCGTCATCTTGACGTATCGCTCACTAGCCCTGTACTGCTCTGGCGAGTAAGGTGGCAGTGTGTATCCCTCGTAGTCACTCATCCATTGCGGTGGTCGCACAGCTCTCCTTGGACGGGCGCCACCTCTCTGGGAATCATAATCCATCCTCACTCCGTAATCACCTGGTCCCGGGTTTCGGCACCAAATTTTGTAATGGGGACTTTCCTACGCTGATCTGGTTCAGTGTTGTGATCACGGAGTGTGCATCGGTTAAAATGCAAGAAAAAAAAATCCAGGGGAATCCTTTAGGCTCTTTTATTCCCAGCCATGGTTCACATACTAAATGGTACATACATGTGTGGGTGTGTATGCGTGTGGTTCTGTAACACACAAAATAAAGAAGATATGAGACTAGTAATACAAACTTCACAGATGATAAAATCACAACCAAATTATAAACAGAAATAATGCAGGTCAATTCCAACATAAAGAAGCAGCCATGCTCTGCTTAAAGGCACTGGATAGGCCTCAAAGTAATCACCACTAATTGCCTGGGTCTATTCAGAATTCCGAAATAAGATTGAGCACATTCCTGATGTCTGGCACCATGTACAAATCTAACAAAGTGGGCTATTCCACCCATATGAAGAGGTATACACAATCAAATACTATATGTACGAAGTCTGCCAGACAGTCGTGGTTAGCTTACACATTAGCTTTGGTGCTAACAGGAATAATCAAGAAATAAAGCTTACAGCATAATCATAAAACCATTAAACTTATGTAGAACCTTTTATGTCGCACTGTAAGACACCCACCTGTCTCATGGACGCACACTTAAAATAAAAACCCACAAAAGAACATGCCACCATCCCCGTAGCTTAGGACCAAACTAATAAAAAACAATTATTTCACATTTTAGCTCACTAGCGGCCGCTATACATATATATATATATATATATATATATATATATATATATATATATACATATATATATACATATATATATATATATATATATATATATATATATATATATATATATATATATACATATATATATACATATATATATATATATATATATATATATATATATATATGTATATATATATATATATATATTTATATATATAGTGATCGATATTCAGAAAGACATATATATATATATATATATGTCTTTCTGAATATCGATCGCTATATATATAAATATGTATATATATATATATATACATATGTATATATATATACATATGTATATATATATATATATATATATATATGTATATATATATTTATATATATAGCGATCGATATGTCTTTCTGAATATCGATCGCTATATATATACATATATATATATATATATATATAAATATATATATATATATATATATAAATATATATATATATACATATATATATATATATATATATATATATATATATATATATATATATATATATATATATATATATATATATATATATATATATATATATATATATATATAATATGGGCTACACGGTGTCGCAGTGGTTAGCACTGTGGCCTCACAGCAAGAAGGTCGCTGGTTCAATCCTTGGCTGGTTTGGTCAGTGGCCTTTCTGTGTAGAGCTTGCATGTTCTCCCCGTGTATGCGTGGGTTCTCTCCGGGTACTCCGGCTTCCTTCTGCCATCCAAACACATGCATGATAGGTTAATTGGTCACTCTAAATTGCCCCTAGGAGTGAGTGTGAGCGTGAGTGGTTGTTCGTCTCTGTGTGGCCCTCCGATGGACTGGCGAGCTGTCCAGGGTGTACCCTGCCTGTCGCCCAAACCCAGCCGGCTTTGGGCGACAGCTTCCCCGCGACCCTGAATTGGAATAAGCGGTTCGGAAAATGAAATGAATATATATAATTTTATTTCATTTATTTATTTTTCTAAATCCTTGTTTCACTCCAATCAGGTGTTTTCTGTTCCTCTCAGTCAGACTTCTGCACCTGTTGACAGGTATTTTGTCCCACTGTTCAACAGTAAAATGCTCTAATTTGGCCAGGATCGATTTTTTTTCCTTTAACTCGATTAAATGACAAAACAGTGTCTTATATCACTGGATTATAATTTAGCAGATTTTTAACTATTGTTCATTATTTCAGTCTCCAGTTATCTGAGTGACTGTAATAAATTCAGCCTTTTCTTTAATGAAAGCTGACGAAGACAACTGAGGACGACTGGAATGAAATTCATTTGTGGTTATTGGACACAAATATGTGCGTATATACATAAAAATAAATAAATAAACGGTCTCGCTGGTGTGGTGCCTACACCAGCGCTCTGCTGCTCATTATTTTATATCAGAAACGCAATGAATTCTGGGATAGGAGAGTGTGCAAAGGATACATCTCTTGTATCCTTTGTTTTAAGCTAATCTGGAGCCAAACGAAGGGCGGATATGAAGGGTGGATTCGAAGGAGTCTTTGAATTGAGACAGCACTTGGCACGCCACGATGACGCATGCAGCCGACAAATCCGCACTTGGAAGTGTGCAGACCCTGAATTGAGAAACACCCACAGTCTATGGTTTCTACATAGAAGAATAAGGAGCTCAGTGCATCATGGGAAATCCCTCAACAGTCTGAGCCCCCTCACCCCCGAACCTAGACTGGGTGAACTGGTTCCATCAGAGAGGAGCCTGACAGCCCAAGGCTCTTCCTCCCATCATACTCTTATGTTCAGGTTCTACTTCCCCCAAAGTCCTCTGCATCACATCATGCTGGTATCGAACAATATACCAGGTTGGTATTGATGCGATCAATATCTGGTTCAATCCGCCCAGCTTTCCAAAGACGGCTCAGACCAAATATTCACTTTCCATCTTGTTCTTTCCATCATGTTTGCATGTTTAGGAAATTATTTTCAGTCTTTCTGATATGTAATAAAAACAGGCATCAGAGTTAATCAGCTTTCTGGGTTTTAGTTTTTATATTTTGGATCTGCATAACTGATTAGCAGTCCTTGGGGGAAATAAATAAAGCCTCTGTATCAGGGTGAGATGAGGAGGCCTTACCAAACCCCTCCCACTGCAGCCATCAGCAGCGAGACAGACCTGCTCTCCTCGATTCTGCTGCTGGCTCTGATCAAGCTGTGACCTGGAGGAGATGAGGACTCTGCAGGGCTCCATGTCGCTGCTGCTGCTGCTGCTGGCTGCAGGCGCCGTGCACGCCTACAAACCCATCATCATGGTGCATGGCATGTGGTTTGGCTCCACTGAGTTTGTGAAGCTGTCTCAGTTCATTAGCGAGGTAAGGAGAGAAAACAGAAGCTTTGCTGGTTGTGAGGACATAGTTAACCACGAAGGAGGACAGTAACATTGCTCATTTTATGAAGATAAATTCTGAATAAATAAAAGCAACTTTTACTGGAAAATACTGCAGGTCTGAACTGTAAACGTGATTTCATGTAAACCAGTTAATCATGTGCCAGAACAAATGGAAATATGCTGGGTTTAATGACAAGCAGTCATCAGGCTGCCGGTTCCCAAACACCCGATTTCATCAGGAATATGTCTTTGCTTCTGTTTACCTTTGTCCCCAGGTGCATCCGGGGACTCATGTGATAGCGATTGATATTCAGAAAGACATGGCTAGCCTGACATCGATGTGGAAGCAGGTCAAAGCATTCAGGAAGGTCATCAGCAAAATCATGCAGTCGTACCCGGATGGCGTCCATCTTCTCTGCTACTCACAAGGTCACCAGCTCAACATCTCAAGGCTTTAATGTGTCAAATCCTGTTGCTATGCAGCACGCGGGTCTGGGACAAAACGGTCGAATATAACCAAAGTATGGGTCCGAATGCCGTGGTCATCTAGCAGTGGAGACCCTCAAACAATATGAGGGGCAGTTAGGGTGCAGCGATGACCATTATGACGATTCAGTTACAAATTATTCAGACACAATGTGTGTCGTTAGGTCAGTGATGAATCACCTCCCCTAATCCACATCAAGAGGATGATGAACTACGTCTTTGTGACGCAACACATCACATCACCGTAAATGTAATAAAACAGTTAATCTGTTTATCCAGTAAATGAGAAAAGATACGTAAGTCAGTCTCCACGGTCAGATAAATGTTATCGTTTCGATTTCTGCATGTCTACAAGTCTAGCAGCAGCTCCAAGGAGAGGAAGCTTTTATCTGAAAAATAACAATAATACGAAGGAGAACGCAGAAACGGGACGTTCACACCAGTATCTAATCTGCCTTTCACAAAGTTGGGAGATTTTAAGGTTCACTCGCACAAATCAGCAGCAGAAAATAAAAAGATGTGGTCAGATGTTCACATGCAAGGATTGGGTCTCACCCAGGTTCCAGTACAGTCCAGGTTCCAGCAGGGTCTTGCTTGACATGTTTTAAAAAGGAGAACATACCACCTACATCAACCTGTTGGTACCAGACGGGGGCAGGATGCAACTGATAAATGTGTATTTTATTCAATTTCCTTCCAGAATCTTCCACATGCTTTCAACTTTTTGCTTTTAGGCTTAGCTTCAAGCTTTTAGCTTTAAACATTAAACTTTTAGCTTTTTACTTTTAGGTTTAGCTTTTAGCTTTTAGCTTCAAACATTAAGCTTTAAGCTTTTAGTTTTTAGGCTCAGCTTTTAGCTTTAAACATTAAACATTTACCTTTTAGCTTTTTGCATTTTAGTTTAATCTTTTAGCTTTTAGCTTCAAACATTAAACTTTTAGCTTTATACTTTTAGGTTTATCTTTTAGCTTTTAGCTTTTTGCTTTTAGGTTTAGCTTTTAGCTTTTAGCTTTAAACATTAAACTTTTAACTTTTAGCTTTTCACTTTTAGGTTTAGCTTTTTGCTTTTAGGCTTAGCTTTTAGCTTTAAACATTAAACCTTTAACTTTTAGCTTTTTGCTTTTAGGTTTATCTTTTAGCTTTTAGCTTCAAACATTAAACTTTTAGCTTTTCACTTTTAGGTTTAGCTTTTTGCTTTTAGGCTTAGCTTTTAGCTTTAAACATTAAACCTTTAACTTTTAGCTTTTTGCTTTTAGGTTTATCTTTTAGCTTTTAGCTTCAAACATTAAACTTTTAGCTTTTCACTTTTAGGTTTAGCTTTTTGCTTTTAGGCTTAGCTTTTAGCTTTAAACATTAAACCTTTAACTTTTAGCTTTTTGCTTTTAGGTTTATCTTTTAGCTTTTAGCTTCAAACATTAAACTTTTAGCTTTTCACTTTTAGGTTTAGCTTTTAGCTTCAAACATTAAACTTTTAGCTTTTCACTTTTAGGTTTAGCTTTTAGCTTCAAACATTAAACTTTTAGCTTTTCACTTTTAGGTTTAGCTTTTAGCTTCAAACATTAAACTTTTAGCTTTTCACTTTTAGGTTTAGCTTTTAGCTTCAAACATTAAACTTTTAGCTTTTCACTTTTAGGTTTATCTTTTAGCTTTTAGCTTTAAACATTAAACTTTTAATTTTAGCTTTTTGCTTTTAGGTTTAGGTTTCAGCTTTTGGCTTTAAACCTTAAACTTTTGACTTTTTGCTTTAAGGTTTAGCTTTTAGCTTTTAGCTTTAACCTTAGCTCGCCCATCAGAAATGATCTGATTCTCCCAAAGGAAAGTCTGCTGAAGTGACGATATGGATGAAGCCACACCCCCCTCTTGGGGAAAATAATAAAAAATATAAACAATGGATCTGTAGAAAGTTTCATCGCTACATCTATTTATGAACTTCTTTCTTTCTCATGTCTTTTCTCTGTTGTTGTTGCAAAGGTGGGTTAATTTGTCGAGGGGTTCTCTCCACCATGCCGGATCACAACGTGCACACTTTCATTGCGCTGTCGTCGCCCCTGGCTGGACAGTATGGAGGTCAGAAAGCTTCACATGTTTCAGCAACATTTCTGCCATCATGGAGGATATTTAAACATCTCCTATGAAATTTCACAGAGCCAAGTGACCTGACACAGGCGTTCTCCGACTCTGCAAACAGCAGGATGCATCCTATGTGTCACAACAAACTTGGAAAGTATATGTCTGTATGCAGCTACTGGATAGGTGAGAGCAGAGCAGGATGATTTGATCTAAACAGAGCACAAAAAAACTGATTATCTCTCCACAGAACCAAACCAGCAGAAAGCCATATTTTCTAACTCGATGAAGAACACTGCGCATAGTTTCTGCTACAACAATTTAGGACAGCGATTCTCTATATGCAACTACTGGAAAGGTGAGAACAGAGGAGAAAGTTTTTATCTGAAAAAAGCCTGAGGGTTGCATCCAAACCTGAAGAGACCCCACAACCTTATGTTTTCCCTGCAGACCCTCACCATAGAGCCAAATACCTGAGGAACAACAAGTTTCTGCCACTGCTTAATGGTGAAAAAAAACATGGCAGCATGGCAGGTAGTGAAATAAATATAACAATGATGATCAAACAAAAAATAAAAGTAGAATAAATGCAAATAATCTATTTATTTTCCCAGAATGGAAGAATAACTTCCTGCGAATCCACAAGCTGGTTCTGATTGGAGGACCGGATGATGCCGTCATCTGTCCATGGGAGTCCAGGTTTGCTGTTCACAATTTTCTCTCGTTTTAATGTGAATTTTAATTCTGGATAAACAGATAAACACAGAATTCTCTGCTCCCGGTGAGGTTAGCCAGTCAGAGTGGAGAACGTATATTATTAAATCTTGAGTTAAAATACATTTATAAAGCAATTATCAAATGGAAGAATAGAATAAAATAGGCTACAACAAAATAAAATACAACTTCAGGTAAAAGTTAAGTTAAAACGGAGGTCTGAGCATCTTTTTAAAACCATGAACAGTCTCTGCAGCCATGAGGTTTTCTTGCAGGCTGTTCCACCTTCACAGGCACCATTTCCATAACAGTGTTTCCATGCAAAACGCAAAACCTTTTTCTTTAATTTTTTATTTTTATTTATTTATTCATTTTAACCTTTTCTTTTCCTGCAATGAAGCAGCAGAATGATGGTCTGGCTACTCTGTTCTCCTGAACAAATTTATTTTGCAGAGAGGAGCTTTATAGATAGAATGATCCCCTTAATATTCCTTCCATCCATCCATCCATCTGGGGTCATGTTGCAGGGAAACCCAAATTCCCTCTCCCCAGTCACTTCTTTTAGGGTAATGCTAATGTGTTCCCCAGTCAGCCAAAGGCCTATTAACGCTCAACACAGAAGAAATTATGTGCGCAATTTGGTCTTTCGTTCACGACCCACAGCTCATGACCATAGGTGAGGGTTGCAACGTAGATTGACTGGTAAATCGAGAGCTTCGCCTTCTGGCTCAGCTCCTTCTTCACCATGACAGACCGGCGCAGAGCCCGCATTACTGCAGACGCCGCACCGATCCGTCTGTCGATCTCGCGCTCCATCCTTCCCTCACTCGTGAACAAGACTCTGAGATATTTAAACTCCTCCCCTTGAGGCAGGACCTGACTCCCGACCCGGAGAGGACAATCCACCCTATTCAGATAATCTTTCCCTTTTATTTAAAAAACATTTGCATTTCCACCACAGCAGAGTGAAAACCGCATTCATGTAGACTAAAAACCGATTTAGGGTGTATGCCAGGCCTGTATGGGGTAGTAAAACATATGCATGACATCCTCATCAGACCTGAGGCCCGTATAACGAAGCTGGGCGAAGGTAACCCTACAACAACGTTCTACAACGCTGGTTCACTTCCTACCGAGGTAAATCACCATGGTAACTTAATTCTGTCTGTGCTCCATGAAATACAGGAACTTTTTTCTTGTTCTTGAGAACAAAATGACACCATTTTGACCAAAATTAAAATGACCACCCATTCTGTCGACGGAGAGGATCACACCACATATTGATAGGTTGGTAACATCTCTTATACCGCTAGCTCTTAACCAGATCCTGAAGGTCTGGGTAAGTCAACGCAGGTAGCAGAGCGATGTACGGGGATGTTCATCACACTTCATCTTACAGGCCTCTGAAGACACAACAGCTTGCATAAAGGTGGACTGGTTAGCTGGTGCAGCTTTTCCCAAACTGAGGGTCTCAAGATGATTTCAGTGTTCGTGAATGTGTGATAACTTGGGGTTGTGTCTCAAAAGGTTTGGGAACCACTGATCTGGCACATTAAAATGTCTGCATCTTCGCTGAATAAATGTGCATAAATGTTGCACATGAAGCAGGTTTTCCTTTAATAGACCAAAAAAACCTTTAACAGATTCAGCGCAAACAGAAGACGGAGGTCCGCCGTTGTTGTCGTCATAATGTTCGCAGGAGTAAACGGGCCTAAGTGCACGAATGCAACATTTTCACGTGGACAGGTTTCGCCTGGCCTTTTAAGTAAATTTCACTGAAGAGCCTGTTCTCAGTCCTTTGCGGTTTCGTTCTCCAAAAACTCTGTTACCATAGAAACAAGGAAAGTTTGGCAGTTTGCTGTCTTATGTAAACAGGGTCTTAGTAGTGGAACAGAGTTACCATACGTTTGGTTCTGACTTTGGAGACAAATAAGGCCAGTTTAGAGGACTTTGAGGTCCACATGGGTCCGTTATATAAAATGTTGGATAAATAAGAGGCCCAAGATCTTGAATACATTTAAAAACTACTAAAAGAACCTTAAAATCCACCCTGAAGTCAACGAGTTGCCAGCGCAGCAAATTCTTTTGAGCTGTTGAACAAAGTCCGGCTGGTAGGAAAGAAATACAAAGCAAAGAAACAATTCAAGCTGGAACAGGAGTTTTATTCAGCACTGTATGTTTCATGTCCTCCTTTGGTCAGAAGAAGTTACTGAAGTGCTGCTCTTCTCTTTTCTGCTCAGCTACTTTGGATTCTGCGACAGCAATGAGAATATTATAGAAATGAAGGACCAGAAGGTAAAATGCAAATGAATTATCTTTTTACGCGCTAACTTCACTCTCAAGGGTTGTAACCTTAATTCCATGTGTTAGAGACATGTTGATTCACCATTCAGGTTGTTTTGTTTCTCCTCTGTGTTACACAGACAGTCATTTCTGTTGATAAAACTTCTCTGATATGAATGGTGAATAACTTTTGTAATCAGTCGGTAATACAGAATCAAGAGCCTCACAATATCTGAAATAAGTGAGTTTTATATCAGGTTCTTAGTTGCATTTATCCTTCAGCTGGTGATCCATGATCATTTTTACTTTCTGCCCTCCACAGTTTTCATTTTCAGTCTAAAAATAGTCTTCTTCTTCTTTCCTCCTGGAAGTTCTACAAGGACGACACATTTGGGTTGAAGACGCTGGATGAACGTGGCGACGTCTTGGTGTGTCTTCAGTCTGGAGTGAAGCACATTGACTGGCACTCCAACTTCACCGTGTTCATGACCTGCATGGAGAAGTGTCTCATATGAAGACCAATAAAAGTTTTATTCACGTAGAACTGATGCAGGGAAAATACAATCAGACACTGTTGGTTTAGTGACACCTAGTGGTCATCTTAAAAATTGCAACAACTCCTCCAAACCTGTTTTGTTTGTGAAAATTGTAATTCTATAAATAAATGTGTCGACTTGCCAGTGTTGTTGTCATTTTCCTGCTGAAGACGCCTCTCTGTGGAAGATTACGAGTATGCGTGAGTGACGTATGAAAAAATTATGAAAATTGTCCTTTAATGAACACAAAAATTTAACATTGAGAGACATTTGCAGGAAAAATATTATGTTTGCTGAAAAGTATCAAGAAAAGAATCTTTTATGTCTCTATGTGAGTTTTTTGAAGGAACCTCGGTCTCGATGTGTCATTTACTCTTGTTGTTTATTAGTTTATGAGAACTCTAACTTACACACCTGTTTTCATCCTAAAAACTGGAGCTTTCCTAAAAGACACATGTCGGTGGGTACGAAAGGATTCTGATGGCTGTTTAATATCAACACTGATCAAACTTTAAATTACTGCTGAGGCTGCAACCTTACAATGCTGAAAGGCAACATCTTAAAAAAATAATCACATAAAGAAGAACAAGAAAAAAACAACGCAGCTAGAGATTTCAGTAACTGGCTGTTCATTCGGACACTTTTGTCCTTCACGCAACGTTTGATTAAAGCAGCACAGTGATGGTGATCAATCAGGGAAAACTATTGATGTTTTTACCAACTGGCTCATAGCTGATTGATTCTGAGGTTAAAAAGAGGTTACACTTCAAAATACTGGATGTGATTATTTATTTATTAACCTTCTGACAACTAGGTAAAAATAAATCACAATGATTTTCAACTGATTTTTTTTTCAGTAAAACTATTTCTGGTCATATAGTGAAAACAGGTTTATTAGTGAATGGATTAATAAGATCTGCATGTTAGATGATTACAGAGAAATACTGTATTATGAGTAAAAATAAGTGTAGCTGTTATTAACTAGTGGTTCTAAACCATTTTATGTTGTCATCTTATATGATAAATACACAAATTTTTATAAAGAAAAGGGGTAAAATAATAATTTATTCTTGTTTATTATGAACAGAAGATTCTCATAGTTGTGTAAACAAAATATTTAAAATGTGAGGCTTTAATAAAAATGTACATAAAGAAAACATTTGCATATTTCACGTGTTTATTTCTTTATATATAAGTATCCAAGTAAAATGGCACATGTGTAAAACATCTATAATTATAGCACATAGCTACTAGAAAGCAGGTAATTGAAATTCCATGTTAACACAACTAATATTAGATTTTACAGAAATATTTTTTTCTATTTAAGATCTTCAAAGGGAATTTTATAATAATAATAAAAAAAAAAAGAAGTAAAACTAAACCACAGGTTTACATATTTTTCAAGTTTTTAATGATACTTTTGTCTCCTGAATAATCCATGAACATAACTGGATAATAACTAGAAAAGTGTTCAACTTGACAACTTTCATTACGCTTAAATCAGGAAGTAGATGCAGTGTATGGAATCAGATTTGTTTCAGAATCTCCAAGCAAAACTTTTTGAAACTCAAGCAAAAACAAAACAAAAAAAAAAACCAACAACAATTAAAACCAAAACTTTCTAAAACTTAAGTAAAAAAAAATTATCTCAAAATCAAAAATGATCAATCATTGTGAAAACTATTAGGCTTTTATTAAATTAAAATGAGTAGTTTTGTTTGCAGTTTCCTCTTTCTCTCTTGTCTCTATTTGGTTGCCCTTCACAGTCTTTGGTTTTGATTCTCGATTGTTTGGTTTCATTTCTGAGACAAACCTTTCATGGCTGGGCTCTTTTCAGGGGCGCATTCCGATTGGCTGGTGAGTTTTTGAGTGACACAGCTGTAGCCCAGATGTTGTTTAAACCCTTGTATGTGTATGCCAAGTTCAGCTTTGAGTTATGTTTACACCCATGTCTGTTTTATCACTAAGTGTGAAGTTTGCATCAGTTTCTAGATACAAGTCTAGAGTATACTTTTATGGGGAAGTGTTTTAACTACTGTGTGCTGAAAAATGAAAGTGGCTGAGTTCATGAAGATTCAGAAGTAAAGAGTTAACTCATCTTTTAATGGTTTTCAGGATGTTTACATTGTTATGGTTAAGCAGCACATATGAATGCTGATGATTAAAGAAAATGACCAAGAAACGATAACAATTCCACATTTTCAAATTCTTTGTCAGAGAATCAGAAGTAGTTTTAATTTTCAATTCCTTAAACCTCCTAAGAAAGTGTGTCGCTCCAAAATTCTCCAGCCAATCGGAATACGGCCCTGAAAGAGCCCACCCATGAAAGGTTTGTGTCAGAAATTAAACCAAACAATCGAGAATCAAAACCAAAGACTGTGAAGCGCAACCAAGCGGCAACCTCTGGCGGTTAAAAGTGAAGCCTATGCGGAAGTGCATAAAACTGCAGTTCGCCCTTCGTCCACAAGGGGCTGGCTCTAAAACAGGACAAATCCCCATAGACTCCCACCTTTAAAAGGCCAACTTCACAGCAGAAATAAACATGCTTACAGCCTGGCACAAAAATCCATTTTAGGTTACCAATCACCGGCTTCAAGTAAGAAGAACGTAGAACAACCGCGGTTTTTAGCCGGTTAAAAACGTGACTTAGCTTTAGCTCGCTTACCTCTGTTAGCTGGTTAGCTCCTGTTATCTCAGGGTTAGCTCAGTTAGCTTTTAGCTCGGAGTTTGCTCGATGTCAATCATCCGCCATGGCGGTAACGGCTCCCTTATCAGCTCCACTTCTTTGTCTAGATTTGTATTTTCCGGGCGAGACGACACGCATGACGCTGCCAACATGGCAACGGTAGGAACCGCCCACCAAGCTTAAATTCAGCTCTTCAGAAACCTACGGTAGACGTCACAGAGGCTCCGTTCATCACTTTATATACAGTCTATGAGTGCAACCAAATAGAGAAGAGAAAAATATGAAGAGGGAACTGCAAACAAAACTACTCAATTTAACAAAAATAAAAGCCTAATAGTTTTCATGATGATTGATAATATTTGATTTTGAGATAATTTATTTTACCTAAGTTTGAGAAAGTTTTGGTTTTAATTGTGTTTTTTGCTTGAGTTTTAAAAAGTTTTGTTTGTAGATTCTGAAACAAATCTGATTCCATACAGCGTCTGATCCACATGACGCAACACGTGACCGTGCACGCGGCGCTTCCTACCTGGATAAGAAATCTGGATATTCACGCGATAAAAACAAACAGCGCATGCGCATAACACAGCCCAATCTGTGACAACCCGGTCGTCCTTCCTGGCTTCAAGCAGGTATGAGCGCTGACGTCAGAGAAGTGACACCCACCTCTCTGACATCAGAGAGGTGACACCCACCTCTCGCGCTCAGGTCCGGCGCCGCGGCTGCAGCTCGTTCTGGTGGAGATTTTCCGGTTTTGTCGCGTCCATCACGTCAGGATGAAGATCCGCAGCTGACTGACGGACGTCTTCCTCCCGCTGTGCGCGTGAAGCCCGGAGGACTTCAAACGTGAGTTCAAACTTTTTCTCCTAAAATCTGAGACAGAGCCGAACCGACCGCTCCGCCGCTCGCGCAGATTTTCATGCTGCACCTCAGCAGCTGAAAATAGAAGCAGATAGACGAGAGTTCAGATGTTTCCACTGGATGACGAAGCATGTGGCACTACGTGCTGAAGCTGATGGGTGGACTCATGTTTCAGTCACTGGGCGTCTCGCGCAGGGTGGAAGTTCATGCTGGAAAAGCTTCATTCATCCGCGGGGAAATCGCTGACAGCGTGGCTCCACGGTCGACGTGTCCCGCCGTGTGGGGGCCTGTGTAAACACCCAGCAGCTGAGCAGAACCCACGCTGGGTCTGCAGAGCTGCAGGAGGACGTAAACATGTCAGAGAACTGACATTAAAAAGCGTGGAAATGCCTGGAAACACTTTCAGCGGCTGGACTGTAAAATTTTCTCTTTTCCCTTGAATGAACACAACTCTGAAGAAATCAGTCAGTTAATGTTGTTTGTAAAGAAATTACAACTGTTGTGCCTTCAATTTACTGTCACTTCTAAGGGAATGTTTTAGACATCTCCTGACTCCTTAACACGCTTCTTTATCCACCAGGCAGACACTTGATCAGGTCCACTTCTCGCACCTTGTCGATCCTCACTGACATGAAGCATCATATAATCACTGCACATCTCCATGAGAATCTCCCGTTCCACCTCATCGCCATGAGAATCTCCCGTTCCACCTCATCGCCATGAGAATCTCCCGTTCCACCTCATCGCCATGAGAATCTCCCGTTCCACCTCATCGCCAGGAGAATCTCCCGTTCCACCTCATCGCCATGAGAATCTCCCGTTCCACCTCATCGCCATGAGAATCTCCCGTTCCACCTCATCGCCATGAGAATCTCCCGTTCCACCTCATCGCCATGAGAATCTCCCGTTCCACCTCATCGCCATGAGAATCTCCCGTTCCACCTCATCATGATGAGAATCTCCCGTTCCACCTCATCATGATGAGAATCTCCCGTTCCACCTCATCGCCATGAGAATCTCCCGTTCCACCTCATCATGATGAGAATCTCCCGTTCCACCTCATCGCCATGAGAATCTCCCGTTCCACCTCATCGCCATGAGAATCTCCCGTTCCACCTCATCGCCATGAGAATCTCCCGTTCCACCTCATCGCCATGAGAATCTCCCGTTCCACCTCATCGCCATGAGAATCTCCCGTTCCACCTCATCGCCATGAGAATCTCCCGTTCCACCTCATCGCCATGAGAATCTCCCGTTCCACCTCATCGCCATGAGAATCTCCCGTTCCACCTCATCGCCATGAGAATCTCCCGTTCCACCTCATCATGATGAGAATCTCCCGTTCCACCTCATCGCCATGAGAATCTCCCGTTCCACCTCATCGCCATGAGAATCTCCCGTTCCACCTCATCGCCATGAGAATCTCCCGTTCCACCTCATCGCCATGAGAATCTCCCGTTCCACCTCATCATGATGAGAATCTCCCGTTCCACCACATCACCATGAGAATCTCCCGTTCCACCTCATCGCCATGAGAATCTCCCGTTCCACCTCATCGCCATGAGAATCTCCCGTTCCACCTCATCACCATGAGAATCTCCCGTTCCACCTCATCGCCATGAGAATCTCCCGTTCCACCTCATCGCCATGAGAATCTCCCGTTCCACCTCATCGCCATGAGAATCTCCCGTTCCACCTCATCGCCATGAGAATCTCCCGTTCCACCTCATCGCCATGAGAATCTCCCGTTCCACTAGGGCTGGACGATATGGACAAAAAATAAAATCTCCGATTTTCGATTTTAATCAATATTTTTTCCCCTTACTGTAAAGAAAAAAAAAATTACAAATGTCAAAAATTTTTCTTTTTCAGAAATGCTTTTATTGCGGTCAGCCTAGGAGTTTACCTGGATTTAAAGTGCAACTAAACAAGCTGTTAAACAAGATTGTAAAAAAGAGATGCAGGCGCTGCCACAGTAAACATTATAAGAAACAACATGTTCGCATTTCGTGAGTTTCAACTGTGAGATAGTTTTTAACTTTTGATCATACATTTAAGAATAGGCCTCATCTCACTTGTGTAACTTTATTCTAAAATAAAAAACTGATAAATAAATAAATAAAAATGCCTCCTCTCTTGGAAGAAAAAAATAGTGATTCCTTTTAGAGTATTTTTACATTAAATAACCAAAACAATTTCCAACATTGGCAATGAGGTAATAAAAACGTTTCTTTACACTTAACATGTGTTTAGAGAAAATTGACATCTTTGATACAAAATACTATTTTTTTTTAAAAAATCCCTGAATGTTAGTTAAAGCTATATTTACTAACATCCATGTATGATTACATTCTTGCTGTTGTTTGTTTAATTTACACATTTTTGGCAAAAAGACGAGCCTGTCAGCTGCATCTGGCTTCAGACCCCTGTGGCAAGTGACAATCCCCCCTCCCACACTGAAAACCCTGCGTTTCCATCACACCTAGAACTGTGCAAAAACTAAATGTGGCCATAAAATCCCGCTGCTATAAAAGGTTCACGATCTCAAGAGGTGGTTTTTCCAGACATTTCGATAAAGATATATATTGCAAAAGTGTAATGGAAACACTTTTTTCCGTTTACGTGTCACCAGACGTGACGTGGGGGTCGTGACCAGGTAATTCCCGGTAAAGATGGTGCAGTGTGGAATAAACAACAGTGAATTTCAGAGTTTTAGAAAAGAAAATGAGGGAGAAAAGCTTTGAAAATCCAAAGCAAATTCTCCGCAGCAAGTAGAAAGCATAAAATAACACTACGTGCCCACTTTGCATTAACTGCAATTACAAAACGCGATGCTACTGTGCTAAACACTGTTCAATAGAAACACCCGCAAATCACAACTGTTGTTTGTCAAAACATTTTTATTTAGCAAAGAAACTGTAATAGAAATGCAGAGGGGGCACTTCTTGTACGTTTCTAGCTGCCATGTTGTTGTGTTTAAGCATTTGTGTGGGAAACCAGCGGGAGTGCGCTGACGTCACAAGGTACGGAAGCGGGGCAAAACCCGATTTTCCTAAAAATAAATCTTCATAAACAGCAAATCCGAATTAATCGATTAAATCGAAAAAAATCCACCAGTTTGCTTTTAACTCAGCTGTCCAGGCAGGAACCCTTATGAATGTGATTAATAAGATTGTTCTTTTTTTTTTTTTTTAATTTCTTTTTATTACTACTCATCTAAATGTGTTTATAAGAAAGAATAAAGGAAAGAAGAGGTAGTGGTGTGTTTCAAATTAATTCAGCAGGTTGGATTTACTCTTTTTGTCATTCATCCGAAATATCATCAGAAGTCAGAAAAAGGGTTCCTCTATTTGGAAGGCTCATTGATGGTTTCTGAGCGGCAATTTCTGATTTTTTTTTTCATTCCAGAGAATTCTCAACAGAGTGTCACTTTTTCCATGATGTCCTCCAAAAGTAAAAGTGACCTGTGCCGAATATGTGGTGGGTATCTCCAGGGAAACCAACGGCGATGGCTGTTTGGAGGCCAAAACAAGAAGAATGGTCAGCCTCAGACTCCGACAGAGTCCCTGAGAGGGGGAAGCCTGTCCAGATCTTCACAGAGCAGCCCCTGGGGTGAGTCTGGAGAGTAAGGAAATGCCAGGCATACTGTGTTCATGTCGAAGAGTTTAAAACACTTGTTTTCATTCACAGGGAGCACGTTATCTCTGGGCTCCTCTGTGTCTCTTTCCAAGTCCCAGTTATCTTTGAGTTCCCCGTCCAAAAGTATGGACCTGCTGGCTGTGTTGACCCACATTCTTGGGCAGTCCGTACCTCGGGGAAGCGGACGGGAGGAGTTTGTCTGCGGAAAATGCATGTCTGTCCTCGAGCGGGTGTTCAAGTTTGATTCGGTGATTGCCAGGGTGAGGGTGCTGTCGACTGAGCGGCTTCAGAAGCTGTCGCACGAGAGGGACAAGATCAGGCAGTGGGTTCGCCAAAACTATCGCCAGAGACACCCACAGGACTTCCAGAGCAGGGGTAGCGCCAGCGAGGAAGACATCGATGCAGAGAAGGAGGGCTACAGGGAGATGCTCAGAGAGAACATGGCGCTCTCAGAGTATGAGTGCTGGTCCGAGAGGTGGGACACTTGTCCATATTTTATAAAAACGGGTAAAAGATGCAGGAAAGGCAAAGGATGTGAAGGGTGCGATTCCTTACGGGTGTCGGACTCGGATTATGAGTCTGTTTGTGGGATTCCTCGTCACTTGCCTTTCCAGCCCTTCTCCCCATTGGGGCTGTCGCGGGACAAATCCCAAAGCATGCCCCTCCACTGGCAGAAAGCCCCGTCTATCAGCTCCAGCCCAGCTTCGCTCGCCGGGTCCAGTGTCTCCTTACGAGCACCTTCCCGCGCAGAGTCCGTTCAGTCTCTGGACTCTCTGGATGGCAACGACTTGGTGTACTCACCAGGAGACCAGCCGTTCAACTTAATGCTGAGGGAGCTGAGAAATATTGAAGGGAAACCAGTCAGTTCACCCTCAGGCAGCAGGATCCCAGTTCTCAGCAGGAAGGACGGGAGGTACTTGGGAAAAGGCGATGAGGTGGCGACTCTCACGGTGAGCCGGGTGCTGAACTTCGGGGATGCAGAAAATGGAAGGGATGAAATAGATGGAGAAGATGGAGATGTCCTGACAGAGCTCAGAGATGAGTACATGCCACTTCATCGAGACGTGAGTGTTTCTCTTCCTACTTAACTGAGTTAGCTTAGCTGTAGTTCAGGTCTAAATATTAGCCTGTTGTAATCTGGTGGCATCGGTTCCAGATTAGTCTAGTAGTCCAGTGGAGTTTCAACTACATTTGCCGATATATTTTCAGGCAGTCTGTGCCCATCAGGGACCTACTATGAAAGCATTTGTAATTTCAGAGCTCCACTGGCAGGGTTCATAACGCCATCAAGCACCTACGAGCCCAACTGGACCAAGCCGCTTCCCGCATCAGAACCCTGGAAGCTGAACTGAAACAAGGTGGGAGCAAACCGGCTAAAACCAACGGATCAGAGGACTGGACTTCTGTAAGCTTTACTTTTGTTAAATTACGCTGTGACGTTGAATAAATAGGGTAATATTTTAGCTTCTTCGCCCTCTTTAGAGGACAGTTAGCTTCATGTAGCATAAAGATTAGAAGCAAAAGGAATCATCTCAAAACCCATTTCTGCTCCCTTATGAACAAAATGGGGATGTTTGTTCCAAACGTTGTCCTACGACGTCGCCCTTACACGTCCATGCCTCTTTTACGTTGCCATACTTGTGAAGTTAGTTCATCCGCTGGTCTGCAGTGCTGAGTTCAGAGTTCACTCCTACATTCTGTCACCTGTTGGAAGCGGTAATGCACCGCTACAAAGTTGTTCACAACTGTCAAAAAACACCTGAAGAAGAAGAAAGCCAAAGTGTTTTCCTGTTCTCAACTTCTTGTGTTTCATCTTCAGGCACTTTTTGTTTGGCAGTTTCTGCTTCACCTTCTTTCTGTTTCTCTTCTTCTATGGTTTGTTTCGTTTGCTGATTGCTTGTCAGCTACAGTATATACCTCAACGCTGCCCCCGTGATTTCCCGAGCTATTGCTCTGAATTCAAATGCCCGTCCGTCTTCTGCGTCCTGCATAAATGGGCCTTTATCTGGATGAACAAAATTTACTGTAAAACAGTTATCCGTTTATCCGTGATAAAGCACATTCAAACACCAACATGTTTCCTAAGTGCTGCAAACTTTGGAAACGTTTAAAGCTCACTAATTATGTGAGGAATCTAAGTGAATCATTACTGGAACAGGTTTGACTTACTAACAACACTCCTGTTTGTCATTCTGTATAATAGAATTTCAAAACTGAAGAGAGTAAAACTAAATCAGAATGGCTAAATGCTGTAGCGTAGTTTTATTTTTAAAAATAAGCTTTTAAAAAGAAGCTATTTTTTACTCATTTGAGCTTTCTTAGAGGATATTTTAGTTCTTCCACAGCTAAACTACAAAATGAGTTTTATATCTTTGCATTGTGTTCTCGTGTTTAAACAAGTCGTAATGTTCTTCACGAATGAGCGCTAGGTTTCTGTTTCACCCTGTTCTCTTTCTGTAGCTGCTTTTAAGGGTACTTTTGGTTAACCAGGAGGTGGGTACGTTATGTTTTGCTGCAGGGACTTTCTTACTAACACTACTGGTGTTGTGTCTACAGCAGATAAGTCCTGTTGGAAATGTTTCCACTGACTGGTTGCTGAAGGTCTGAGCTGCAGTAAATGCCACAGCAGTGAAGGTTAATTAGATATTGACAGATTGACAGGACACAAACACTTTCGATGACTGGATTTCACATCTATCACATAAGTTATTTGTGACGTAAAGTGGTGGTGTGTCCTTGAACGCTGCAGAATGCCTGTCATTAGCTTTGTTCCTGGATGTTGATCAAATCATGAAACTGACAGAAGTTACTTTTGGCTTTTTGTAAAGTAATAAAAGAAAGGAGAAGGAATTAATTTTTTCATTTTCTTTGCCAGAATGTGTTAGCGATGTTTATGATGAAGACAACAAACTGGGCTGCTATGAATAATATGGCTAATATGCAGCGAAAGAGCTAGCAGCGGTTTGTTTACACTAATTAGAAACCATGCTAATTAAAACAAAATGCGTGCTTAAAATGCAGGAGTTGTCATGAAGAGTTTTAATCCCAACATTTTTTAGCCATTAAATGATAAATTTCCCAGACATGTTTTCATCTGATTGGTCCTGAAGAAGCTGGTCTGCATTAGGCGAGGCTAGCATTAAGCTAGTTTAGTTTAGCCTAGCATAGATGGTTACAGGAGAACCAAGCTGATGGGTATTCTCACCCAAAGACAAAAATTTTCTTCAATAACAGTTTACAACAGTTTACAACATCACATAGCTCATCACATAGAGTATTTAATGTATGAACTCGTGTCAAAGCTGAAAATATGTCTCACGGGACCCTTTTTGGTTTGTTTGAGCTTTTACAGGACGTATGTGAGCCTGCAAAACAAGCTCATTATTTACAAAGACTTTAATGATCAAATATACATATTTGATTATTAAAAGGTTTAATATAGGGGTTTATGATATCAGTTTTAATTGAAAAGACTTTTCCCACACATTTTCACCATGACACTGATTGTTTCAAACCTTTTCATTTACAAGAGGAGTGGGTTTATTATCCAGTGCAGCACATTGTCACAAGTCCAAGCAGCTCCATAAAGCATCCAGCGTCTGTTGACTGAGCACTAATACAGTATTATGAAATGAAGGGAGTGTAGGTGGACCGTGTTTGAGTCTGCAGAGGGTGTGTCCACATTTCCTCATGTACAGGTGCAGATAAAGACAGGCACACACAGACACACACACACAGCTTGACTCTGGAATGTCCCCCGACCGGTGGAGTTTGCCCCAGGCTCAGTAGTTTTTCTGATAGAGATCATTAACGGGCTTCTCAGCTGTTTTGTAGGCGACAGATGACCTGATTTGTTAGAACAAGCACTGCTGAGTTTACACGATGAGCAGAGATGAGAATTAGCAAGACGTGATGTGAAATATGCGGGAGCAGCAGGTTTAAACACGTAATAACTGAATTTTGTTGAATTTTCTCACACACAGGGTTGCGCGGTACGTAGCATGAAAGGCACAAGTCAGGGTTAGTGTGCATGTTAGCACGACAGCAGCGTTGGTTGATGTCCATCTTGAAATATTTCAACTGAAGCTGAAAATATACCATAAAGTTTTATTTTTTTCTGTTAAACAAAAGTTGTTCTCTGTCCTCTAGCTGGCTCAGGAGGGGGGTGGCAGCACGCTGCTGCAGAGCCTCGGTCACTCCCTGCACAGCCGGGAGCGTCTGATCCAGGTGGGTGAGGTGGTGTTGAGGCGAGCCGGGATCATCTGCTTCAGTTTCAGGCTCAGAGCTCACAGGAATGTTGTTTGGCTTTGAAGTCGCTGGCCGACCTTAATGTGCCCGCCCTGTCTGTTTACCAGTAGCTGAATGTGAGCTTAAAGCGTGACCGACTGCTGACATGTTAATGATTCACATCAGACTTTTATGTGACTGTTGGACTCTTTGTGTCCTAACAGTGTAAAACAAGCAGGACTGTCTATCTGAAGGACCTGATTAGAGCAATCTGTTAGTCTATTATGCTTTTAAACATGGTTGTTTTCAAAATCTTTTAATACATTACTGAACCCACTAGGTTGTAGCAAGTATGCAGTAAATACTGTGTACTACATTTGTTACTAGTATATAGAATGCTAGCTTATAAGTGGTTCATTTTGCCTCATGCTCTGGCATTTTAGACAATATAGAAAAGCAGAAGTAAATAATAGCATTGTTGTGTTTAGCTTCGTGCTTGTAGAATAAATGTAATCATCATCTTTATGATGCAACTGTTACATTTATTCACCTGGAAGAGGGAGACACCTGCCAGTTCATTTAAAAGAAAGAGAAAATTCTAAAATAAGTGTTCAAGTGTGTTATGATTCTTTTATCTGAA
This sequence comes from Telmatherina bonti, assembly GCF_933228915.1. Taxonomy (NCBI): domain Eukaryota; kingdom Metazoa; phylum Chordata; class Actinopteri; order Atheriniformes; family Telmatherinidae; genus Telmatherina; species Telmatherina bonti. The sequence continues at coordinate 6,739,725 of NC_136623.1, read as the reverse complement.
AGCCAAAAATAAGCATAAATTAATTAATTAAATTTTTTTTTTTTTTTTTTTTTAAACCTCTACGACAGATTATGGGATTCAGTATGTAATGTGGACTGTTTGAGATTTTTTTTATAATTAGTACATCCTCATTTTTCACATACTTAAGATTTGTAGGAGGAGATTTTGTAGGAGTTTGCACACCTTGTACAGCTGTTTGATGAAATCAGGAGCAGTCTTGATGCAAATATTACACATAAATACTAGTACCGGTGGAGCAGTCTTAAAACTAATATTAGCTTAGCATTAAGACTAGTACTGGTGGAACAGTACTAATATTAGTCTTTATGCTAATATTAGCTTAGCATAAAGACTAGTACTGGTAGAGCGGCCTTAATACTAATATTAGCTTAGCATAAAGACTAGTACTGGTAGAGTGGCCTTAATACTAATATTAGCTTAGCATAAAGACTTGTACTGGTAGAGCGGCCTTAATACTAATATTAGCTTAGCATAAAGACTTGTACTGGTAGAGCGGCCTTAATACTAATATTAGCTTAGCATAAAGACTTGTACTGGAGGAGCAGTCTCTGTGCTAAGCTAAGTTCCATCTTCATTGCACCAGTACCAGTCTTTATGCTAAGCTAAGCTTGCTATAATGGCTGAAATGGGCAGAGAACTCCACCTAGCTTCACAATTTAGCTGCTAACTTGAAATAAACTTAAACAAAGTTTATTTGTGAATATTTAAAAAAAAACAAAAAAAAAAAACATCTGTAATTCCTTGTGATGATGGCATTATATAGTTACCAGAATTTCACTTCTTTTTCTTTTGCCAACTCTCTCATATTGAGTGTGAAACTGCTAAATCTGAAGCCACACATTCATTTTCTGTTGCAGTGAAGAACTGATTTATGACTGATGCTTTGAGTCGGAGCTGTCCTCCTAATTTCTGCTCTCAGTGGGTTTATGGCGGTCATTTTGAGAAAGGAAAAACAGTGGAAAAAACTAAATTAGTTTTTAATTTACTGACAAACACTCAACATTTCTGAGCTGGTGGTTTAGTCTTCAACCGGTTTTACTGATTTGCATACAAAGCAAATCGTTGCCTCTGGCAGTTATAACTCTGTACAGAGCTTTGCTTTATTTTCTGTGAATGCTGAAGTTTCTGATAAAAATCTGTTGAACAAAATGAAATTATCTGTTAGATAAAGTGTCTTTTAAGTGTGTTTGCAGACAGATATTTCCTGTCTTCCAGGAGTGTATGGGGTTGATACGAAGGCTGTGTGCTGAGGAGGGAGTCGGGACCGAGCTGGCCAACAAGCTGGCTGAGAATCTGAAAGAGATCCTCTCTGATAGCAAGGTTAGAGCTGACGGTCTGTTTGCATCCTGCTGACTGACGTTGCAGGAAAGCTTGACACGTTAGCTGCTCTCTGAAGCGTAGCAGCATAAACACACAGACCAGAACGTTCCCCGCTGGTCCTTTCAGCCTTTTAACGAAGACAATTTGCTCTGCAGGCTGCTCTGGAGGCTCTGAGGTCTGAACAGATGGAGAAAGAGAAGGTGATGGAAAAGGAGATGGAGGCACTGAGGAAGGCTGGACGGGACCGAGAGAGAGACCTGGCCATGCTCAACACGGTGCTGCAGTGCAACCAGGATGTCATCAGTGTAAGAGCATGTTCAAGGAAGTCCAGGAGAAGCAGCATTAATGCGTGTGTGTTTTAGATCAAGCAGAGCTCCAGCGTTTTGCTCTCGTCTCCAGGACCTGAGACTGGCTGTGGGGGAGAAGGAGCGCCTGCTGAAGGAGGTGGAGAAGGAGCGACAACTGTGGAGGCAGAGGGACGGGGCTCTCGCTGCCGTCCTGCAGGAGAAGGAGGTTCTGATCCAGAGCTTCAAGCAGCAGCTGGAGACTTTTCAGACAAACACAGAGGTGGGAAACGTTGTCTTCTCCTGTCCAGCTGCTTTCTCTCATGTTTTCATGGATCATTCTGTTCATCTGAAGAATAAAAAGAACGAGTTTGTTCTCGATGCAGCAGCTGATCGCTAGGAGCTCGATGTTCGACCAGGTCAGTCTCGGTCTTTGCTCCAGGAGGGTTTTAGGAGGTTGAACATCGTCTCCTGGAAGACTGTGTTTCAAAGCTGCAGTTTCAGCAACAGCTGCCATACTTTTCCCTGGTCTTCCTGCTCCACCTGCAGCAGAGCAGACGCACAGGAACGCTTTTATAGCATCTCCTCCAGCTGACTTTACAGCTGCAGTGGCTTCAGACGAGCTTCCTCTGAGACTCTCCACCTTCACAGTCGGTGTGAGTTTACTGTGTCAGAGTACAGATCCCTCTTTCTCTCTGGAACATAAAAAGCACCCTGTTTCACTGCTCAGGCGCTCTGCAGCCAGCTGCTGCAACGCTGCTGGGGGAGAGGAGTAGACCTGTAGCCAGACTGCAGAGTAACAAGCCCTCAGACTTCTTCTTAAATGTTCCTCCAGGTCCAGCCGCCACTGCAACACTTCAGCAAACAGATCAACGAATGCTGAGTTGCATCTCTTGGCAGTTTTCTGCCTCAAACACAAAGCCTGACTGAATTTTATTCATCTCATGGAACTCAGTGAATGTATTTCCTTCTGATCAAAGTTAAAGTTGTGAATTATCAGTTAGAAACCTGGAAGAAAAGCTTCAACTGTTCGTGTTGCAATGCTGCAAAAGTCAAACATGCTGCGTTGTTAGCATGTTATATATATATATATATATATAT